>NW_004567143.1:5078370-5083348 GCF_000260355.1 Condylura cristata
CATTTTTGCCACAGATATTCTGCCCTGTCCGCCTTAGCCTTGGTTCTGTTCAGTAGGAAAAATGCACTTGGTTCAGTTTCCCCGGCAACCTTGTGGGGGTGTCTCATCCCACAGCCCTTCTCCTGCTGATGTTCTTTTCTCTTGCTGCTGAAGCCGCCAGAACTGCCTGCAGGCTGGAAACGAGCCGCTTTGCTGGGGCTAAGTGGTGGGTGCAGATTGCATCAGGAACTTCGTGGCACTTTATTTGCTTCCCCAAACACAACCCCAAATCAGTACAGCTCTTAAAACTACCCCCCCCCCCAGGGCTCGCTCCCTTTTTTGCTTCTCACAATCTCAGGGTACACCTGGGTCTGGTTGTCTCAAGAGGGATGGCAACAGGTAGAGGTATTTTTCATTCCCATATCTGCAAGTGAAAACATTACATTGCAGTGCAGTGCCTGGACACAGCAAGGCAGCAGCCCCGCAGAGCTGGTCAGAGCTTTAGCTCAGCAAGCTGGGCACCCCAGCCGGCCGCCTTTCTTAGGTCCACCTTGCAGGTAAGTGAACGTGGGAGCAGAACATCAGCGTGTTTTCTGGCCGAGAGTCAGGTCACTGTTTCCAGGCTGTCACCGGCTGCGGCGTCGAGACAGAAACAGTGACAAGGGATCACTGGGTGGGTTTCCCGGGGCTGCTCTGTCACGGAAACGGCCACGGTTAACCACGATTCCCAGTGTCCAGCCTGTGTCCAGAAGCAGCAGCCAGGGAGAGGCTTAACTGATGTAAGCATCAATTAAGACTGTAAGCGATTCTGAGATTTCCCAGAGAGCTGAAGTTGCTGTTAGGTTGGCTTTGCGCGCAGGACAGGAAGGGACAAAAATGAAGGTAAAATAGCCAGGCCGAAGGCAAAGAACTGGCCAGAGACCCCCCAGAAGGGCAGGCCAGTGGCTGGCGGTCGGGCTCCCCTGGCCGAGGTCCTGCTGTCGCAGGCCGGAAGTCAGGGCCAGGGCTGCAGGAAGTGAGTGCTTCGCTCGCTCGCTCGCTCTCAGGGAGGAGACTTCTCTAAGCACTAAATTCTGAAAGAAAAGTTCATGTTGCATTACAGCTAGTGGGCTTCAGTGATTTCATAGGCGTTCTACTAAATGGTGCTTCGAAGTAGCAAATAAGCTTCCTCCTGGTAGCTGAGCACCTCCTGGTCACCCCGAGGCCGCTGGCGCGGGGCGCGGGTACAGGTGTGCGACCCCCCAGGCTCCGCGGGCGGAGAAGCCTGCTTATTTAAAGGGCTGCGTGCGCAGAGCTTGCAGAGAACGGTCCCCACACGCCAGCGTCACTTCTCTCACAGAGCTTTTATAGTGCAGATTTTTACATTTTCGAACTTATTTTGAAAAAATGTCAGATCTACTGAAAGGCTGCAAGATTTCCAAAAATAAACCTCCTCAGAGCCTCCAGGTTCGCACCACTTTATCATTCTCGGTGTCTGTACACATTCTTGGCTCCCACCCAGCCCTCTGAGAGCAAGCTGCAGCCACGCTGCCTTTTACACCCACATGCTTCCCCCGGCACCCCTGAGAATAGGCCCTCTCGAATCATCACCGCCCAGAGGGCAAAGTCAGAAGCTTCCGCCTTGCAGCGGCCCGGCTGGGTGCCGTCTAGCGCGCCACCAGTGGCCTCACTCACGTGTGTAGAGGCCACCGGCATCCACATGGTGCCTGGCGTCATCCTTTTAGCTCTGTCCATCTTCTCAGTCTTTTCTGTCTTTTAAGAGGCGACGTCTCAGCAGGCAGGTGTTCCGGTGAGGCCTCTCAGCAAGGCGTGACTGCAGGTTCCCGGGTGGAGGCGGGATGTGCGTCTTGGCCGGGGGCCCCAGAAGAGATGAGGTCCTGAGCCCTCCCTGAGAACCCCCCATGCAGTCGATAGCACATTGCAAGTTTAAGGCCTGCAGGTGCTGAGGGCAGACGCATGTATCGCGGGTCGTGAAGGTGCTCACGGGGCTGGCAGGCGCCGCACCAGGTCCCATGGTCACTGTGCGCGGGTGTGTGTGTGTGTGTGTGTGAGAGAGAGAGAGAGAGGATTCAGGCGAGACAGTCTTACGGACATTAGACCTCCAGGTTCTGTCCTGCCTCGCTGGGAAGGAGGTTCAGTGGGATAATTTGGGTAGCTGGTGCCCCTCGTTTCTCCACTGACGCCCCTTTGTCATGTATGTCGTTTGCGGAGGGAGATTTTGATGTTCAGTAGGCACCTTCCTTCCTTATCCAGCCGCCAGCTTTCCTGCCAAAGGGCCGTGTCAGGGAAACGGAGCCCCTGTGGGGCAGGGCTTAGGCCGGGTCCCGGCGGGTGACGTCTTAGGCCGCAGGTGACTGCCTACGAGTGTGCTCCCGAGAGTTTTGATTTTTTTTTACTAACCTAGAAGATAAGAAATGATAATCTTGTTGCGGTTTTAATTTGAATTTCTTATATTGTTCTGTGGGAAGATGAGCAGCTTTTCATATGGTTAAGAGGCGTTTGCGTTTCCTTTTTTGCCTCGTTTCTAGCCCTGTGGGGCTTCGGCCTCCTACTTCTTTATTTTTAGACGCCCGTCATACATTCGGGCGTGTGTCCTAGACCAGCACCCCGGCTCAGTGCGTTGCCAGAAACACTCGCAGGGCGACAGCGAAGCGGTGCCAGCGACGCCTGTCGGGGCTCATGGCCGGTCTGGCGGTGAACGGGCGCTCTCCCCGGCCTCCCCCAGAGGCGCGTCCTGGACCCCCGACAGTGCAGTCCAGCACTTTCTGCTGCCGTCACGCGCCTTTGCCCAGCGCGTCCGGGGCCCAAGATCGCAGAGCCCCAGACAGCCAGCGGTGTCCAGCACCCGTGTCCGGCTTCCGTGGGGGACGCCGCAGCCGCTCCTGTTATTTAGGGCAGGTGGAGCTCGCCGAAGCCCGGGCCCCGCACAGGCCTTAACCCTTTGTGACATAAATTGCAGTCTTCCCTATGTATCATTTTTTTTTGAATATTTATGCACACAAGAACTGGGGTGCAGGCCAGAGGTGCAGGGGGTAAGAGGACTCACCAGAGAGTGGGGAGCAGTGCAGGCGGATCTACTGAAACTGCTGAGGGGAGCAGCGGGGAGACAGGAGGGGTCTCTGCGCCTGCGGGTCACACCCTGGCCGGGATGGACTCAGGCCACAGGGGCTGCAGTGCTTGATAGTGCTGAGACTTAACCCCTGCGCCACCAGGGAGGCCCACCTGTGTATTCTTTGTCAAAGCAACCAATTTATTTTTTCCTTGTTTTTGGATTTTGAGTCATAGTTAAGAGATCCCCCCCTCGTGCTCCTGTGATGGCAGCACTTGATGAGCCCGGCGCCGGGAGAGGCTGCTGGGCTCATGCGCTGACTTTGTCTCTGCAGCTGTTCATTTCTGGACGCCGCTTGCTGCCTCACTGTCTTTTCATGCACCAGCCACACAGTGCATTCGCTGGCGCTTAGGGTGAGCCGACACCTTACAGCCGGGCCTCCCTGCAGGCCCCCATTCCTTTAATTTTTTAAAAAAAATTATCATTTTGACCATTAAAAAAATTATTTATTTCTGCGTACAGAACTGGGGTACAAGCCAGAGGCACAGGAGCGGCGAGAGGCTTCACAAGAGGCAGAGTGGGGAGCAGAACAGGCCGATGGACGAAGGGGAGCAGCAGGCGGGTCAGGGAGGGTCCGCCGCGCCCTGCGGGTCACCTCTGGGGCAGGGATCGAACTCGCACTGAAGCGACTGCGCTAGCTTGCGGTGCTGCGGCTTAACTTGCTGCACCATGAGGGAGGGCCCCATTCTTTTAATTTATATTTTGCCTTATTAAAGATTTATTTATTCATGCATATAAGAACTGGGGTACAGGCCAGAGATGCAGGGGTGAGAGGACTCTCCAGAGACAGAGTGGGGAGCAGAGCAGGCAGATGGACTGAACTCCACTGCGGGGAGACAAGAGGGGCCTGCTGTGCTGGGGTCACTCCCTGGGGGGGTCGTATCAGTGACAACCTTGAAACTTAACTCCTGGCCACCCAGAGCCCCCCACTCTTCTTTAAGAGGGCTCTCTCATCTCTTCTTACTATTTGTTCCTCCAAATAAATGTTGTAATCCACTTCTCCAGGAGGAAACTTGCTTGGCGGCATTTTATTTGCATCATATTAGAGGTGCGGGGTAATTCAGAGGGACCAGCCTTATGCCCTAACTCCACACTCCAGGTGTCTTTAGGGCTATGGCGTGGTTTCCCGTAGGTGGCTTCTTGTTATGTTTATACCTGCGTTTGTGATTTTCTTTCATCTGATTGCAAGTCCTGTCTTTTATTATAGATTGTTTTTTGAAATGTATTAAGACTATTAGTTTTTATTTCCTTTTCATAAACGGCTTCTCTCCAGAATGCTGTTATTGTCTGCATGGATCATTCCCTGGGTCTTTAGGGCTTGCCAACTACCACATCTCACCTGTGGCAAAGGGAGGTGGCGTTACCGCTTCCCTTCCGGGCTCCTCCTCGCCACGGCGGCTGTCACTCGGAGGTAGCGCTGCAGGCGTGGCGCGGCGGTCGGCACTCTGTCCCTCGCCTCGGGGCGGCGGCGCCTGGTGCTGCTGAGGGGCCTGTGCTGGCCCCGGCTTCCGTGTGCGTTGCACACACGTGTGCGTGCACGTGCCGGCCTCTCGCACCAGGTCTTTCTGTCTTGGAGTGCTCAGAGCGTGAGTCGGTGTTGGCGCTGACGGGTGTCCGTCACAAATGGAACGCGAGGATTTCGCTAGCCAGCCAATGTGATGAACTAGTGAGATTCGTGGATTTAGCAGTGGATGGCTTCATTATGGATTCGTGAGCTTCCTACTACTGAGCGCTCTGCATTCTGGAACCATCCACATTGGGTCATTTTTTGTTGTATAGGTGGATGGTGATGGTTGTTCTGATTTTGCATCTACCTAAGTGAGACTGATTTTGAGCTTGTTTTTTGGTGCAATTAAAAAAAAAAAGGTTTATTTATGCATGCACGCAAGC
>NW_004567143.1:5083726-5084510 GCF_000260355.1 Condylura cristata
TCAGTCGGGTTTCTGGGAGTTTTGGCTTGGCTGCCTGGCTCTGCTTTGGCTCACATCCACGCCTGAGCGGGGCATCCAGGGTTCCCACACAGGCCGCAGAGGCCTGAAAGGCCCGAGAGTGCCCTCTCCCTGTGACGCTCAGCCGGGTGCGCGGTGTGGCTTCCTCTTGGGCTCCCTCGCTGCCAAGGTGACCGGCGCTGTAGCGCAGCGCAGACAGCTTCTGGCGTCGGGGCCTGCGTCCCTGGGCAGCGGCCTGGTGGGGAGCTGTGGGCCGCTGGACTGCCCCTGGACTGTCCCCCCGCTGCCCTCGCCGGCCGTGGTGTGGCTCCCCAAGCTCCCAGGCCCCCGAGGGGCCGTGCCACGTGCACGGTGATTCTCGTGGCCTGGAGCTGCCCCGGGTGAGTGAGGGGCGTCTGCCGGTGGCGCTCGGTCCCCTGGGAGAAGCGCCCCTGCGGGAGCGCCTGCGGCCGGCAGCCGGTGGCCCCTCAGGCTTTGGTCTAAAGGCGACATGGTCAGAAAGTCAGGTTGGTCGAGTGCGCCCAGCGTGGCCCTGGGGGCAGACCCGACCAAAGGCAGAGGGCAGGGAGGCGCTGCCGGGCGCGAGCCAGTGGCCTGTCCACTCATTTCGCGAACCCGACCTGCCGCTGGTCACAGAAGCCCTGCGTGCCGGGGCTTCTGCCAGAGCCCAGTGGGCGCCTTCGGGAAACAGCCCTGGGCGCTACCGCGCTGGCACCTGGTGGCCCCGCGCCCCGAGCTGGCGCCCTGGCTGCCCGCACCTGGCCGG
>NW_004567143.1:5085145-5088567 GCF_000260355.1 Condylura cristata
GGGCCGTGCCCCTGCGCCCGCTCCCGGCGGCGGGTCCGCCAGTGCTGCCTCTGGCTTTGCACAGCGCTCTGGTCACGGCTCTTCCTTCTCTCTGCTCTCCCGACTTCCTCGTGTTTTCTATACTTTCGTCTAGAGCTCTTCACTTTAGCTTCCAGCCCCTTTCTTCAGGTTTTTTTTTTCCCATTTTGTTGTGGAAGTTTTAATTTCTGACACTTGCTTAATTATATTTTCATCTTCTGCGTGTTCTTAAAAAAAAAAAGCTTTGTGCAAAGATGGACAAAACACTACACGACATACACTTCAGTAACATCTTTGAAGATATAACACCCAATGCAACGATAGTGAAGGACAGGATAAACAGCTGGGACCACATCAAGTCAAGGAGCTCTGTGCAGCAAAAGAGACATTACAAAAAACAGACAGCCCACTGATTGGGAAAAAATTTTCCTACACAAAACTAGCAATAAAGGATTGATCACAAAGATATACAGATAACTGATGAAACTCAACAAAATAAACAACCCCATCAAAAAATGGGCAAAAGAGCTACAAAGACACTTCTCCAAAGAGGAAATGCAGATGGCCAACAAGCATATGAAAAAATGTTCAGCGTCACTTGTAATAGGGGAGATACAAATTAAAACCACAATGAGATACCCCCTCACCCCAGTGAGACCGGCATGTCTTCAAACAACTAACAACAACAAATGCTGGTGAGGATGTGGAGAAAAAGGAACTCTCCTGCACTGCTGGTGGGAAATGCAAACTAGTACAACCACTATGGAAAACTGTTTGGAGGTCCCTCAAACTGCTAAACATGCAGCTTCCATAGGACCCAGCAATCCCACTCCTAGGATTTGCCCAAAAGACATAGAAACACTGATTCAAAAGACATCTGCACCCCCATGTTTATTGTTGCTTTATTTACAATAGGAACAACCTGGAAACAGCCCAAATACCTCCAAAATGGATGACTGGATTAAAAACATGTAGTCCATATACACAATGAAATATTACTCAGTGATCAAAAAAGGAAACTCATGCCTTGCAGCAACATGGATGCAGCTGGAAAAGATCATGCTCAGTGAAATAAACCAGAAAAAAAGAGAAAAATACCGATGATTTCACTCACAGCAGGAGCATAAAGGACCAGGGGAGAAAATAATAATAACAATGAACAACTATATACCAGAAACACTTTACAGGAGTTGAGTGGGGAATGGGATAAAAAATGGTGGGGGGGGGGGGTAGTGCCCTGGACTGTGGTGATGGCACATGGGTGATTTGGTGATGGGAAGCCCATGGGGGTTACAGCTGAGATGGAAAAAGGCAAAAAATGATGTAAAAATAAACTATCATATTATTAAAAAAAAAAAAAAGCTTTGTGTTCTTGCTCATCGACTGCCTGTCTCCTCACAGGTATGGTGATGGGGCGTGGGCTTTGCTGAGTGTCAGTGCTTCCTCCCCCACTTTCTCTTTCTCTCCCACTTTCTCTATCTTCCCCACTTTCTCTTTTCTAGTTCTCTGTCTCTCCACTTTCCTTTTCTCTTCTCCCCACTTTCCCTTTCTCTTCTCCCACTTTTCCTTTCTCTTCTCCCCACTTTCTCTTTCTCCTCCACTTTCCTTTCCACTTTCCCTTTCTCTTTCTTCCCCACTTTCTCTTTCTTCTCTCACTTTCTCTTTCTTCCCTTACTTTCTCTTCCCCACTTTCTTTCTTCCCCCACTTTCTCTTTCTTTCCCCACTTTCTCTTTTCTTCTTCTGCTTTCATGTGGAGGAAACGATGCATTTATTTCGTGGGATGCACGCACTTGCGATGAGGGCAGTCTCTGCCTGCCGCCCGGTGACTCAGTCAGGACACTGAAGGAGTGCGTGGCCTTGCTGAATATTTCCGACTTCCCTGGGGGTGAGAGAGGCGGGTTGTTTGGGGTTGTTTGTTGGAGCATCGTCTGGTTCGGGGTCTCTTGGGTCAGTCAGTTTCCGCAGGGCGGGGCTCTGGTCTCCCAGGTGGGCGGGGTGAGGGTACTTAGGGGAACGGCTGGGGAGAGGGCTGCGGGTGGGTTCAGCCCCACACCCTCACTTTGGCCTGTGCCCGTGCCCACCCAGCACTGGATTTGAGGCCGAAGACCCTGGCGTTCCGCCTCTGGGGTGTGCTGGACCCGGAAGGGAGGGACGGGTCCTGCACTGCCCCCTTCTGCCCGCGCCCCCCCCCCCGGCCTGAGAGTAGGGCGTGCCCTGGCTTTGCCTCGGCAGCTCCTCTTACGGCCTCCAGAGCCACTTAGCCTGGTCCGCGCGACCAAGGCCCGCCAGTCGGGTTGCTGTGGCTGCGCGTCTTCCTTCAGAAACCACTCTGCTTGGTTCTGGTGGGGCTTTGGGAGGGTGCAGGCTGGCGTGTTGGGTCTACCGGCCTAACCCCAAGTCAGAGGTCAGTGTCAAGGTCGGGATCCGAGGGGGCCCACGCCCCCTTCTGCTTACCAGGCACACTGGCGGAAATGCCGGGCATGGGGTGCTGCCTGCGTATGTGGGGTGCCAGGAGGGGCCCAGGTAGACAAAGTAGGCTCTCGGCCTTAGGTAGAACCGTGGATGTCGATTGGCACATCCAACCTGCAGCCTCTAGTGCAGCCCTTTCTCCTGCAGCCAAGGGGTCCTTGGAGTGTAGGGCGTGCGGGGTGCGGGTGCGTCAGCGGCTCCACCAGGACCTGAGGACCCCGAGGGTTTTACCCAAGCCGTATTCTAAGGCTGCTGTGGTGCCTTTGTTACATCCAGAAGGGCAGGTCTCCTCTAATGGGGGAGTGAGAGGGGGACACCGCAGACCAGGCAGAGCGGGCTGCCCCAGGGGCCAGCGGGGGGCAGGTCCTGCTCAGGCCCACTTCCTTCTTTTATATTTAACACAAGAACTGGGGTGCAGGCCAGAGGTGGGGGATGAGAGGACTCACCAGAGACAGAGTGGGGAGCAGAACAGGCAGAAGACTGAACCCCACTGCTGAGGGAGCAGCGGGGAGACAGGAGAGGTCTGCTGTGTCCAGCGGTCACTCCCTGGCCGGGGATGGACTCAGGCTGCAGGGCTGGGGCAGCTTGTCAGCACTGATTTCAACCCCTGCACACCACGGAGACCCCTGCCCATATTTTTTAAAAAACTGGACGGTCTTGGAGGGGAGCAGAGCTCTGTGGCTGAGGTTCAGGCTTGGAGGCTGGTGCCCCTCAGCCTCCGGTGAAAGACCTGCCCTGTGGCTGCCGTGTGGCGGCCCTGTGCTAGGAAGTGAGTGTCCACGCTCAGATGGCCTCGAGCCCGCGCCGCCGCCTTCTGCTGCAGACGCGCGGCTGCAGGAGGAGCTCGGCTCCGTGAACAGGTCGTGCCACGCAGGTGGGCGGTGTCTTCTGCCCGCGCAGTTGAAGATTCTGCCTGTGGCCACCTGTGGGAGAG
>NW_004567143.1:5089637-5091006 GCF_000260355.1 Condylura cristata
TGGCTCGCGTGTGCGCGGAGTGGCCTCGCCTGTCGCCCGCGGCCTCTCCTCCCGACGCAGCCCCGCTCGCCAGGCCGGGCCCAGCCTGTGCGGAGGGGCAGAGGAGCGGTCTAGACGCAGGCAGGGCGTGTGGGTGATGGGCTGGGACCTGTGGACCCAGGGGCCCCGCCTGCCTCTCAGGCGCGTCCAGCAGGTGGGATTTCTGAAGCTCTGTGTTTGGCTCTGAAACCTCTCAGTGGCTGTGGTGGGGATGTGTGGGTGCCCTTGGCTTGTGGGGCTGACATTTGGGGGAATGTTCAGAAACCCAGCCTGACCCTCTGGGCACCCGGCCTGGCCCCTGAACACCTGGCCTGATGCCCTGGACACCCGGCTTGACCTCCTGGACACCTGGCTGTGGGGCTGGAGTTAAGAGAAGCTGACTAGTGCTATTTTTTGTTTTTGTCTTCTTGAATTTAATTCCTTCACCCGGTGTTCCAAAGTCAGAACAGTAGCATATGGTAAGATACATTTAAGACTTTAAAATCACAGGATTAATTGATTAGAATTTGGAATGTTACCACAGCAAACGTATTTAGTATCAAGTGTCTTGAAATTATTTGCAAAATAGAACGACTGAATTAACTCACTGGAGCCTGCTGGGAAGCGCCACTCTCGGCTCCTGCGACGGCTGTCCGCTGCTGTCCGCTGCTGTCCACTGCTGTCCACTGCTGTCCACTGCGGCCGCTGGCGGAGCCTGGCGCCTCCCAGGCTACTTACTGCACGTCAGCAGATGGCACTGAGCTGGCCCCCACCCCCTTTTAATCTTCAGTTGATTAGCAAACGCTTCTGGCACAGATAGTGGCATTTTGACATGGTTTTAATTCAGGCGCTGGAACCCACCGGCAGGTACTGCCCGAGCCGGGACAGGGGCTCCTGCAGGGCCCTCGGAGCGGAGGTTTCCAGACGCCGCCGTGACGTTTCCCGCAAATCGTGATCACTTCCACACCCTCTCGCCCCAGCTTCCCTGAGAGCCAGCTCTGGGACTTGAGTTTGCATATTTAGGTTTGGGGCCCCCCCCAGCTGTTTGGTTAGCTTCCCCCGCCTGTTTTCTCACGCACAGGACAGGGATGATATTTCCTGCGCACAAACGCTCCCGGGATGTGAGCGCCACGGGCACTTGGTGTGTTAGCGGGAGAATTCGCCGGAATGTTTGGGGTTCGGCACTGTTTGCCCCGCAGGTTCTCAGCAGTGCGGCTGCGGGGACAGCCTGAGGCCTGATGCTGAGGCCCTGCGGCCGCGAGCAGCAGCCTGACGAGCGCGGGGCGCGTCCCTGTCTAAACGTGACGACTTTGTGCTTTTAGGTACGCCAAGCTGGGCTACGCGGGCAACA
>NW_004567143.1:5091956-5095383 GCF_000260355.1 Condylura cristata
GGCCGACCGCTGGGCGGCGCTGGCCCCGGCTGCCGTAGCGCTTCCCACCTCTGAGGCCTCCGGAGGGAAAGGGGGGCGCTTCGTGCTGCAGAGGACGGGCCTTTCGTGCAGGCAGGCGGGGCTACCGGCCGGGCAGCATGCCTGCTGGCCCCTGCACGGGGCGGGGGGCCGTTGAGCTGCCCCCGGCTCGTAATGGGCAGTTTTCGCATTGTCCTTCGCGCCCCTGGCAGCGTGCCGGGTCCTTGTGCTGGGGCTTCTGTCTTCCTGGGGAAGAATATTTTTTTTGGTAAAGATTTATTTATTTGTGAACACAGAGCTGGGGTACAGCCCGAGGTCCAGGGGGGTGAGAGGCTCCCCCAGAGACAGAGCCGGGAGCAGAGCAGGCCGACTGATGAAATCCACGGCTGAGGGCAGCAGCGGGCGGGTCAGGGGAGGGCTGCCGCGCCCTGGGGTCAGCTCCGGGGTGGGGATGGAACTCGTGTGGAAGTGGCTTCAGCTTCCCAGTGCTGTGCTCTGACCCGCTGCGCCCCCAGGGAGGCCCAGGGAGAACATCCTTACGGGCTGTTCTCCAGGAACTCTGGAACACGCGTGGCGTCGCTGTTAAGGATCGGCACGGGCCGCGCACGGTCTTCCCCGACCTCGTTGCTGCCACACGGGTTTGTGCACTGGCCCCTGGCCACCGCTGTCTGTCCCGCGCCCGGGCCTGGCTCTTGCTCTGGCTCTGTTGCCGGGCGCCCGGACAGCCCCCCCGACCCCCCAGGCCTCAGGCCCGTGCAGCTGGAGAGCGTCCGGGCCTCACTATTTTATGACCAAATCGCAGCCCCCTGCCCCTGCACCCGCGACCCCCTTCTCTCCGCCAGTGGGCATCACATCGGGTGCAGGTGCGTCTCCGCCAGTGTCCACCTTGCTGGGCAGAGATGAGGACGGGCCACCTCGAGTTGCCACATGGCGCTGCCTATCTCCCTGGTCGCTGGGACAGTGCACGTTCCAGGGGTGCACGGGGGCCCCCACCACAGCCGCCAGCGCTCACGTCCCTCTTCCCTCTGAGGAGAGCGGGGGGCCCTGCCGTGGGGCCGGTTTCCGCGGGGGCCGGCTCTCACGTGGCGACCCGCGTCCGCAGCGCTCTGCCGGTTTTCTCATTCAGGTGCTTTTTTGCTATTGAGGAGAAGATGGCACTTGCAAATTTTTTTTTTTTAATCTGCAACATTACGTTTTGATAACAGGCACCTTTTGGGCTTGACTTTGAAAGAAAGCGCTTCTACTCGGAAGTGATGGGCTTTCTCTGCAGTCTTCTAAGAGAATCGTAGTGTTTGAATTCGGGGTACGGGTTATTTTGTTGTCCAGCGGAGGCCACTGTCCCCGGTAGCCCTGGGCTGGGCCCGCCGGAAGCCTGTGCTGGCCGAGGCCGTGGGCCGGCCGGTCGCGCCGTGTGTGCCTGGAGGCCGTGGCTGCCCGCTCGTCGCCGCCCAGCTCGCGCTGTCCCCACGGTCAGCCGGCGAGGTCGCCACAGGCGGGCCCCTCTCGTCCTGTCCGAGCAGCCCCGGCCGCTGTTGGGCCCTCCTCGGCCCGTCAGGGTCAGGAGTGCCCCCGAGGGGTGTGGCGGCGGGTGGCGGCTGCTGGCAGGCTGCCCTGGCTTGGTTTGAGTCGTGCGCGTTGACATCGGGGCTTTCTGCGCCCTCCGGGGCGGGCGCGATTTCGGACGGGCTCGGCCCCAGCCGGCGTGGGCCCGCCGGGAGCCTTCCGCCGGCCGGCCGCGGTCCGCATCTCACTGCAGCCGGCGGCGCCTGCTTGGTGAGGGGGAGCCGGGCCGCCCTTTCCTCCTCGCCGGCTCCTGCGCGGTCACTGGCCTTGCAGACGCACTCGCTCGCTTTCCTTTGACTTTCTGAGCACAGGGAGCGCGCACTGGCCTTTCTGGCCGAGAGGGAGGCAGCGGCTGTCGTCCTGCGAGGCACCTCGGCGGCCACCTCAGGCTGCCCTTTCCGGGTGGCCGGGCCCCTGGGGGCCTTTTCATTTCCTTCCGTGGGTGTGGGCAGCGGGAGGTCCCGAGGCCCCTGCCACCCCCGTGCCTGGGGGCACCCGTGGGGGTCCCCAGTCTCGCTGCCCTTGGGGGCGGGAGGCACGGCAGTGACTCTCCAGAACGGAGTCCCACTTGCTGTTGGTAGGTAAGAGAGCTCCTGTGTCCAGCTGCTTGCAGTTAAAAGACGAATACCCCGGGCGTGGTTTGGGTCACAGCCAGGCTTGGGGTCAGCCCCCCTCGACGGCCACTGTCGGGGGCACCGGGTTTACCTGGTGGCCGTCCAGTTCGGGGAAGGCTGTTCCTTTCATCCCCTCCGGGCCTGGCTCTTGCCCGCAAGGGAGGCTCTTTGGGCACGAGGCGCTGCCACTTGTGGGCGCACCTGGCCGAGGCCCCGCGTGGCAGGTCTGTCTGTCTGTCTGCATCGTTCACGGCGCTCTACCGGCTCCGTCCCGAGTCCGCGCGTCAGCGAGCCAGGCCTCGCCCCAGGGCCGAGCGTCACCGGCCGGCGCCCTCTGTTGTCCCCGGGGGCCGTGTGCCCGCCGGGCTCGGCCATCTCTGCACTGCCGGGCCAGGGGCGCCCGGCGGCTCCGCTGGGGCGCTGCCCGTGGCCTTCTGTGAGGAGACGCCGCGGGGGGCCAGATGCCCTTCGTGACACCGGACACCCCATACCCGCCCGGCACGCGGAGGCCCCGGGGTGCGCCCTGAGAATTTGGGGGGCTCCACTGTGAACTGGAGACGGTTTGCTTTTCAGAGTGATTTTGCCGCTTGCGAGTGGGTCCTGGCATGGCTCGGAGGCAGATGAGCTTGCGGACGGACGCGCGGGCGGTCGGGGATTTCGGTGGCGTGGCTCTGCGCGTTCCCCGGAGCCAGGCCCTGGGGCGAGGTCTGCGGCGCGGCTCAGGGGCTGCCGGCCCTGTGTGCTGAGACGTGCCTCTGCGAGGCCCTTCCGCGTGAGGGTTCCTGCGCCCGGCGGGAGCTCGCGGGGCCAGTGTCCAGCGCACGCTCCCTGAAGACGGCCCCCACCTGTTCTGAGCCCGCGGGATGCGGCCGGCCTGCCCCGCCCCGGGGCTCCTCCGGAGACGCGCTCGCTCGTGGCCGTCAGCCGTAAAGGGGGGCTGCGCCGCGGCCCGCGGGGCCCCCCTGGCCGGACCGGGCAGTGCGCGGGCGCTCACGGGCTGTCTCTGCCGCTGATGGCACCTCTCTGTGTCCTAAGGCATCGCCATCAGGGAGTCGGCAAAAGTGGTGGACCAGGCGCAGAGGCGGGTGCTGCGGGGGGTCGACGACCTGGACTTCTTCATCGGGGACGAGGCCGTCGACAAGCCCACCTACGCCACCAAGGTGCGCCGGCCACGCGGGCCGGGTTGTTGTTCGGGGCGGGGCGTTGTTCACGGGCCGAGCGAAGCCCGGGCC
>NW_004567143.1:5097003-5097767 GCF_000260355.1 Condylura cristata
GCCGCCGGGCCCCGCCGTGGCTTGGGCTGGTCACGGCCGGGCACACAGCACGGAGTCCCGGAGCGGACTTTGTCTTTCTGGTGTCGCCGTGCGGCCAGCGGGGTGACACCACTCGCCGGGAGGAATTGGAGGCGCGTGGGGCGAACGGGGGACGCCGCAGTCCCCTGCAGAAAATCCCCAGAGAACCGCATTGTTCAAAAAAAGTGATTTGTGGATACAGCTATACGCATGCCGCGCTTTGATGTCTGCAGGACAGTCCACTCCTGCTGTGACCGTGGTAGATGGCCTCCAGGTTTACGCTGCAGGGTACCAGTTAACGAGGCGGCTGCAGGGCAGAAAGCGGGCGTGGAGATTTATGGCCGCGTCAGAGAAGTTCACTGAAAACATCTCCCGAACCGCTTCATCAGACAAGGGCTTCTCGGTGGAAGAAAGGCCCGGAGGTCGAGATTGTGGGCCAGGAAGTTGTTCGTTTGGTCTGTGGCCAGATGTCTGGGTGCAGAGGCTGAGAATGAGCGTCTTGCTGATGTTCTCCCAGAAGGTCCAGGCTCGGCTCATGTGGCCATGCGGCTCGAGCAGGTAGCAGATGGGAATCACCCCCTTTCTCCACTGCAGAACACCCGAGTCTGAAAATGCTGGAGCGCGAAGACCTGCCGTGCTGCGAGGCTCGCAGCGCCGGTCTGGCCGGGCGCCCTCGCACGCCTGGGAGTGTTTCTCAGCCCCTGCGCGTCCTTCCCGGGGTCAGTGAGGGGCCCGGGGCCCCGCGC
>NW_004567143.1:5099277-5102326 GCF_000260355.1 Condylura cristata
GGCCCGCAGCCACCTCTGATCCTGCGATCACCCCGGTCTGCTAGACGGGGCGTGGACGCCAGGGAGGCGCGCAGGGCCACAAGATGGCCGCAGGACACACGCAGCGCCGCGACCCGGGCCCAGCAGTTCTCCTGGCGCCAGCTGCGCTCTGCCACGGGTGCCGCGCCCATGCCAGCGAGCCAGTGAGCAGGGGCCGCGGCCTGAGCAGCCGCTCCACCCGCGCGTGGCCGTCTGGCCCTGTCCAGGTCTGCCGTGGACGGGCAGAGCAGGAGGGGCCGGGCGTCTCCGCTCTGCGCCCCGGCCCCCGCCAGGGCACCCCGCGCGCGGAGAGGCACCTCCCCCATCCTCGCTCAGAGCTGCAAGAGCCGTCCAGACGCTGGAGACGGACCCGCAGCCCGCCGCTCGGCGCCCCTGGCCCGGCGCATGCCGCTGGGCGGGGACACGACTGGACTCGAGGCTGGACCGCCCCCTCACCCACTTCCTCAGTTCTCTGACCCTCAGTTAGTGCCGTGCCGTGGCTCTCCCGGTGGGAGATTTATTTATGCTCACAAGAGCCGGGGTGCAGGCCAGAGGTGAGGGGCTGAGAGGACTCCCCAGAGACAGAGCGGGGAGCAGACAGGTGGGCCCACGGAAACCCACTGCTGAGGGGGTGGTGGGAGCCAGGAGGGGTCTGCTATGCCCCGGGGTCACCCCCTGGCCGGGGGTGGACTCGGACTGTGGAGGTGACAGCCTGAGAAGGACCCCAGGCCGCCAGGGAGGCCCCAGGCGTTTACTTTGCTCCCAGGTTTTTGTTTTTGTAAGAAGATTATCATCGCACACCCCTTTCCTCCGTGCAGAGCATTTTTGAGTTCAGGAGTTTACTTCACTGAGAGCGTTCGACCGGCCCGGCCGGCACTGAGCCAGCCCTGAGCACCTGTGCCCGCCCGCCGCGGCTCGCCTGCTGTGCCAGCTTGCACTTCTGACGGCTCAGCCTTCCTGCGCCGACGTGGGCTGGGCTGAACGGTCTCCTTATCCTGTACTCCCACACGCCACTGTTTTATTGATTTTCTTAGTGCTGTGGCCCCTGCCGTTTTGAGGACTTTCTGTGGTAACAGTGCATAGTGCGCAGTTGGCCATTTCATCATTTTTGAAGGTACTTTGGTGGCGTGAGCTCACCCGTGCCACGTGCGGCCACCAGCACCCTGCTTGAGAATGGGCCGCCTCCCAGGCCGAAAGCCCCGCCCTGTCCAGCGCCTGCCCCGCCCTCCTGCCCACGCCCTTGAGCCTTGCGACCTATGTCCCGTTTCCACTCGGCTCCAGCACCCGTGCAGATGGAGTCAGACGAGACTTGTCCGTTTGTGACTGACCTCACCATGAGCCTTCGGGGTTCACCCAGCTTGTGACATGTGCGAGCATTTCCTTTTCAGGGCAGAGTAATACTCCCCGCGTGCAGGTGCCGCGTTTTCTCCATCCTGGCCACCCTTGCATGTAGTGGGAAGCATTTACCACCTTTGTGGCAGATATTTTTTCTAAGTCTCCCCCCCCTTTTAGCTTATGTCTTGGAGTACCTGTAACTTTAAACTTTTATGTAGTAAAACACTGTTTTGCTATGTACAGTCCCGAGTGGCTTAGTGACCAGCCATGTGTCTGACCGTCCGCCACGCGTGTCATGGCAGGACTGTCCAGCTGTCCAGGCGGTGAGCCCCTGCGGGGCGGGGCCACGGCGAGGAGCCAGCGCAGACCATGAGGCTCGGCTGTGCCTCGTCCTCATTCGCTGGCCATGAACTCGGAACATCACTCGTCATGGATTAAACCTGGGAGGAAGACGGGGAGCCCGCGGGGGCACCCCAGCTCTTGGCAGTGCCTTCTAGTGGCCCCTTTTTACTTCGACCCAGGCTGGCAGCTCTAGCTGCAGGCTGCAAACAGCCCTGGGCACACCCACAGCTTCTACACGTTTTCTTTCTTGACATTTTTTCCTTCGCGCAGTGTAGATGCTTTGTGTGCCAAGTCAGCTTCTTACAGAGGTGCTTGGAACCCTGTAGAGGGGAGAAACAGATCCAGCTTTTTCTGGTGTGGACACTGAGCACAGCTGCAGTGACTGAGCACGTGGGGTCCCCCGCCCCCCACCATTGTTTGGACACTGACTGAACTCACAGCACTCACTCATGGTCCTCCTGGGGCGTTTCAGAGCGATCAGGACCGCCGCCAGCATCTGCGCTGCCCAGGGCTTGTACAGCCAGTAGCACCTACGGGGTGACGCTGAGCGGGCCCCAGCCCGGCCCCCGCTAAGTCAGCACCGTTGCTCAGGGGCCTTGGGGTCCCTCCCGCGCACCCGCCTCCCAGTGGGCTTCCTGACCTCGCTCTGTGTGGCGACTGCTTCCCCCTGCCGCCCAAGCGCCCCTACTTCCTGGAGCTTGTGTCTGAGCTGTGTGCGGAGGCCCCAGCACCCCGCGAGGTGAGGCCAGGGGTATCTGTCCACGGGGCTCAAGAGCAGAGCACCCTGGATGCAGATCCCCACGCCGCTGCCCCCTCCCTCCCCCCTAACCCCAGTCCCTGCCTGAAGGGAGCCGCGGCCACTGCCCCCTCAGTCCAGGGCCTCTGCCCGGGTGTGCAGACGGCGCTCACACGTGCCCGTGGGCTGGGGAGGCCCCGATGGGCAGTCCCGGAGCCCCGTTCGTCCCCAGGCTTGGTGCGCAGGGACAGGTGCTCGGGCCCACTGGCAGGGAGCTGGGACAGGCCGCAGCAGCCCCGCCCCAGTCTTCGCGCCCTCGGGGCTCTTGGGCCGCCCCGGGTCTGGTCCTGCACAGCGGCCGCTGCTTCAGCCACCCCGGCTCGGGGGAGCAGGTCCGCGCGCTCAGGGGAGCTCGTCCGCGCATGCGCGCTCTCCGTGCTCGGGGTCCTCGACAGGTCGGCGCGGCAGCACCGTCAAGGGCCCGGCGGTGGCCACAGAGGCCAGTGGCGACAACGCACTGTCGGCCTTACCGGAGAGGCCGGCCTAGGCGCTGCGGGCAAAGCCACCGGGTGCGCTGTCCCGCCTGCGGCCCTGCAGCCAGCGCCTCGTGACGGAGCC
>NW_004567143.1:5102720-5106386 GCF_000260355.1 Condylura cristata
AGGGCCGGCGACGCTGACCCCAATGCTGGATTCCGAAGCCGGCGAGTGTGCTCGCCCTTCCTGTGGCCCCTGCTATCCGCTCCGGTCAGGTCTTCCAGCAGTGTCCCTGGCGGTGGCTGGGCTGCAGCAGCTCCCGCCAGGGGCCACCTGGCGCCTCTGCCCCCGCGGCCCCTGCTTGCCTCTCACCCCTTCTGCCCGCTCCTGTCGGCTGAGGTTTTCTGTGAAGTCACTGTCCGCCAGCCACATGCCTGACGGGCTTCCTGGGTGATCCCTTCCTGTCCTGGAGCTGCTGGGAGTAGGACCCCTTGTGTCCCAGTGTCCAGGTGACTGTGCCGTCCGCTTTCAGGGGCTCAGTGGCCAGCACAGAAGAAAACTCCACAGCCGGCGCCCTCGACAAGGGCTCTGGGGTCCGCGCCAAGGCCGGCGTGGGGGCCCTTTCCCGTGAGGCTTCCTCGGCCCCGAGCCCACAGCCCTCCTTTACTGGCCGTTCCTCCGGGGAGCGCTCTCTGGGTCACGTCCGCTGGGCCCACCTGTGACCTCTTGGCCTTCACACCGTCTCCAAATGCAGTCACTCTGGGGCTCCAACATAGGAATTTTGGGGCAAGTTCAATCCACGGCAGAGGGAAATGCAGGTTGATCTATCGCCACCCACCGTCTGTCTGTCTGCGCACTTTCAGCCAAAAACCCAGACGGCTTTCATTTTCCCGGCTCTAAGTGTGTGCCGGCATGCAGGCTGCCCCCCCCCGAACTTGCTGAACGGCGGCCCTTCTCGGCCCTGCCCCTCCGCCGCCTGCGGATGGCTGTTGTTCTGGGACAGGTGTTTGGGCTTCTGACAGGTCTCTAGTGTTTCTGTGTCTTCCTGGGAGCGCGCTTGCTCTGCTGTTTTCCGTCTGGCCCCTCTCCTGGCGTTGGGGTGGGCTCGTCCGGGGCAGCTCCTGTGTGAATTTGCGGCACCGGATTCCAGGCTGATGGCCGAGCTGGCCTCCGCTGCTCTGACGGCAGCTGGGGGCTCCCGCTCAGCTGCCCCGGGCCGGGGCATGCCCCCCCGAGAAGCTGCGGGCGCCGAGACGCAGTCACTGGTTTCTGTCCTCTCGGGGAGGTCTTGGGGTCCTGGCTACTTGCCTCAGGGCTCTGGTTTCAGGGTGTTGGTGTTAGGCCTCAGAGCCAGCACCCCCTTTCTCTAGCTTGTGGTTGTTTCAGGGTGGTTCAGGGGGGCAGGTGCGTCTAGAGAGGCTGGTTCGGGGGGGCAGGTGCGTCTTCTGGCGGGTCCAGAAGCCCCTGGCTCTCAGGCTAGGCGACCCTGTTCTGTCGCAATTACATGAAATTTGGGTGAACACTAAGTCCAGTGAATGTTTTCTTACAGACAGAGCCTCCACTGAATACACCAGAAAATAGAGAGTATCTGGCAGAAATCATGTTTGAGTCATTTAACGTGCCAGGACTGTACATCGCGGTTCAGGTAAACGCAGCTGCTTTCCTGGCCCAGGGGCTCCGGCCCGTGCGAGTGGTGATGCCGGAGGTTCTGTGCAGCAAGGCCCCCGCACACAGTCACACACGTGGACACACGCACAGGACACGTGGCACGGGACACGTGGCACACAGGGCGTGGCACAAGGACACGCGCGGGACACACGCACGCACGACATGTCACCCAGGACCCTGCACACAGCGCCCGCGTGGGCCCAGGAGCCACGTGCGCACACGGGCCCTCCGGTGCACCGCCGGCCACGGGCCTGTCCTGCATTGGCCCAGCGCCTGCCGCCTCCGCGCCACCGAGAGCTCGGGCAGCTGCCCTGGGTGACGAGAGCAGGGTGTGGGGCGGCGCTCGCCTTTCGGTTTTGCTTCTGATGGGAAAAGATGCTGCAGAATCTGTCAGGTAGCAGCAGCGGCGCTTGCGTCCTCCTGGATCTGCCGCCCGCGGTCCAGGCTCTGCAGCCTCCCACAGGCCCGGCCCCGAGACCCGCGGAGCCTCCGTTGAGGCCGCCTGCTCCGGGGGCTCCGTGGGGTTCGGCGCTGACCGGGCCCTGTAGGAGGGGATTGGCCGAAACCCTCAGGGCAGCCGCGGTCGGTGTCTCTGCGGCTGCACTCTGCACACTAGTCCCTCACGGTGATGGGGGGGTGCAGAAAGGGGCCCGGCGGCAGGTGCTGTGGCCTGGCCAGGCTGGGCGCGGGGCCTCCGAGAGTCCTGCAGCGAGGCGCGGTCATCGGGCCCTTCCAAGGTCGCTGGCCATGGTCTCCCCTCCCCTGGGGCACGTGTGGGCCACGACCCTGCCTTTCTGCAGGCCCGTAGCTTCCCGTGGTACAAGTGCAGCTCTTCGGGCTGCACCTCAGGCCCTGGGCTGTGCACCCCGGGGGCCCCTGCCGCAGCCTCTCTGCCCCGCCGCCTAGAGGCGCTGGCTCCCCACGGCCAGGCCCCAGCAGTGGCAGTCAGCGGGCGGCGCTGCCGGCCCAGACAGGCCGTCTCTGACCCGCGCAGAAGTCCTATTGCCCTGGAGGGCGCGAACAAGCGCCTTTGTGGTCGTGGGAGTCGCAGTCTGGGGGAGGCGGGCGGAGGCTGCGGTGGGAGGCGGCTGTGGGTGCAGCGGCGGCTCAGGCCTATGCTTCCGTCCAGGCAGTGCTGGCCCTGGCCGCGTCCTGGACGTCGCGGCAAGTTGGCGAGCGCACGCTGACGGGGATTGTCATCGACAGCGGAGACGGGGTGACCCACGCCATCCCAGTGGTAAGCGGGCGCTCACCTTGGCGCTCTGTGGGCTCACGCTGGCCTGAGGTAAGGCAGGGGTGCGGGGTGCCACTGAGATGCGCATCGGCTTAGCCCCTCGCGAGGGCGCCGGGGCTGCGGGCTCCCGGGGGCCCCCGGGGTCAGTGCGGCATCAGCCAGCTCGTGCCGGAGAGAAGCTGCAGCTTGTTTTCACAATAAATTTGCCGTCAAGGTCATTGCACATTTTAACGGGCAGGAGACGCTGCGATGCCACTTCGGGGCTCCGTCCTGGGTGTTGGAGACGTGGTTCTTAGTGTAGGTGACCGCGGGGGTCCGTATTTTCCTTGTGCTTGGACGTGGGCGGGCGTTTAGGGTCTCGAAAACCCCTGAAGGCTCCCCAGGAGGGCAGGAGAGACCCTGGCCAGGCGGCTGCGCTCCCCAAGCTGCCTGTGGGAAGCAGCTCATTACTCAAACTGGCCGTGGTCACCAGGAAGTTGTAGGACCGGCCTGCTGGCACCACCGGCTTTCCAGCCCTCAAGGGGTGGCGGCGGCTGGGCCCCAGGTAGCCAGAGCCAGCCCCAGCTGGGCCACCTCGCAGGCCAGCCGGCCGGTTGCTCGGGCCTCCGAGGTGCTAAGCGGGCTGGACCGGTCTGGCCTGTGGCCTCCGGCTCTCGCAGGGCCTCGCACCCGCCGGCCCTTGGGGCGCGGCCTGTCGGAGCCCAGCGGAGCGCAGAGAGGAGTCGTCAGGAGGGCAGCCTGCTACACTCTCCCGTAGCTCAGTTTTTTCCTGATCATAACAATTCACTCATATAGAATTTGGATAAAGTAGAAAAAGGCGAGGAAGAAAAATGCCCGCGAGCCCCAGAGCGACACATGGCGCATGCGCCCCGCTCGGTGGGGAGCCGGTGGTCAGCGCGGGGGTTCCGGGGAGTCAGTCACAAGGCTGGAACGGCTCCGCCGGGGGCCGC
>NW_004567143.1:5109972-5110769 GCF_000260355.1 Condylura cristata
GGGGGTTGGGGTAGCGCCGGGGTGGGGGGATGGCGCTCAGCCACTGTCTTCACTTCACCCAGCGGGGCCCAGGCCTGCACGGACACCCCTGACGGCAGGTCAGGTCACTGGCGGCAGGCTACGTGTTCTGGAAGTTGCGGTGACCCTGGCGACCGTCCACACTCCCTGGATGACCACCCGGCCCCTGCACCCTCCCAGTGGGGGAAGGGGCAAAACTGGGGGCCGTGAACCGTGGCTCGGGCTCGGAGTGGCACTTTGGGTGGGAGAGGACCTTGCGTCCCTCCTGTGAGCAGCCAAGAGGAGGGACCGCAGAGAGACCGCCCCGCGCCCGGCCCAGGGCAGCAGCCTCACAGGCCAGCCAGGGAAAGGCTGAGGTCTGGGCGGCCACGCAGGCCGCTTGCCCCGCCAGGGCCCCCGCTGGGCACCGGGCACAGGCATCGCTGCCTCTCCGCAGGTCCCCCGCTCCCGCCCCCAACTGGTCTCACGACCGCCGGGGCTTCGAGCTCACTGCTGCGGGGCGGGCACGGGGGCGGGGGGGGGGCTCCTTCCCAGAGCAGCCTTGGGAGTGGGGTGCCGCGCCCCTTCCCTTCTGTCTGCTAACCTGCGGGCGGTGTCCTTGCTGCTGACCTTGGCCCCAGCTTGGCCAGCTTTTCTGCAGGGACTTGGGGTGTCGCAGCCACAGATGGTGCTGTTTGCTCGAAGCTGCCAGAGCTGCCCAGGTCCAGGCACCCCACGGGCGGAAACCCCCTCCCCTCTCCAGATTGCCTTTGGGCTGTGTGAGGGGGCTGAGCCCCCCC
>NW_004567143.1:5111869-5113194 GCF_000260355.1 Condylura cristata
CCCCCCCCCTCGGGCGTGGCCTGGCGTCTTCCTGACGCCTCGGTGCCGACCTGACCTCTGCTCCGGCGCTCCAGTGGGGTAGCCCGGTCTGTGGGTTCTGCGCCCTCAGGTGTGACCGCCAGGGCCTGCCCTGGGCGCGGCCAGAGGCTGCTGCGGGTGCCGGACCTCCCTCTTCCCCCGGGGCATCTCTCTCCTTTGGTGAAGATTGTCTGGATTTTTTGCTCACTTTAAAAACTGGGCTGGTGGTCCTGTTGCTGTTGGGTTGCAAGGGCCCTTCCAAGCCCGCACCAGCCCTTGCTCAGACTGCGCTGCAGACGCGTCTCCTGGGCCCGTGGCTTCGCTCCGTTTTCTAGTGGCATCTTCTGAAGAACAAAGGATTTCTGTTGTCCGGAGTCCGGCTGGCCGCCTTTTCACCCCCGCGGTAGCGTTCTTAACATGACGGTTTGCCACGGCGCCAGCTTTTATCTCTCGGCATTCACGTCATGTCCCAGCAAAGGAGTCCTGCCTGTGTCAGGGCCACGGGTTACCGCCCCTCTCTCGGGCCGGACAGTGCCGCTGGCACTCGTGGCTGCGGGCAGGAGTCGGGTGTGCCGTTCACCCCCGCCGGAAGCTCGTGTTCCCGCACTGCTTGTCAAGCAGCCTCTGCTTCCCCTGTGAAGCAGCGTGGCCGCCCTGCCTGCGGTCACCGGGCCACACACGGCCCCGTCCCCTGGCCCTGTGAGGGGAGGGATGGAGGAGCCGCACCTGTCACGCCAGGGAAGGCCACTCAGATGCTGCCAGTCTTCTGAAGTCCTGTCATGAACGCTTATTTTCATTCTCTGGTGAATTACTTTTTAATTAAAAATTCCATTACAGAGGTATGACAGGGAATTGTAATAACTGACCCTATACTGGGTCCGGGGCTGGAGGGGAAAATGCCATATTAATAATAACAAGAAAAGAGTATCAGTCGCCCAGGGGTCACATTGGAGTAGGAATGAAAGCTTAGCTAAGGGCTTGGTAATGCTCGTTGGTGAAGCTGGCAGCCGGCCTGTGTCGCAGGAGCTGCCCTGTCTTTAACAGACTCACCCAGGGCGGGGAGTAAAGGAGCGCGGGTAACTGCTCCCCAGGCCAGAGAGGGTGCGTGTGCACGCACATGCATGTGTGTGCGTGTGCACATGCGCTGCCACGTGTGTGCGTGTGTGTGCAGAGGGGGGTGCTGCAGACCCGGCCCTGGCAGGCTCGGGCAGAGGTGCACCCCACCAAGCCTCAGAGAAGTCGAGTAGGGTTGTTCCTTTGGCTGGTGGGGGCGGATACCATGCCCTTTCCCATCACCCCGCCCCCAT
>NW_004567143.1:5115314-5116348 GCF_000260355.1 Condylura cristata
GGCAGGGACCGTCCCTGTGGCCTTCGGGAGCTGCGGAGCGGGAGGTGCTGCCTGTTGGTGCGGCCACCGTGGGCCCAGCTCTGCCTGGCGCTGCCGTGGGCAAGCGGACTCTCGGCAAAGACTTCCCGGTGCAGGCTGGTTTTCTGCCCCCATCCTGTCCTGCCCCCCCCGCTTATTTACTTAGCATAAATAAATGGGTGCAGGCCAGAGGTGTGGGGGTGCGGGGACTCGCCAGAGACAGTGGGGAGCAGAACAGGTGGCTCTCCTGAGACAGACAGCAGCGGGGAGCCAGGAGGGCCCGCGCGCCCTGGGGTCCCTCCCTGGCCAGGGAGCCACCTGGTGCTGCAGGGGCCGCCATGGCCAGCTTCATGGCGCTGAGACTTAATCCCTGCACCACCAGGGAGGCCGCAGCCTGTCCCCACCCTTTTTAAAAGAAAACTGAGATGTGCTCCCAGCCCCTGGGGCTCCCCACGACAGCCTCTCCCCGCCCGTCCTCCCCGCTGGGGGCCTCGGTGCCCGGTGGCCCGGGGCAGGGAGAAGGTCCCGGAGGGCTGTGCAGGTGTGGCTGCCCGCCTGGAGAGGTGCGGGCTGGTCCTGGGGTCCCCAGCGCCACACGCAGGCGTCGAGCGGTGTGGTGGGCCCGCTGCTCGCAGGTGAGGCTGCAGGGGTGCTGACTGCTGACGCCCGTGGGCTCGGGGTCCCTCCCCCGGCCGCCTCTCCCTGGCTCCAGCGAGAGCCCGGCGGAGGACTGGCCAGCGGAAGCCTTGGGGACGTCCGCGCACTTTGTGGCTGAGAGAGCCGGCCGCCCTCACCTTAACCCCCGCGACTGAGGCCCGCTGATCAATTCCTCCCCCACAGCCCGCGCCGCCTCCTCTGTGAAGTCTGCGGCTGCCACACAAACCTGAGGCCGGTCAGGCGTCAGGCACAGGCTCCTCGAGCGCCAGGGGGCGGCAGCGAGGCTGTTTATCTGTTACCTCGTTCCTCACTTACTTGAAGACTTTCACATCTTTCCAAAGCGTCTGTCAGGCTGTTAC
>NW_004567143.1:5120068-5121304 GCF_000260355.1 Condylura cristata
GGTGACCCCAGACCCGGGCGACCCATAACGCTGAAACCAGCTTGCATAAGGCTGGTTGGGGTGACCAGAAGGAGGGAGGGGCTGAATCGGGTCAGAGGGCCGAGGTGGGAGAGGCTGGCCCCCGAATCACGCACCGCAGGTGTGAGCGCCCCCGGTGCCGGCCGACTGGGCGGCTGCGTCTGTGCTGCTTCAGGAGAGAAACTGAAACTGGCCGGCTGCATGGGCCCACCGCGGCCACGGGCTTGGGCGCTGCCGAGGAACCATCAGGTGCTGGGATTTTACCTCTGGAGTGAAGACACCCCTAGATGCCCCTCGTGCGTTAGAGACCAGAGGAGAGGTCCCTGCGGGGCGCCCAGCTTGGGCACCCCGAGGGGTGCGCTCCCCTTGCACCCAAGGGCTGACGCAGCCACTCCTGCTGGGGGCCGTGATGGGTTTGCAGAGGTGCAGGGGTTTCTGGGGTGCTGGGGGGTCACTGGGGAGCGGGTTCGGGGTGCTGGGTTTGGAGCCCGTCAGCCGGTTTCTCGCACAAGCCCTCCTGTATCCCAGCGCTTTGGGGACTGTCCCTTCAGTTCTGTGTCTGCTTTTGCCAGCGCTTGACGGTGTGGGAAGACAACCTCTGACCCTTGTCAGCTGACCAGTGTACAGGGCCTGGGGCCAGAGGCGCCAGGGTCCGCCCAGGCAGGGGGAGCCTCAGGCCCCGGGGCCTCCCGCAGCCCCGCCGCGACACCCTGAGAGCGCCGTCTCCTCTCTGGGGCCTCCGACGGCCTTGGGGGCCACTGACAAGCCCGCACACGGCTTCACCTCTAGGTGCGGGGGGCCTGCTCACAGGCACGGCTCGCTGGGCGCTCAGCTGGGTTTACGTTGCTTTCCGAGGGTCCCTAGGCCAAGATTTGCTGGTGAATCCTAACCCTAGCTCTCTAGGGTCAGCAGACCCCATTCACTGTTCTGCTGGAAGGTGCCCCGCGTGCCCGGTGGAGAGCCGTGTGGTGAGCCTCAAAACCTCAGCAGTAGAAATGCCGGGTGGCCCAGTGCCCCCCTGCGGGCATTTATCTGGAAAACGCAGCACCGCTGCTTCCAGAGGTGTCTGCACCCCACCGTACCGCATCACGCGCCCCGTGGCCAGGGGCGAGTGCTCACGGACTGGCAGAGGAGCCGCACGCGCACGGGAATACTACGCAGCCACAAAAAAGGCAGAGCCTGCTCCCCGCTCTGTCTCTGGCGGCTCCTCCCACCCTC
>NW_004567143.1:5122539-5123310 GCF_000260355.1 Condylura cristata
GCTTCGTCCTGAGCGGACGCCTGAGTCGCTGAGGCTGTTGGGCTGCTCAGGGCGGAGGGTGCCGCGGGTGCCAGGCCACAGCCGGGCGTGAGGCGCCTCTGACCAGCAACCCGGGGGCCAGTCACCCCCAAAGTGCCCCTCAGCTGGGCCCAGGCGTCTCCGCACCTCTCCCCGCCCCTTGCCCCGGCCTCGCTCCCCTCCCCACGCCCCCCCAAGGGCTCTTTGAGGTTGAAATGAATTGGAGCAGTTGAACAATAAATAGGAATTACTGGCTTTTGGGGTGCCTGTGGGGATTGACTGGAGCCTACAAGAATAAATCGTCATCCTCTGACTTATCTGGGATCATATTTCACCACTAATTAAAGTTCACTGGGAGTGTTCCCTGGAGGAGAGAGCCGGCTCCAGCACGTTCTGGAAGCAGTGGCCTTGGGGGGAGCCGGCGGCCTTGGGGGTCTCGGGGACCCACAGCCGATGTCTCCGCCCTCTCCACGGGAAGGACAAAGATGGGAGGCTTGGCTTTAGGGGTGCCCGGGGGGCAGAGGGGGCTCAGGAAGCAGACCCCCTCCCTCCTCCCTGGCGGTTAATTAGAAGCCTTGGCTGGGGGCCCAGAGGGGCATTGAAGACCCCCAGCCTTCTGCTTCAGGGGTCTGGGTAGACAGGAGAGGTGTCCGGATGCTGCAAGGGCGGGGGGCGGGGGGCGCAACAGGGCGATGACATGAAATCTGTGGGGGCCAGTTTGCGGCCCGCCAGTCCTGCGGCCTGTCCTTGACT
>NW_004567143.1:5126214-5127259 GCF_000260355.1 Condylura cristata
GGAGCCAGACGGGGGTGAGGGTCCCACTCGGCCCTCGGCCGGCCTCGCTGCCCCCACGCGGGGTGTTCGCTGGTCGCCGTTGCAGGCCGCAGCATCAGACTAACTCCCGAAGACTCGCGGGGATGGAAACAATGTCGGAGACCGCTGATGGGGGTAATGCCGGTAAATCATTAATAGATATTTTGGGCTGCTTAAAAATTAAATCTGTTCCACAATGTGTTCCACACTTTTATAGCCATTAGAGAGCCCTTTGGGACAGCCTCAGAAACGGCACCCCATAAATTTCACCTCTCCTCGCCTCATACTGCGTCTACGGCCCTTGTCTGGCTCTTCAGAAGCTCAAGGCCTCACGTCTTTCGGAACGGCAGGAGGAAGGTGCGGGCGGAGGAGAAACAGGGGGCCTGGGGCGCGCAGCTTGGACGGGTGGGGCCGGGGCACGCTGGAGGGAGTTGCTCCAGGGCTGGGGCCCCTCGTTACCCTGATGGGGTACGCTACTCCCTCAGTACTGCCCCGAGAGTCCAGGCTGGGCGCTCGGCCAGAGCGGCTGGCAGGGGCCGGCGGGGTCCGCCCTGCCCATGGGCACAGGTGGGGTGCCCTGGGCCGCCGGGCAGGCTCCCCCAGGCCCGAGACCCAGACCCAGGATCCGCAGGGACCGGCGAGGGGCGCCCAGGCGCTCCCCAGCTGTGGGAGAGCCTTCTCGGCACCGGAGCGCGTTGCTCATTGTGGGGTGCAGCCCGAGGGTGTGTTCCGGGCATGGGGGCCACAGCTCAGGCCACAGCTCAGGCCACGTGCGGGGCGGCCCCAGCGCCCAGAGGACTCGGGTGGACGCAGATTCACAGTCACCGGGTCGCGTCTGTTCTTGGGGCTGCAGTTGCTGCAGAGGGACCGGGGCCCCCAGGGAGAGGGGGACACTTGGGGGCCGTCCCGTTCGGGACTCTCAAAGGCGAAGGGAGAAGGGTGGACAGAAGCTCCGGCGCTGGGCCGGTCCCTCGGGAGACGGGGCCCGTCCCCTGCACGTGTCCTACGCGTCCCTCAGCCGGCCTGA
>NW_004567143.1:5129729-5132686 GCF_000260355.1 Condylura cristata
AACAGGCCTCGGCCAGCTCCGCCCTGGCGCCCCGAGGCCCTGCCCCGCCCAGAAGCCCGCGTTTGCCGCCAGCCCTGGCGTGGGGAGTGGGCAGCCAGACCCCGCCGCCTCTGCTGCCCGCAGACCCTCTCTCCCAGACTGGCGCGGGAGTTTGACGCCCCCCGGTGCTCTGGCCGGGCCGAGCCTGACCCGAGGCTCAGTCCCCCAGAGTCCAGCCTCGTCTGCGGGAGAGCTTTGAGAAAGTGCTGACTGGGAGCGGCCACCCACCCGTCAGGCCGACTCCCGAGGATTAATGCTTCTTAATTATGTTGGTGCTGGGCCATCGCTCAAGTTTATCGATGCTGTCTGGTCCTGTCCAGGAGATTTATCGCCATCTGTATTCCTCCCTCATCGCGCGGCCTCAAGTAACCGGGCTCCCTTCTGCCTCAGGCGACGGTCTGCGTGCTGGCCGCCAGCGTTCAGGCCTGGGCCTCCCCCTGGGTCCCGCCCTGGCCCCGCAGGGCGGCCCGGCGCTTGGGGCTGTTTCTGCCTTCCCGTCCCGTCTCCCTGTGGCCGAATCAAAAGCCGCTCTCTGCTGGGCAGGTGGTTCGTGTCGGGTCTGGGGCCGCCCCGAGACTCCTCCGGAAGTCACCAGGCAGAATTTTATCACGTCTATGCACGTGGCCTCTGGCTTTGCATCACTGAGTGTGAAATCGGTTCCAGACAACCGCAGGGCTGGGTGGGTTGGAGACGAGCATCCTGGGTCGCACTGGCCCGGGTCCTGCCCCTGGGCTGGTGGCCTTTCTAGAGACCCATTCTGAGGGCGGGGGCGGGGCGACGCCCCGCTGATGTGCCGCCCTAAACCCGACAGGTGGCTCTCCTGGCCACCCAGGCGTAAAGGCCCGATGCCGACCGTCCTCGGCCCCCATGGGCGGGGCCGCTGTGTCGCGGGGAGCAGACGCCGCCCGGGTTCGCGCCCCCGGGATGCCGGCCCACGTCTTAAGAGGGGTCCCAAAGCCAGGCGAGGGCGGGGCCAGCCGGACACTGCAGAGGGCGCCCGGGCGGCTGGCCAGGCCCTGAGCTCTGCCCCACGCCGCGCTGTGGCTCTCAAGCAGTGGCCTCTGCTCACCAGGGGAGGCCCACAGAGTCAGCCACGGCCGAGTGGTCACATGGTGACCGGGGGCAGGGCCGCGCGGGCGCCTGAGATGGCTGTCCCCATCCCCCACCGGAGACAGACCGGCGGGCGGGGCACGTCTTTCCTGGGAGGCAGTGGTGTGTCTGAGCGCCCCAAATCCTGAGCCTGGCGATTCATCAGCCCTAATATCTTCCTAATTATACCCGAAAGGACGCCGCAGGTAACGGCCGGGAGGAGGAAGGAAGACCAGGGTCTGGAGCGCTTGGCTGGAGGCCAGAGGCGGGCGGGGACGTGGCCCTGCTCCATCCTTCCTTTCCGGGAGGTCTGGTGGCTTTGACACTTCCTCAGTTGGAAGGGAGGGTCTCGCCCTCGCCGATTACAGGAGGGTCCGAGCTTCTGCGCGGCCCGGGACTGGTGACCGGCAGACTTCCAGGAAACCGTTAGTGTCCCGCTCAGGCCAGCTGGACCCCACGCGGGGCCCCGGAGGCAGCGTCTCCGTAACCCTGCAGATCTGGGCGTTCTGTGGTTTAGTCTCGGAGGGCCTTGGCCTTTGTGAGCGTCCTCTGGCGGAGGGAAGCCGCTCCGGCTGCCGCCTCCTGCCTGCTGGCCGGGAGTCCCCGGGGTTCCCGTGCGGGGCGCCCACCCGTCCCGGGCGCCCAGAGCCTGGCTCCCACAGCGGGGTGAGGTTGGCTCAGTGAGCGGCTCCAGACGGGGGACCTGAAGCCTGCGTTTTTGGAAGAGCCCACCTGTGCGTGGCCCCGAGGGGAGGAGGCTTGTCTGCTGCCCACCTGTGGGGCAGGGCCGTGGGGCTCGGGCCAGGCCCTTGGAGACCCCCTCCCGCCGCCCCAGCTTGTGTCTCCTCAAAGCCCAGCGGCCCCTCAGCGGGCTGTGGGTGTGACAGAGACCGGGCCTTGAAGGCAGAAAGCAGAGCTGAGCACCTGTGTCCACGGCGGGTGGGGGAGCGGGGCCGGGGTCTGGCCGCGGGCAGCTCCCCTCCGTCTGTGCCCGCACGGAGTCCTGGCCAGGGTTGGTCTCCGCTTTGGGCTGCAGCCCAAGGCGCCTCCCGGGCCTCCCGGCTGCGATGCCAGCGACTTGCCGGGCGGGGAGGCCAGAGAGGGCGGCAGGGGTGAGGCTCCAGGCGGGGTCCGCAGGTCCTGGGGTGGGCCGGAAGGGGGGAGGACGGGGAGAGCGGGGCCAGGTCCTGGAGAAAGGTCGCCATCGGGAGAGAGCGTGTTCTGGATCCTGGCCGGCTGAAGTCTTTGTTGTGTGTTTGTGTGAGGAGAAATCCCGGGGCTGCTCCAGGCCCAGGAGGAGGGGAGGAGGCTGCGCTCACGCGGGGGAGTGACCGGCAAGTCTCAGCTCAGGGCTTGGAGCAGCTAGTGAAAGCCACGCGTCACTCCGGGCGCCAACTGCTTGACTCCGCCTCAGGACTCATAACAAAACCTGTGAAACCTGCTGCTTGCCCTGCAGAGGGCAGGAAGCCACCGGCTCTGAGACACGCGCCCACACCGTGTGCTGCAGAGGCCACGGCAGCCACGGCAGCCACAGAGGCGCTGAAGGCACCGGCCTGGGGCCTGGTCCCCCGTTCCCTGTTGCCTGCTGTGGCCCGTGGCCTCCGGGCCACGGCGGAGTTTGAGCCTGGCCTGGCCTGCCGTGCGCTTGCCGATCCCGGAGATCCCTCTGCCGCTTCCCCGAGCACCTGCGGCCTTTGCCGACTGGCCCCTGCTGTGGACGTTCCCGTTTTCTTTCCTAAAAAGAATCCAGTTTTCGTGCAGGTGTCTAGCCCTCCTCTCACAGGCCACTCCAGGATGGCCCTCATCCCTCTGAGGCCCCGCTGCTCTCC
>NW_004567143.1:5132927-5134065 GCF_000260355.1 Condylura cristata
CCTCCCCATGCTCGGGGTCAGCGTCCACTGGGGACCAAGCCAGCACCCGGGTCGCTGGGCAGGCCACGGAGGGCCCAGGCTGTGTCTGCCACCTCCTGCCAGAGGTGAGCAGCCACGAGGAAGCACGGGGCGGGCGGGGAGGCCCCACGGCAGCCTGCAGGCAGGAGGCCAGATCTCGCTGGCTGGAGGGCAACAGCCCCCAGCTTGCTGTGGTTCTTTGCCAAAAACAGTTCCTGAGGAAACAGGCAAAGCTTGGGTGGGGTCAGAGCATCACAGGCGGCAGGGTGTAGGCGTGGGTGGGGACAGCTGCTGTGCGGGGTGAGGGCAGTGAGGGCGCGGTGTGAGAGTGCTGCTGACCGGGCCTGGAGCCACACCCTCTAGCCCCCCACCCAGGTCCGAGTGTTTCTCTGTCCTGACAGAGGAAGGGGGGCCGGCCGCTACCTCCTCTCCCTAACCCCACCGCCTGGCCAGGGCTGCCTGGGTCAGCTAGGACCAGACAGGTGGCCGGGGACAGTCTCTGCAGGCTACGGCCTCACCTGCCGAGGACCGCCCTGGCCGGAATGCGAGTTTTTATGCAGGAAAGCAGGGACTCTGGCGGGGTCGAGCACAGGCCCCCACGGGGACCCGCGTCGCGTGAGCGCTGGGGTCCCGGCCAGCGATCGGGTCAGTGCCGGGCCCAGGACTTCGCACTGGAGCAACAGAGGCCAGCATGGAAGGCGCCTCCCGTGTCCTCACGGAGCTCAAGGCCCGTCTGGCCCCCCACGCGGCGGACAGGCAGTGGCCATGAGACACTCGACTGGTTCTCCACCACTGGGAATGTCCTTCTCGCCCCGCAGAGCTGAGGACCATTGCAGCTGTCAGGGTCTCCACTGCCCCCCTTTCCTCACCCCCTTAAAGACTGCCGAGGAGGCTGTCCCAAGGGGGCCTTGGCTGCTGAAGAATGTGCCGGGGGAGGAGTGTTTCCCCTAAAGAAAGCCAGGCCTCTCCTGTTTAAAATTATGCAGGTTATCTGGGAGCCCGGGCCCTCCCTGGTGGCCAGTGGGTTGGGGCGCAGCGCCGTGAAGCTAAAACCACTGCAGTGTGAGTTTGATTCCTGCCCGGAGCTGACCCCCAGGGCGGAGCAGGCCTCTCCTGACCA
>NW_004567143.1:5135199-5143267 GCF_000260355.1 Condylura cristata
CCCCACACCCTGGCCCCACCCCACATCCTAGCTCCTCCCCACACAATGGCTCCTCCCCACACAATGGCTCCGCCCCACACCCTGGCTCCTCCCCACACCCTGGCTCCACCCCACACCCTGGCCCCACCCCACATCCTAGCTCCTCCCCTCACCCTGGCTCTGCCCTACACCCTGGCTCCGCCCCACACCCTGGCTCCTCCCCAACCCTGGCTCCTCCCCACACCCTGGCTCCTCCCCAACCCTGGCTCCGCCCCACACCTATAGCCCCGCCCCTGCACTTCTGGCTCCGCCTGCACATCTCTGGCTCCGCCCGTACCGCGTGGGGGTGAGGCTGGGAGGGTCCAGCCCTCTCTGGGCCTCTCCTGCCTCCCCACCCCACCCTTAGGCCCTAGTCCAGGCCCTAGTCCAAAATGGATGCCCGCTCCATAGGCTCAGGTGTAAACAATTATTCGGGCGCTGGCTCCACAGTAAGGGGCACCTTATGGCTCATGGGTGCCAAGACTCACAACAGATGCGCGAGAGCGGACGCGGGTCACCTGCAGCACACCCCACACTCTTCGCCAGACTACCCCCCGGCGGGGGGTGGGGCGTGGGGGCTCTGATGGGAGACTCCGGGGCGGGGCTCCCGCTGCGGGCGGGGCTCCCGCTGCAGGCGGAGGGCTGAGCGGGGCTACGGGGAGGCTGCTTCAGGTGTCGAGGTCCAGGGGGCCCAGGAAAGGGCGCAGGGCGCCTGGCGGTCAGGCGGGTGAGCATCTTCCTCCTGGCGTCCCCGGCCCTGGGTGACCTTCCTGCTTCTGCCGGCTGTGGATATGACATTCGCGGAGACCGCGTGCCTGTCACTCCCCGCTCCCAGGCGCCCTGAGCTTCGAGGCGCTGGACTGGTGAGGGGGGGTGGGCGGTGACTGCGTCGCCATGGACGCCTGATGGGGCAGGTAACTACGGTGGGTGGGACCGGGGGAGGCTCTGCCGTGAGATCTCCCTGTCATGTCGGCAGCCCTCCAGCCCGTGCCTGGGGACACCCCGGTGTCCACGCTGCCCCCCAGCTTTCGGGCATCCCCGCACCCAGGTAGGGCCGTGCGTGTTAGTTTCGTGGTCTGTGGCGCCGTGCCGGCGTCTTCCCGCAGCCGTGGCCGGCCTGCACCCTGACCGGGGGGCTGCGCCCCACCGGAGCCGGAGCGGCAGGCCGGCAGTGTAGCCCCGAGGGTGCGGGCACTCTGTGCAGCTCTGGCCACGCCGGGATGCCCAAGCGGAAGAGTCGGGCTTCTCGAGGAAGCGATGCCTGGCCCTCTCAGGGCTTGGACGCGGCTTGGGGTGCTCAGCCACACCTGGCAAGAGCCTGCACCCGCCGGGGAGCGGCCCGCGCCGGGGCGCCCTGTGGGAGCCAGCCCCGGCACCCTGCTGGTGTCCCCGCGGTGACGCCCGGGATCGCATGAGAGGCCCGCCGGCGGCCCGCGGCTGTGATCTTGCTGTTGTCACACGGCGGGCGCTGGTTTCACAGCCCTCAGAAGGATTTCGGGTGTGGGTGGAGGTGCGAGCTTATTAAACTTGCTTTGACAAGTTTAATTTTGACATTTTCTGGAAGCCAAATATGATTCTCCCAATATTCATTTTTCAAGGCTTTCGTGTCACCGAGGACTCCGCCGAGCGTGCTGGGCCACAGGACGGGGAAGGCGCTGGCCCAGCGTGGTGACCATTACGGTGCAGGGCGCAGGGGGTGCAGGAGAGGGCGCTGGGCAGCCTCCCGCTGACCTGGCTACGAGGCTCTGGCCCAGCCTGCTGTCGCCCAGTGGCCCTGTCGGACTGGCGCCCTGAAACGGCCTGATGGTCTCTCCTGCAGGTGAGACCCAGGGCATGAAGCTCCCCACCTGCAGGCAGAGCTCCCCTCTTGCCCTATGGCCTGAGGGGGCTGGCCAGGGGAGCTCAGGAAGTGTTCTGTGCTGTGGGGTTGGGGGGCCTCGGGGCTCCCGCAGCAGAAGGCCGCGCGGAGGAGAATGCAGCTGCCCTCGCCTTCCTTCTGTTGCTGCTTTTAAAGTGTTTTCATTTTTTAAAATCACGACAAGTGTCAGATTTTTGTGAAATGCTTTTTTGTTTGCAACAATTCAGACAACCATGTGTTTTTTCTTGATTTGCTGAGTGAGGTGTATTAGACTAATTGATTTTTACATGTGGAACAACCTCACGTTCTTGGGGTAAATCCCACGTGGTTGTGTTCCACAAGCTTTCAATAAGCTGCTGGATGCATTTGCTTTTCTCCTCCAGCTTCTGTTCCTCGTCCTAAACCATGGGGGGTGGGGTGGGGGGGGTTGGTCTTGTGAGGATTTTGTCTGACTGTAGTGTCCGGAGAATGTCACTCTCATACACTCAGACATGGAGTGTTCCCTTCTCTTCTACCTTGTGAAAGACGAGTTCTTTAAACGTCGGCTGGGATCGGTGGGCGCCACTGACCGTTCCTGGCCTTTTCGTGATGGGAAGTTACTTACGGACACAACATCGCTCTGTTAGCGTGGGCTTCACGTTACGCTTCTCATTGAGTGTGTTTTGGACGTTAGTGTCTTCCTAGTCCTTAAAACAGTACTGACCGGGGCATAGGGACATGCCCAGGGTGGGGACAGGACACTGTCAGTGGGTTCTCACCCACAGTCCACAGCGCCCCGAGGTCCCACGCAAGCCACTTGTGGAAGTGGGGATGACTGCCCGCCACCCGGCAGCCTGAGGCGGAGCCAGATACTGGGCCAGAGAGTGAGGGCGCGACAGCACCAGGAGGAGGTGTGGGAGAGGCGGCGCTGGGTCAGCTTGGGCTGGTAGACCCAGGTGGGCCAGGGCCAGAGGCAGGGCCTGGGGCAGTGTGGGGCCATCTCTGCAAGTATGGAGCAGGTGACTGCTCAGAGGCTGGGAGCAGACTCTCCCCCTTTGAAGGTGGCCCTACTGCAGCGTCTAGCGGCTGGCTTCTTCCACGGTGGTGCGACCCCGCGGCTTTCTCCACAGGCCAGCTGCAAGCTCAGTCAGGTGGCTCTAGCTCTGCCTTACTTCCTCTTCCAGTGCCCCACCCTACGAGCCTGATTGGACTGTTTTTGACCCTAAGTGTCTGATTGGACAACTAGGACCAATCAGCTTGGTTTCCATCGAAATAATTAACTTACTAGAAGTCAGCTTGAATCTGATTGGTCCATTCAGCTCACACCTGATAGGTCCATTTTAGAATTTTAGAGACAATTAAAGGCCCAGCCTGGCTGCACTCAGGTCAGGGCCTGTGGCTCCAAGGAGCCATGGCTGAGGGTGGGGGACACCTGCTGGCCACAGGAGGCTGGCATGCCTCAGCCCGACAGAGCTGCCTTGCCCCGTGGCCTGGGGGTTGGGGGGCCAGAGGGACCTACTTACACTAGGAATCTGTCAATTTTGTTTAAGTTATATAAATTGTTGATGTTTGGGTTTCATAGTATTTCCTTATATTCTATTTTTTTTTAAAGATTTATTTATTTGTGCATACAGAATTGGGGCACAGGCCAGAGACGTGGAGGGTGAGAGGATTCACCAGAGACAGAGTGGGGCACAGAACAGGCAGATAGATGAAGTACACTGCTGAGGGGAGCAGTGGGCGGGTCAGGAGAGGTCTGCCACGCCATGTGGTCACCTCCGGGGCAGGCGGGAATCGAACTCATGCGGAAGCGGCTTTAGATTCTCAGTGCTGTGCTTTAACCCGCTGCGCCACCAGGGAGGGCCTCCTTATATTCTATTTTAAAAATTTTACTTAGCTCAGAAATGATGTTTTGTTTCACTCCTGATTTTAATGATTTGAGTTTTTTTCTCTCTTTTTTAAAGACTTACTTATTTATGCATACAGAACTGGGATATAGGCCAGAGGTGTAGGGGCAGTGAAAAGACTCTCCAGAGACTGAGTGGGGAGCAGAACAGGCAGATCATGAAGTACACTGCCGGGGGGAGCAGGGGGAGAGAGGAGGGGTCCCTCCCTGGCTGGGTTGGAACTCTGGCTGGGATGGAACTCAGGCCGTAGCAGTGATAGCCCTGAGATTTAACCCTTAGGTCACCCCCTTTATTAATAATTTATAATTTCATTTCATTGTGATCAGGGAACATAGTTAATATATTTTCAGTCCTTTGAAATTTATTATGATTTAAAGAATACGATCTCTTCTGGAAGCTAGTCTATGTGCAATTGAGAATAATGTGGATTCTGCTGTTATTGAGTGGATCGTTTTGTAGATTGTGTTCAGGCTAGTTGGTGTTTTAAAACATTCTTCTTTGATTATCATCTTTCTAGCTTTTCTGTTCATTATTGTAAGTGAGCACTGAAGTCTCCAACTATTGTTGACATGTTTATTTCTTCTTTTGGTTCCATTAGTTTTTGTTTGCTTGTTTTTTCATTTTAGGGCTCCATTTTTAGGTGCATATTCTGAGTGGACTGACCCTTTATAAATGATAAATCACATTTCTTTTTCTCTGTTAATAATTATTGTACTAATGTTTTCTTGTCTGTTATTAATTAATGCCTTTTAGTTAACATTCACAGGTGATATTTTTTTCTACCCTTTTATCTTCAACCTACTTTTGTCTTTGAAAGCTTATTCTAACCCTTTGTATCACTTGTACAAAGCATTTGTAGTGGGATGATGTTAAATTAACCATTATGGCAATCTAATTCTGCTTTTTAAATTGAGATTTTTATCCATTTACACTTAATGTATGTAACAAGGTAGGATCTACCATTTTGGTATTTGTTTTCTCTCTATCCTATGCCTTGTTTGGTTTTTATTTTCTCTATTATTGCTCTCTTTTGTGTTAAATATATTTTTTTCTTGTGTAGAATTTTAATTCTCTTACTATTTCCTTTGATATATGCTTATGAGTTTTTTTTTTAGTTATCCTCTGGGAGTTACCATTAACTTCTTAATTTATAACAATCTAGTTCAGATTAATACTAATTTAGCATCAAAAGCTTATAAAAACCTCTGTAGAGCTCCATTCCCATCTTGTTATTTGCACAAATTACATCTTTATATAGTATGAAGTGATTTAGATTTATAATTATTACATTATACAGTTATTATATTTTAAAGCAGATAAAAAGGATTTCAAAGCAAATGCATGTTTATACTGTGTGGTTATCTTGTGGCTGCATTTTATTCTTTAATGTGGATTTGGGTTACTGTAAGTGTCCTTTTGTTTCAATCTGACTAATATTTCTTTTTAAAGGTTTATTTATGCTCACAATAACTGGGATACAGGCCAGAAATGTGTGTGTATGGGGGGGTAAGAGGAGACAGAGTGGGGAGCAGAACAGACAGATCCACTGGAACCCACTGCTGAGGGGGCAGTAGGGAGACAGGAGGGGTCTGCCGCGCCCTGTGGGTCACTCCCTGGCTGGGGATCGAACTCATGCTGCAGGGGCTTCAGATAGCTTCTCAGTGCTTTAACCTGTTGCACCACTAGGAGAGGGCCCCAGACTAATATTTCTTGTAGGGCAGGTCTGACAGTAATAAACATTTTTTTTTAAGATCTATTTATTTATGCACACAGAACTGGGGTACAGGCCAGAGGCTCCGGGGCGGCGAGAGGCTCCCCCAGAGACAGAGTGGGGAACAGAACAGGCAGATCGACGAAGTCCACTGCTGAGGGGAGCAGCAGCCCGGTCAGGAGAGGTCTGCCGCGCCCTGGGGTCACCTCCGGGGCAGGTGGGGATCGAACTCATGCGGAAGCGGCTTTAGCTTCTCAGTGCTGTGCTTTAACCCGCTGCACCACCAAGGAGGGCCAGTAATAAACTTTTAAATTTTGTTTTTTCTGGAATGCTTCAATTCCTCATTTAAAAAGCAGCGCACAATTCACAGCTACGGTGCACAATTCTTGGCTATTCACCACCACAACCGTACACATCTAAAATGGGCTGTGGTGTTGGTGGTCGCACGTATTTGTGAGTCGCCTAAAACTGGAAAGCAAACCCGGTACCTTTGAGCTGTTAGGTCCTTAGAAATTACAATCTACAGAGTTCGGTAAGACCTGACTTTCTCTAAGTCTGACCTGGATCCAGCTGGAGCCTGGACGCAGACTAGGAGGGGCTGTGTGTCGCGCTGGGCCTCCTCGAGTCTGCTCAGAGATGCTGCAGTCAGCCTGTGCGGCGACGTCACTGCCTCCCCTTTCTCGTGTAATGAGCCCTCTGATGTCACTGAGGTCGAGGCAGGCGGAACAGGGTCAGAGCAGCTGTGGAGGTTTCTCCCGGGAGGCCGTCGGCGTCTCGGCATCTCGGGCAGGGCAGTGCCCAGGGGACCAGCTTGCCCGCCTAGTCCAGGACGCGTGGCCTCTGCGGTGCCCTCGCTGATGTCACCCCCCACGTGTTTGGTCCAGACACTGCTCGTGTCCCCCGGTGCCCTGGGCTAGGTGCTGCTCGCTACTGAAGCTCTTTTGTCAGCTGCCGGCGGCACCAAGGTAGAAGGTGCGATCTGTGCGTCTGTGCCTATGTCCGTCAGTCCGTCTGTCCGTCTGTCTACCTCTCTGTCTAGAGAGGCGGCCGGCAGTTTTTGGAGATAGGTAAGTGAGTCCCCGCCCCCGTACCCTGTTGATAGTTCAGTCACTCCCAGGCCACCGAGTTTGCCTTGGGCCTGAGTGACGGGGAAATGCCCGACTTTGTGTCAGCGCTCAGGGCTGGGAGTTGAATCCCGGACCTTCCGCCTTAAGGCCCCGCTCCTGGTGCTGTCAAGATGTCCGGTGTGTCCCCCCAAACACCTGCCTCACGTGCTTCTAGCTGCCACGGTCTGAGCGCTCAGAAGCCCCAGAGGGTAGCCCTTTGCCTCTGGGATGGCAACACCAACCAGGACCTTTTGCGGGTTGGTGCTTCGGGATCATGGAGTCTTGAATTTTCTCACTTTCACGGAAACCAACCCCTGAAACAGCATGAAGTGCTCCCAACTTGTCCTCCCCACAGCGGGCCTCTGGTGCCCAGCGGTGCCAACCGCCTAGCAGTTTGCGAGAGCACGTGGAACGCGTCTGTGTCCTCCACTGACCGGGCCCTCTGGGCCTTCTCCCTGCGCCCTCAGACACCCGCCCTGAGCGAAGGAGCCTGCGGACGGCCACACGCTCCCTTTAGGTCGGTGCGTCCTCTGCCAGTGAGTCGCCTCTCGGAGAGTGAGCTTCTCCCCACTGCGGCGCAGGAGGGCCGGCCGGGCCCCCCGGGCCAGACTCGGCAGACGTGTGAGTCCGCTGCAGCCGCCGGCGCCCTGCGGGGGGCAGCTCTTGGCCGGGTCCTGCGCTACCGAGCGTCCTGGGCCTGGGCCGGGCTTCAGCTCCAGCCTCCGCGCTCGTGTAGACTCTCCCTTTGTGCCGGGAGGGCCCTGGCTAGTTTCTGCCGCTCCGAAGTGCTTCCTAGTCATTTTCAAGGTCTCACTGACGATCTCTTTTCTCGTAAACACCCTAGTTATGACACCCTTTCAGGGGATGTTTTTTTAAAATTTACGCTCACAGAACTGGGGGACAGGCCGGAGGCGCAGGGGCGGCGAGAGGCTTCACCCGAGACAGAGCGGGGAGCAGGACAGGCAGGTCCACGAAGCCCACTGCCGAGGGGAGCAGCGGCGGGCCAGGGCTCACTCCCTGGTGGGGCACGGCCTCGCGTGGCCGTGGCTCCGTGGAGCTTCGCCACGGTGGTGCTCTAAGGCGTTGCGCCTCAGGGGACTTTGTACTGAGTGTGTCTGCGCCATTCGGCAGCCTCAGCATGGATGTGGCTCTGAAATCGGGGTGTCTCACAGGTGCCTGCGCCAGGCCGAGGCAGGGGCACCCGCTGCTCCCAGGACGCCTCTGCCCTCCCGTGCCAACGTCCAGCTCGCTTGCTCTGCCCGGCTGCCCGGCCGTGCGGTCACCCGGCTGGTGGGGGCGCTGGGCACAGACCCGAGGGGCGCGGCTCTGCTGTGGGGGGGCAGAGGGCGCGGGGCCTCCTGGGGTCTGTTTCAGTCGCCTGTTTAACATACCGAGGCTACGGTGAAATGGCTCTTTGGCAACGTGCAGCTTTTTTTTTTTTTTTAAAGATTTATTTATTTGTGCATACAGAACTGGGGTACAGGCCAGA
>NW_004567143.1:5143437-5145240 GCF_000260355.1 Condylura cristata
GAGAGGTCTGCCACGCCCTGTGGTCACCCCCGGGGCAGGCGGGATCGAACTCAGGCTGAAGCGGCTTTAGCTTCTCAGTGCTGTGCTGTGACCCCTGCGCCCCCAGGGAGGGCCGGACGTGCAGCTTTTTAACGAGTGCTAACTGTGTTTGTTAGTGAAGAGCAATGTTTTATATTGTGCTGCTGGCATTCTGTAGGATGGGACGAGCGACACCCGACCAAGCCGGCCCCAGGGGCGCAGGGGCTTTGGGGCGCGCCCTCCTGCCGCCGGGTAGGGGTGTGGCCAGGCAGGTGAGTGCAGCTTGAGGCTGACTCAGTGCCGGCTCGGCCACCGGGCAGCGGCTTTCTTGAGGGCCCCTGGGCTGCGGCCGAGTCAGGGTGCAGCAGGAAGGGGAGACCTTCTCCAGGCAGACGCTTGCGACTGGCCGCGAGGGAAAGGCCCGAGCCGGGCTGGGCTGCCCTGCGGGCAGGGGCGGGAGGGACGGGTCTCGGCTGCGCTGAGAGCCGGGTGCTCGCCTGGCTGGACGACTCCTCACTCTAATGAGGACGGACAGGAAACCCTGAGCTAACATGCGAGAGCTTAAAAGGCGACGATTGATTCTGCTCAATAGCCCAGCTCATCAATTTCACAGTAGAATAAATATTTACAAATTGTAATGCTGATAATCTTTGGGCGGTTGACTGAAACCTGGAGACGCTGCAACAGTGTTCTGGTTGTTAATGGCAGGCGTCTGTGCATCGGCACAGCCCCGGCCCTCTGCTCTGCCGCTGAACGCTGCGCTGCAGGTTCAGACTCCAGCAAGAGATCTGTGAGCACGAGCCTGGTCAGGGAAATGGAATTGAGGTGAGAGCGTTGATTATATTCATCGATTCTGGAAACTCGGCTCTTGTCAGAGTGAAAATCACTTCTAAGTATTTTTGAAAAAGGATTATGAAGGATTTGCATTTGTTTAACGTGGACGAAAATTCTGCAAGGTGCCTGGATGTCACCAGCGCAGGTTAATCCCGGGCGCCGTGGCCCGCGTGCCTGTCACAGATGCTGCGGGTCCCCGGCGGCCAGCTGGTGCCTCCGGGCTGCGGCGGCGGCGTGAGGGCTCTGCAGCGAGTTCGGAAGATTCGCCCACATTAACCTTGTGGTCTGGGCCAAGCCATCTGCCTCTGAGCTCAGTGTGGGGCGGAGAAATAAACAGAACGTGAAAGTATCCACTGATCCCTCTTCTCAGCTGCTCTTCCTGTGCGCCCCCAAAGGGACTCTTCTGTTAGCATCAGAAGTGGGAACTCCTCAAGCAGGTGGACCCCAGTTCTTCTCCAGCCGGCCCCGGGTGGGAGGTCCGAGGTGTGGCCCCTCCTCTGGTGTCTCCGGCTTCTGCCCGTCCCCCTGCCCCGGCCACAGTGGTGACTCACGCCCCGAGGCCGCACAGTGATGGCCCCTCGTTCCGGAACTGGCCACGTCTCTCGGGACACACGCAGCTCCCACTGGCGGAGCTTTAAAGGCTTCGTCTCCACCGCCTGTTAGCTGTGGCCGTATCATGTTACTTCACACACAGCAAATAGGTTGAGTTTATGTTAGTCATAACTGGCTTAGTCTCGCCTGTGCCGATTCGAGAGACCTTGGCCTGCCTTTTGTTACCGAGTTTATCACTCTTATGCTTAGCACTTAATATTTAAGGTAAAAATCTCCCCATGTTGGAATGTTGGCAAGGATGTGGAGAAAAAGGAACTCCTCTGCACTGCTGGTGGGAATGCAAACTGGTACAACCACTATGGAAAACTGTTTGGAGGTTCCTCAAACTGCTAAACATGG
>NW_004567143.1:5146800-5149426 GCF_000260355.1 Condylura cristata
CAGCAAAGCCCGTCGTTTTCACCACAGCCCCCTCTGGTAGTCCCGGCTCCAGTCAGATTTGCAGCGGTTGTTTTTGTTCCTTGGTTTTGTTTCTTTATACTCTACACACGAGTGAAATCACCCCAGTTGCTTATTGGATGAAATCGAATGATGCTGAGCGTAGCCGGGAGACTTGCTGGATGAAATCTTAGCATCCGCACCCCCAGTTCCACTCCTGTTACAAAGGGCCAGGTCCCACCTTTTTCACAGCCGAGTAGTATTCCATTGTGTATACTGACCATCGCTGCTTTGTCCATTCACCTGTCCTTGGGCACTTAGGCTGTTTCCATAATTTAGCCAGGGTTTTGTTCTAGCAATTTCCCAAAGAGACCAGACAGCATCAGAGAGCTGGAGAGAGAGAGATTTACTTGTCACACCGGCCGGCTCAGTGGGATCAGTCCCAGGAGGCTGAGCCTGGAGTTACAGGAATGGTGACCTGGAGCCACCTGGTGGGGGGTGGAGACTGCGAAACCACAGCAACAGGCCACGCCCAGGGCCGACAGTTACCCAATCACTGCTCACAAGCTTTGCACCAACCAGAATGGCATTATTGAAACCCTCATTTGCATAAACAGCTTGGCCCCGCCCTGTGGCCTATATAAGCAGGTTCGGGCTCTGGCCTGTAGTGTCTGGGCATCTGGGGAGGCCGCCCTGAGTTGTGTCCCCTGGAATGCAGCCTCTGGCCCTGTAGACGCTTCTGTGTAGCCGAGCTCTAAGGTGAGCGTGTGACACTCGAGCTGGACCCAGTTGCGGTCAGTCAACTGGAATTTGGTGCCTCAGTAGACACATCGGACTCAGTGGCTTGGCCAGCCGGGCTCTGTCTTTCTCCTCTGAGCGTGGGCCCCACTTCATGCAGGTGTGCCCAGCACATCATTTACGAGGAGACACTCCTGGAGCCACAGTCTCTGCCCTGTAGCCTCAGCCGAGTGTCCTCGAGAGAGAATGTCTCAGACGGACGCCTCAGCTCTCGGTGCCTCGTCACTCACTGGCGTCAGCCCTAATTCTGCGGAGTGCCAGGCCAGTTCCGAACAGAAGAAAATGGCTGCGAACGAGAAATACAGGTTTCTTTTTCTTATTAGCCCAGCTCATATAAGGTAAAGTAATCTCGTATGTGAAGACTCTCAGAGGCCTGCCTAGTGGGCCCCAAGGCTGGCTGAAGAGCAGTGAAGCTGCCGGAGTTGAGGATGTGAGGTATGCAGAGAGCCCACCACTGGCCCTGGCCCTGGACAGCGGCCTGTGAGGCTGCCAGGGGGCCGGCCTGCTGGCCCGTCGGGGTGAGACGTGACGCATTCCATGCTGAGCTTCCCGAGTCCCACTGACGCCCTCGGGCCCTGGGTGACCCGAGCTCACGCGCCGTCTCTGCCACGGCTCCGTCTTCCAGCCGCCTTGACCGTCCAAGGTTGTGTCTCCCGGGGAAGCACAGCAGGAAGCCTTTGCAGACTCTGAAACCCACAGACCTGGGCGCCAAGCGCGACTCTCGGGGGCCTGGGTTCCTGGAGTAGCTCCTGGCCTGCTCTGCTGTCTCTCCCCCAGCAGCCCTGCCGTCCTGTGAGCTCGGCAGGGACAGGAACGCCTGTATCCCTCGGTCTCTCCCCCGGCGCCCACAGCAGTCAGTAGATAGCAAAGTGATTAGGCAAGGGGATGGTGGGGCGTGAGCCCTCGGCGTGGAGAAGGCCGGGCCTGTGGTGAGCGTGTCTGCTGTCGGCCTCGGGGCGATGGCAGCCCGCGTCTACTCTGGGCAAGCAGGTATTTTCAGTCACCTGTCCCCTGTCTCCATAAAGTCATGTCTTACACACATGTTGAGGTACATAGTCACACCCTTGTGAGGCGGGCAGAGCAAATATGGGAGAACCTGGAGCCTTCCAGGGGCTGTGACGGGCAGGGCACGCAGCGTCGACACGGCCGTTCTTGCCAGGACGGGCTCTCCAGCTGGGCTGCGTGTGCCCTCCGCGCGCCCGCAGCTGGTGGAGTGGCCGTGGCCGGGTGTCTGCGTGCGGGCGCCTCTAAACCCCACTCCCGCCGCGGTGGGTAGAACCCTTCAAATCCGGGCCCAAGGAACACAGACGCTAACTGGGCTGGAATCGAGCCTAAGGTGCATTTTGAGATCCCTCACCTGGAGATACCCTACTGACAGGCAGGTGAAGCCAATGCAGAGACATCTCTTCCTTGCCAGTGAGTAACACATTGCTTTTGGGCAAGTAGGTAAATTCAGGAGACTGCCTTCTCCAGCTATACTTAAAAAGTTTAGCACATGAATAATCGAGCAGCTTCCTGGCACTCTCAGTATTTATTTGGAAGCCTGCTCCAGGCAGAAGAGAGGAAAAACATTTTGAGATCCAGTTTTGCATTAGCTAGTTTATCTGTTTGCCAGGTGATTACAGAGTTACAGTTGCGAAGGGACATATTGGTATGGCTCATTATCTTCTCGTTGACATAGTGAGATGAAACGTATCAGACAAACTGGAGGGAGCGGGGGCGGACCCTGCTGCAGGCCGGCCTCTGCCTCTGTGACCAGCCTTTTTTTTTTTTTTTAAAGATTTATTAATTTGTGCATACAGAACTGGGGTACAGGCCAGAGGCTCAGGGG
>NW_004567143.1:5150875-5154725 GCF_000260355.1 Condylura cristata
GGGGAGCGAGACTCAGGTCTCTGCCCTGTTGGGCTCCCGGTGCTGGGGAGGGGCCGGCTGAGACTGCAGAGATGGGCCGTGGGACGGGGCTCACTTCCGGGACCGGGGCCACGGGGAGAGGGGGCCAGCGGCTGATTTGCGGGCGCCGGAGGGGAGCTGGCGCCTTCCGGGGCTCTGTCCCCCGGTGGAATACTGACATCGCCGTCAATTTGCGGCGTTTACTTGAACATCGGTTAGAAGAGCCTGATCTGCTTCGAGCAGCTCTCACGAAGGCGGCGTGGACTTTCCCCACGGAGGGTGTGGCGGGCCAGGCTGCGCCCCCGCACCGACGGGCGCACGTGACAGACCCCGCGCCTGCGCCCTCGCGGCTCGCCCCTGCCCGCCGCCCACACCTCCTGCGGCGGATAGTCCACCAGGCGTCGGCCTTGTCTCCGACGGCGACTCCACAGGGGTCAGGCTGGTGCATCTGGCTTCTCTCTTTAAGCTGAACTCAGGTCCCGAGGAGTGTGGCAGAGACAGGGCGGAGGCGCTTCGCAGCCGCGCCTGTCGGTCAGCGTCCCAGAGGACCAGTTGTGGGCGGTCAGTCTCCATGCCTGCCCGCTCCTGCGCTGGTGGCCTCTGGGGCCTCACCGCGTGGGGTGCGTGGGGTGGCGGGGGGTGCAGAAAGCCCACAGACGCTGACCTCAGGGCTCCGCTGGGCCTGACCACGCAGCTGCTCCTTGGGCACCAGGCCACGGTGGCCGGGCCCAGCCGCCGCAGCCCGTCCTCACCAGGGTGCGCCTGGGCCCATCAGGCCAGCGAGTGCTGGCCACAGAATCGGGGCAGGAAGGTAGAAGAAGCCGCTGCTGTTAATTTTCATCACGTGGCGCCGGCCGAGATAGAGGCCGGGGAGCCCCCGAGGGGGCAGCCCTGAGCCGGAGCAGACCTCCCGCCATCCCCGGCCATGCTGTCCCCGCGGTGATGAACCGCCGAGCCGTGGCATCACGGCGTATTATGCACCCACCGTGCTGTTGCCCATTTAATGACCTGCTCACTTCCGTTATTAAAAATGGACCTCGAGGGGTCAAGCGGCCGCGTGCGAACCGCCCATCCTCTCGGCAGCCCCCCGGGGTCCTCAGAAACCTCCAGTGGGGGCGGGCCTGAGGCTACTTCCTTGCGGCCTGAGCTGCAGGTTCCCGTGGGCCCTGGCTGCTCTGTAGTGGACGTGGCCGGCATGGCCGTGTGGGCGTTTTGTGGGCTGGCGGTGGCAGCCTGGGGGTCCAGGCTCGGGGGGGGCAGCAGAAGGTCTTCAGCCCGGAGCCCCTGCCCCAGGGAGGCCTCTGCCCGATGCCCAGGCTTCTCCCAGGTGTTTGGGAAGGAGGCCCCGGGGTGCTTGCGGGGGGCCCGGGGTCCCCGTGGTGCGCTCCCTGCGGGTGACCCCAGAGCTATGCCAGCATTACCAGCAGCCGTTACACGCCCCCAGGATCAAACCCAATCAGTCAGTCAGTCCCACAGCCGAGTGGCGGCTCTTTCCTGGACAGCGGTGGCTTGAGCGGGTGAAGGGGCAGCGCCTTCCCTTGGGGGTTAACTGCGCCTCCGGAAATGGCAAAAGCCTTTTATGCCCGCTGGGAAGCCAGCCAGAGTGCGGGGCGCCACATCCTGATATTTTGCCATCACAGCATTTAGGGGGATTGACACCCCAAAGAGTGTCAGACAGAGCCTGAGGGCCACTCACCCATGGGCTGGCCATAGGGAGGAGACAGGGGCCTGGCCTGGGCCCGGGGGTGTCTTGGGCCCCCTCACCCGGTGGTGTCTTCTCGGTGCTGGCCCCCAACAGAACCGGGGTCAGGGCTTCTCTGCTCAGCTGGGCACTGGGCAAGGCTAGAGTCAATTTTCAGACCCAGCAGTCTTTAAAAAATTTTAATCGTATGGCTTTTTTATTGAGGTGCGGGCCCCCTCTAGCTTCCCGTCAGTTTCCGGGGTGCCTCTTACACCCACGTGCCTATGCCACAACCCGGTCACAGCTGCCCAGGTCTAGCCTTCCTCTGCCGCTGGCCCCTTCCTCTGAGCCCCCCTTCTCCTCCCCTCCGGTCACCACTAATGGATCTCACTACGGTTTGCTTTGGTTTTATTCAGCTCACTTAGTTCTCTGCGCCACATGGCAGTGGCAAGTGGCATCATTGTCCTCCAGCTGACACGTCACCAACCTAAATCCAGCCATGCTGTCGCAAATGGAAGAATAGCACCTTTTTAACAGCTGAGTAGTATTCCACTTCATTTCTCCACTCACATGGCCATGGAGTGTTTCTGGCTCCTGGCGGTTGTCAGTGCTGCTGCAGGAAGCATGCAGGTGCAGGTATCTCTTGACATCAGTGTTTTGTAGTTTCCAGGTGACTCCCCAGAAGTGGGGTAGCTGGCCGTGTGGAATTTCTATTTCTATTTTCTAAGGAGACCCCATTTGAGTCCATAATGGCCACATCAATTCACATTCCCACTGCTGGAGAGCCAGCAGTCTCAATTAAGAAATCCTGGGGCCCCTGGCAAGACACCAGTCAAAAGGGCGGACATGACTCAGAGGTAAACCCCCCTCCCCACAGACAGGGTGGGATGTCCTGTCTGCTGACCCCAGGGGGACACTCCCTCTTGCTCGTCTGGAGGGCGCCCCAGGCTGGGTCCTGCCACTGGTCTGTGTCTGGCCCCTGCCCACTGCCTGGCAGGGCGGTCAGCAGCCCTCTGTCCTCCCTGCTCCTGGGAGTCCCTCTGGGCTGAGTGCCCTCTGCCCTGCCCGTCTCCTGCCCCGCTGTCCTGCTGTGGCTGCCGGTCCTCAGCGGCCCTCCGGCTCGTCCCTCCCCTTGCCCCAGGGCAGATTCCAGGTCGCCTTGTTCTGGAGTGTTCCGGAGTGGTCTCCCCAGGGCCCCCAGAGCATGCCGCTGGTGTTGCCAGGAAAAACAGCTCGCGAGCCACTTGGGGTCTCCTCGGGAGGGGTGTCCCTGCGCTTACTGCTGGAGTTGGTCACCCTTTAAATACAGTGGAGGAAGCGGGCTTCCTATTTATAACCCGAGGAGCTTATCCGTCACCCCCTAATCACCGGGACGGCAGCTCCTGCACCGGGAGCACCTGGTGGCAGGGTTAAATCACAATTCCTGCAGCGCTTTTATTGACTCTCCTTCCCCCTTTTTTATTTTGACAGGGCGTGAAATGAATTTTCTAATTAGTTTTCTCTTCCTGACGTGCATGGTCTTATTGCTTTAATCTGTTTCTGATGAGCACAACCACATTTGTCAAGCCCACACTGTTTCTGGAAACCCGGCGCTCGGAACTTTCCCGACAAGTGATCCGCAGTGGGGGCCGCCAGGGTGGCGTCCCTCACGGGGTGTCCCCCACGGGGCGTCCCCAGGGGCGCCTCCCTCGGGGCACCCCCATGGGCGTCATCCTTCGATGGGGACGGCCGTCAGAAACGTGCAGCCGGCTGTGGGGCGTAGCTGCCCGCGAGGTGACGGGTCAGGGTGTGCGACGAGGCGGCGTCTTTCGGGGTCAGGGCCCTCTTCGGGCCACCTGGGGCCAGTTTGGGGCAGCGGCCGCCTGCGCACCGCTGCGTCCGGAGGTGCGACGGGCCTCAGAGGTCAGCGAGGACCGCGCGCGTGGGGCGGGGGGCCACGACTCAGACTCGACCACAGCGCCCGCCGCGGCAAGACTGACCGCCGGGGCTCTAACACTGGACCCTGGGCTCGGCCACCTGCCGCTTCGGTGGCCTCATTCTCAACGTGGAGAAGCTTTTCAAGGAACAAGGAAGCCCACTGCTTCCCCCGAGGAAGAGGGTCCGGCTCCGGCTGAGGAGACCCGGCAAGGTCCAGGCAGCTGGGTGGTCAGG
>NW_004567143.1:5156532-5161141 GCF_000260355.1 Condylura cristata
CCGGGCAGTGGCCGCTGGGCTGGCCAGGGCTGGCCACAGGCTGCTCTCCAGCCTCCCTCCCCCACCTCACTTTTGTTCCGCTCTAGAACATTGTATATCTTACCGCCTGGGGTCTGGTAAGCAGCTGCTTTTGGTTCAAACTAAAAATCTCAGAAGAGGGCCCCTGGCAGGGACGCAGGCTCCCGCTGCCCTCCCGAGTTTCCGCCCACTGGGGCCTGCTCTGGATTTCGAAGACGAGAGTGTCAGACCAGGTGATGCACACGGGAGCTGTCGAGAATGAGAGAAACTTCAGCGTCATTTCCCGAAACATAGTCGTGTTTTTGTTCCAAAAAGTGTCTTAGGAACAGAACTTCGGGGCCTTCGTCTGTCTTCCCATTCAGAGGCAGTCTTGGGCTCTGCCAAGCCGCCAAGGTCGTTGCTCCAGTCTCAGCTCGGCATCTTCTCCCTACAGCCCTGGAGAAGCGACGTCCAGTCGGGGAGCGGGGCGGGAGCCTGGGCTCAGAGCCCACCGGCCGGTGTAGCCAAGCATGGCTTGGGAGCCCGAGAGGAGAGACTGATTTCCCAGTGAGGAAACCTCTGTCCACACTGCGAGCTCCCGGGACGCAGTGTGCAGAAACAGAGTGGGGTGTCTGATGCGGGTAAAAGGGGGGCCGGTGCCTGAGCAGGCCTGTGGCGGGGACCACAGCGGTGCGTCCACGCGGTCAACTTGCCGTCTGCTTCCCAGGAAGGACTTGCGGCCCCGAGGCTGCGGGTGGAAGCCTCCTGGGGTTCAGCTTCGTCCCCGGGGTGGGGCGCCTGTTCTTTTGCGCCTCAAGTGAAGAGGCGTTCAAGGGGACGGGCCGCATGGGCTCCCTCGGGGTGGGACGCAGCCTGGGGTCTGGTGCTCCCTCGGGGAATGAGGCAGGGCGCTGGGCTGGGCTCTGTGGAGCCTGCGGCCGGGTCCCCTGCAGGCAGGTGTCTCCAGATGACCAGGAGGCGAGCGGGTCCGGAGAGCTGGTGCAGGAGCAGAGGGCGGGCTCGCAGGGGTCAGCCTGGGGGACGGTGCTAGCTGAAAAAAGGGTCTCAGGAAGGTCGAAGTCTGAGCCAAGGAGGGAGCGACGTGCCCTGGGGGTGTCTTTGCCTTCCAAACAGTGGTGCTCAGTTAAAGACTCAAGAAGCAGCCGGAGTCAGTTTGGAACTGAGTTCAGCTTCCTGAGCCTGAGGCTAACGGCCTCGTCTTTCACTCAACATTATTGGTAAAGAGCTTGTGCCAGACACTGCCCAGTGCTGGAGTCCAGCAGGACAGCCCTGACTCCCCCGACACGGAGGGTTTGACGCCTGGACCCTTGCTGGAGGCGGAATATGGCCTGGAAGCCCCCCAAGGCTCTCGAGTGAGCCAAGGAATGAGTTTCTGACTCTTAGCACTCTCCAGGCTTTCCTGGTCAGGAAAGGTCCTCCAGGAATGTCTGATAAGCACAGTGTCTCCTGTCTGGCCCGGCCCTGTCCACAGAAGTATACTACAAGCCACGCATCTCAGACTGGCTCGCAGCCACATATTTTTATAAAGATTTATTTATTTATTTGTGCACACAGAACTGGGGCACAGGCAAGAGGTGCAGGGGGTGAGAGGCTTCCCCAGAGACAGAGTGGGGAGCAGAACAGGCCGACAGACGAAGTCCACTGCTGAGGGAGCAGCGGGCGGGTCAGGAGAGGTCTGCCATGCCCTGTGGTCACCTCTGGGGCAGGTGGAGATCGAACTCATGCTGAGGTGGCTTTGGCTTCTCAGTGCAGCGCTTTGACCCGCTGCGCCCCCAGGGAGGGCCTACAGTCACATTTTTAAATAAGAAAAAAGAAATAAGTGAAGCTAGTTCTAGGCTCTTTTGCAGTTCAACATGCTATTTTCACATATAATCAATGTAAAAGTAATAGAAGTTTTTTGTTTATTCCTTGTATTCAGTCTTCAAAATCTAGTGAGTCTTTTATAGCCACAACACAACTCAATCCAGAGTAGCCACATTGTGAGTGCCGGTGGCCACCAGGGGCAGCTGGCCCCAAGTTGGATGCTCAGACCCAGAAGCAGTCAGGTGCGTCCCGCCCAGAAAAGTCCAGAGAAGACAGCTGAGCAGCCCCCGGAAGGGGCAGACCCCACTCTGAAGGGCAGGCCTCTCTGTGAGAGACCCTGTGTGAAAGCAGACGCGGCGGCAACAGGCCTCGCCTGTGTTCCCGGCGTGGCGAGAAGCTGGCCGGCACGGTGTGCGTTGGGGATCCCCTTGAGCGACATATGGGGGCCACGTGTGGCTGTGCGTGCTCAGTGCAGGGGACGCTGGCAGTGGAGTCTAGGGACCTGGACTCTCCCCTAGGTTCAGTCACCAAAGGCCCCTGTGGGGTCTCTCATCTGGCTGGGCCCCGCACAGCTCCGCCCCGGCCCTGCCTGCTCACCTGCCCCAGGCTCGCAGCGCCTGCCTCCCTCCTCAGCTGCTGTCTCTGCTCCTCGCGTCCCGCCGCCTCCCGGCCACACCCACCTGCCCGTGGGGGCAAGCAGAGGACACAGCCACGTGCGAGAGCTCTACCCGCAGCGCTGACTGTGCCCCTAGAGGCAGCACAGCAGCCATGGCGGTCGCCGGCAACAGCGCGGGGACAGTGGCGCCTCCTGTGAAAAAGGCGGAGATCACAACCAAGGTGGCCGCGTCATCCAGAACGGCTACAGAGCCAGCAAGACCGAAGGAAGAGGGAGCAAAGAATTGATTCTCTGGACTGCATCAAAACGAGAAGCTGCCCTGGAAGGGCTCCGTGAGAAAGCGAAGGGAACCTCAGGCAGGACGAAAGCACCCATGCAGCAGGCAGCCTGCTTTTATAGACTGATTTGTGCACACAGAACTGGGGCACAGGCCAGAGGTGCAGGGGTGAGAGGGTTCACCAGAGACAGAGCGGGAGCAGAGCAGGCAGATGGACGCAATATACTGCTGAGGGGGCGGTGGGGAGACAGGAGAGGTCTGCCGCCCCTGGGGGTCACCCCTGGCGGGGGACCGAACTCGTGCTAGGTGGCTGCAGGCAGCTTCGTCGTGCTGCGCCTCAGCCCCCGTGCCGCCAGGGAGCCCCGAACCAGGCCTCTTCTAAACGCCCGCTTGCGACACAGCCCAGCGATGTCGCTGCTGACTGCGTGTGCAGAAGTGGAAATAGGAGCCCACAAGGCTCGATGTGAGCATGCCAGTGACCTTGTTTCTGGGCGGACGAAACGGGAGAGCCCGCCCTTCCCCAGCGGAGCTGGGCAGAGGTGCCCGCCCGCCCGCCCGCCCGGAGCAGCGCTCAGCCGCCCCCCGCCGGACAGCTCTGGGCAGTCACGCTTGTCTGTCGTGTTCGGAAGTGACCCTCCGCGCGGAGTCAGGCAGAGTGAGCCGTAGGTGTTAGTGCCTAGAAGATCGGGGTTCTGCAGACTCACACTTGGCAGAAATGAGGCCAGGGCTCTTGTGCTGACCGGCCGGGTGGACGGAGTGAGGGACACAGGCGTGAGGGGCTGGGGTGCTTGGCGCCGCGCACTGTCCGGCTCATTGGGCTGTGACCTTCGGCCCTGCGGCTTAGTGCATGCCGAGGCCCCTCGCTGGGGCTGTTCAGAATATGTTCGTAGGAGAACAGCGGAAAACAGATCCCACACCCTGAGCACGTTTACTGGTAGGAAAGCCAAGGCAGACGCAGGAAAGTAAAAGGAGATGAAAGCCGGCCAGTCAGCGGTGGGTTCCGCGTGAGTCACGGACGCGTCAGCCGCAAGACGCCAAGCCCGCTCCTGAAGGCGACGCCGGTACTCGGCGCCGGGGGGGAGCGCTGCAGCTTGGAGGGGCAAACAGCTTGAGGTGAGCAGGCCTGAGGAGGGCGGGAGCGGGGCTCCGGAGGCCAGCAGGGGGGCCCGGCGCGGTGGGGGCTTGCGGCCCAGCGCTGGGAAGCCGTCTGCGGCCACCGCAGCAGATCGCAGTGGGTCAGACTGCTCTGCTCCCCGGCCGGGCCGAGTGGGGTTCATCATTACTGTTTCCAGCCACGGCCGGGAGGGCGTGGATGCCACCTGCAGGGGTGACGCGGGCGCCTGTGAGGGCAGGGGCCTGTTTCTGAAGCCCGGGGTGTCCCGGGCTCCCCTCGGGGTCTCTCTCGGAGGCGCAGACTCCAGGGCGCTCGTGAAAAGTGACTGTCCAAACCGTAGCCCCGGGAAGGGGGCCGAGGCCTCAAGCTTTGTTCCCGAGCAGCAGAAGGAGAGAGCCACATTAGATGCCATTACGGTTTAAGGTTTCTTCTTATTAATTTTTCATTCGAGTAATTGAATTTATTTAAAACTGCAAGAAAATGTGAATATTATTTATCAGGCATTCCTCCGGGTGCTTCCGGCCACCGCCAGAGGAATGCTAGTTAATTGATGAGGCTGTAGCTCTTAAAACTCAGACGCACTCACCACCCATGAAACTTTAATAGTTAAGTAGCGTGGCTTGCTCAGTTACGCCAATGAGCTCTGAGCGCCCCCCTGGTGCTTGCTCCCTCGCTGGCTCTCTGGAGAGAGGGACCTGCGGGGTGATGGGGAGGGCGCCCGACCGGGCTGGCCGCTCTGGCTCAGCCGGCAGAGTCGCGCCCGGAGCGGGCCTCGCCGTCA
>NW_004567143.1:5161711-5169665 GCF_000260355.1 Condylura cristata
GCCTGGTTATGAACTGGACTCTTTGAAACAAGTTTCTTGCGCAGAGAAGCCCTGGTTTTCCTTCGCGTGCGGTCGGGGCGCCTCCCCGGGGCGGGAGCGGGCGGCTTCCCAACCTAGGGACTCGGGCGTCTGGCGCCCTGCTCCCGGCCGCGCTTGCTCAGGGTCCTGCTTGGGAGACTGACGGGGCTGCCCGGATGCTCCTCTGTGCCTCCTTGCGCCCCATGGCTCCGCCATGGAAAGATGCCCTGCTCCGCCCCTTCCAGCTGCCGGGGTCCCTCTGCTGCTCGGTCCAAACCCTTCTCCTAGGCTGGTGTCCAGTGAGAGGGTGGACACAAACTGGGCTCAGGGGCTGCCTGCACCCCGGGCACCGGGGCTCACATCGCCAAGCCCGGCACAGAAACCAGGCAGAGAAGGACCCATCCAGATGCATTTCCCAGCGCAGCCCGACTCTTCTGGCCCGTCCACACCCGTCCCCCTGCCCACTTAGAGTCCAGGGGACGAAGTCCCCGGGGCTAAGCCGAGGAACAGCGGGGGGAGCCCACACGCCGGCGCGGGGACCACCAGCCAATCCTGAACTCCGGCAGGTGGCCCATGAGCGTCTTCTGAAATGCCAGTGTGGAAGAGTGAGGTCGAACCCCCAAGATCAAGTAAAGGGGCACAGATAGCACGTCACGCCGCTGGCTTATCTGTCACTGGAGCAGGAAAAGTCACCAGGCGGGCGAGGCTGAGAGAGGGTGGGGCCTGGTGTGCGGTGGGCGGGGCCTGGCATGTTGTGGGCGGGGCCTGGCGTGCGGTGGGCGGGGCCATGGGTGGGCGGGGCCGTGGTGGGCGGGGCTGTGAATGGGCTTCCTCCAGAATTAACCCCCAAGCTGCCTTAGGGCCTGGCCAGCGCCCTTGGGGGCATTTACCCAAATGAATGAGGCCTGGGTGTGCCAGGAGAGGCTGCCCCCATCGCAGCACCGCCCACAGCAGCCGGGCCTGGGAACCGCTAAGTGACCGTGGAGGACGGACAACACGGAGCTCGTGGCCAGTGTCACCGGCCAGCGCAGGCGGCTCCCTGCCCCTGCTGCGCTGCGGGGGACCCAGGGGACGCGCTCTCCGGGAAATAAGCAGACACAGGTGACAACACAGCGTGCCGTCGGGGGGCTGTGAGCCCACCTCCGAGCCGGAGGGGACCCCGGGAAGGCGGGGTTGGGGGCGGGGGATGGCACGGGGCTCGGGCCCTCGGGGGAGTCCCCAGGCTGCACCCAGGGGCCGCCTGGAAGGGCGCGCGGTGGGGGCGCCCCTGAGCCCCTCCGTGCAGCTCCCCAGGGCCAGCACAGACCGCGGGGCAGACGCCTCCAGACAGCAGGGAGCAGGCCAAGGCCAGCACCGACCTGAGCTGCGGCCGGTCTGCCGCAGCTTCGCGGCCGGGAATCTCCCGCGGGAAATCTGCTGGGCATTTTGGCGGAGGCCAGAGGCGTAGAAACGGCCTTGGGCAGTCACTGTTCCGCTCTAGAAGTCTGTTCGGAGAGACCCGGGAGAAGTACATCCGCCGGAGCTGTTCGGAGCCAGCAACTCTCCGCTCCAGGCCCCGGGGGGCCTAACGGGCGTGTCCGGCGCCTGCTGACCCGCGGGGCCCTCGTCCTGGCTGGGTTCCTACCGGCGCCCCGCGCAGCTGGGGACAGCTGACACGGTAGCACAATGCGGAGGACAAGCGGCATGTAACTGGCCGGGCCTCTTCGTGGCGGACACCTGACGCGCGCTGGCCGTTCCCCTTAGCCTCCTCGGCAGGACATGAGAGCATTGACCTCCGCTTCCGCTGCTCTCTGGAGACAAACTCTCGGCCTCCTTTGGCTTGTTCCTGAGCTGGACCGAGCAGGGCTCAGCTCCAGGGCTTGGACAGTGCTGAAACACAGCGGAAACCGCACTGCCTCATTCCGGAGGAAGAGGCTGTGCCAGGGCGACCCCTCCCGCCCCGTCCTGGCTGGCCACCCCGCCGCCGGGCGCGTGGCCACCTGACGCTGGGCTTCAGGCGCCGAGCAGAGCGGCCCACGCCCCTTCCACTGGCCCCGCGCTCTGCCCGGGGTTCTGGCCGGTGCCGTCCTGTGCTCTCAGCCCACTCCGGCGTGGGGGTCAGCCGGCCTGGGGGATCCACCTCCTGGCGGAGGCCCACGGGCTGGGGGGGGGCAGGCGCTCAGAGAGGGGCTCAGTGTGGGGCCGCCTGCAGCGTCGGGCTCCAGGCCTGGGGCGGGCGCTCCCTCCTGGGGGAGGGGCGCTCCAGGGAAGGCACCCCCGTTTCTCTGCATTAACCTTTTCATGAATCCAACTTAGTGTGAATGGAATTGCACCTGTGGCCCACGTGAAGCGGCAGCTCGGCTGATGGCCGCTGGTCACTGTCCACTGGGGCGGCCGGAAGCCCTCAGCCTCAGCAATTTAATTTTCCCATATTGGGGCGGAGCCGCTGGCAAGCGGGAAGTGCTCTGCCTTGTAGAAGCTCGCGGCTCGCGTCCGCCCCGGGAGACTCGCGCCATGCTCCCCAGGCTGTGCTCTCCTTCCCTCAACTCCACACGGCACAGGACGGCGAGGGGCTGGGGGAGGCGCCGCCTTAGTCCCCAAGACAAGGGTCCTGGAGACAAAGGCCCGCAGTGCAGCGGGACAGGGTGCTGCCCCCCTCTGTCTCAGCTGCTCGTCTTGAGAATGGGTGCATCGGAAGCGGCCGGGACCCGCCTGGGTCTGCCCCAGCCTGTCTCTGCCTGTGGGTTCCTGCTCCCACAAGGCTCCCAGCGGTCGGCCTGACAGGCCGGGGTGTGGACAGTGGACAGACGGAACTAGGGTGGCACTTCTCAGCCCGGGGGCTCGCGGGACACTAAGCATTGACTCGGCGGGGTCTGCGCTGTCCCCTCCCCCACGCTGGCGGCAGAGCGGGCGGGCGGTGCACACGGGCAGCGCGGTCAGGGCCATCGCCATGTTCTGACCTGGCAGAGGTCACCTGGTGCAAACCGCTGCCGGAGCTTCGGGCGGGGCCTGGAGAGCGCTGCGGCCCACCCCGCGCTCCGCCGGGCTTCGCGGAGGTCACCCTGGAACAGCAGCCAGGTCGCCGTCCTCGAAGGGGGTCGCCCCGCTACGTAGCCGTGGCGGTAACTCCGGCCTCACGCTGCTCCTGGGGGCAAGGGGCAGGAGGCGGCCGGCACAGCCAGCTCCTTGGACAGTCGGTGGACCCGCGTCCCCTGGTGCCCATCGGCGCGGGCATCTGTGCGGGTAGGGGCCCCAAGACACTGCTTGCACCCCACTGTCTGGGAACCCCCTCCAGGTTCAGTCTCAGGGCGACTTGACCCTTCAGGACTGTGGGTCTCAGTCGCTGAAGAGGCCAGGGCGCCGGGACCTCAGTGCCCACGGAGCTCCGGGGACCCGCGCCTCGCGTCGAGTCCGGAGACTCGCGGGCGGCTGGGCGGAAGCAGCCGGGAGGCGGAGAGGTGGCGCTGGCCCACCGGGCTCAGGGCGCGGAGGGCTCCGTCCGGCGCACCCTCCTTCCGCACCCAGAGATCGGGACGGAGCCGAGCCCGGACCACCGATCACGCCAGGCTCCAGCCTCGTCTTGAGCGGCCAACCTCGGGCAACAGCCCACTCTCCTGGTGGCCAGCGCGGGGTCAGCTGCTCCCCAGGGTCAGACACTGGGGAGCCGGGAATCCTCCCCACTGGCCCCCGACAGCCGGGACTTGATGGTAGCGGCCAGCCTTTAGATCAGCCCCGGTGAGCGAATGACAGCCCTCACCAGAATTTGAGTTCCCACCCTTCCCCAGGACCCCTCTTCCTGCCATAATCCACCCCCCTCTTTCCTGTGTGCTGTTACGGAGGCTGGGTTTGTTTTGGCTGCTCATTCTTTGTGTCTTTATCGTGGACACAGGAGTGAGGCTGTCCAGTGTTTGCCTTTCTCAGTCTGAACTATCTCACTCAGCAGCAGGGCCTCCCGGCCCACCCACGTTGCTGCCGAAGGCCGGGCTTCACCCTTTTCACGGCTGAGTAGTACTCCACCGAGTGCAGACACCACATCTTCGCCCACTCCTCCCGTGATGGGCGCTTAGGTTGCTTCCAACTCTTGTGCACGAGGCATCAGTGCAGATAGCGCTGAATTGGTGCTGCTGGAGCCTTCACATCCTCAGATGTGGGGGCTGGTCAGATGGAATTCTGATGAATACTCTGCAGGGGTCTCCCAACCGCTTCCCAGGATGGTGCAACAGTGCCCCCGCCAGCAGTGTGCGAGGCTCCGGCCCACCCCGTCCACGCTTGTTGCCCTGGTCCTTGGGGTCGCCGTCTTGCAGGGGTGAGGCGCAGCTCGCCATGGCTTTGATTTGCAACTCCCTGACGGGACGCGGTGACAAGCACCTGCTGGCCTCTGTGCGCCTGCTCTGGGGAGGGTCGTCAGAGCCTCTGCGTGTTGTCAACCAGGCTGTTTGGCTCTTGCTAGGTTGCAGGAGGCTGAATTAACATGAGGCGTTCTTCCTCCAGAGAGGGCTCCTGGTACCCCACAAAGTCGAGATGCCCAGCACTTCTTGTGCCGAGAGGTCTCTCCCTCAGCCCAGTCTGTTCAAGGAGGGCACGGTCAGGCTCGAAGGCCTGTCCAGTGACTGGGTGTCCTCTCGCTCAGATGCCCCTGCGGTGGGCAGGGCTGTGCAGTGAGGGGGCCTCTGGCAGTCACAGGGGCCCAACCCTCAAGGGGCTCACAGCCGTGGGGGCGAGAAATGTGGATGAGCCCCGCAGGGAGATGCTTGGCCTGAGGTCTGAGACGCGGGGGGAAGGTGTTCGTGGAGAAGGGAGGTAGGCGGGCGGTGACCTTCCCAGCAGGGAGACCCTGGCGAGGAGGAACCACCATCAGGAGCGAGCGGGGTCCAGGCGAGGTGCTTGGGATCCACAGGCTCTGGCCCCACAGAAGCTGCTGCGGATCTTAACCAGAAGGGCCGGAACCACGGAAATTGCTTGAAGAAAGAGGCCCCCGAGGGAGACTGTAGCTGTGAGTGCAGCCAGCAGCGTCCTTAGGCCAAGTCCTTGGGCCTAAGCGCCTCTGTATTTCCACACACCATGAAGACAGCTGAAAGACAGATTGCAGACCCCAAGAAAACATTTGCAGATCTTACCTCTGGTAAGGAATGGTATGTGAATGTGTAAAGAACATTTACAACTCAGCAATAACAAACTGCCAACTGAAAAATGGGCCAAGGGCTTGAGCAGACAGTTCCCCAGAGAAGACACACAAGTGGCAGAGAAGCACATGGAAGGGAGCGGAACACCGTCAGTCATCAGGGAGATAAAACTACAGCCACTCCATACCCACTAAAATTTCCAGCAGACTCCCAGGCATTTACTTGAGAGAAAGGAAGCTGTGTCTTCCCAGACACTTAGGTGCACAGGTGTTCACAGCAGCGTTATTTATAGTAGCCACAGACAGGCAACACCCCAAATGTCTATGAACTGGTGAATTCAAGCCCAGAACAGTCACACGTGGAGTACTATGCAGCAACGAAAAGGAATAGTAGCTGATACCTACTACAACATGGCCATCAGAAGATGGTGTGGTTGGGAGAAGTCACACCAACTCCTTATTAAATGTTTGATTATTGGCCCTCCCTGGTGGCGCAGGGGTTAAAGCGCAGCCCTGTGAAGCTGTTGGCAGCCCCGGCAGCACGAGTTCGATCCCCGGCCAGGGAGGGACCCACAGGGCGCGGCAGACCCCTCCTGTCTCAGCGCTGCCCCCCTCGGCAGTGGACTTCATCATTCGGCCTCCTGTGCTCCCCACTCTGTCTCTGGGGAAGCCTCCCACTGTGACCTCACATCTCCAGCCTGTACCCCAGCTCCTGTATGCATAAATACATAAATCTTTAAAACATAAGTGAATGTATGGTTATTTATGGAGCCAAAACACAGATCCGGAGCTGCTGAGGCTGGGCCAGGGCGCTGAGGAGGCTTTGAGGGGGCGCATGGCTCAGGCGCTCCGGGGCGCTGCCGCTTGGTCTGAATCCTACTGACGATGGCTCAGCTCTGTACTGACTACAGTTATTTTGAAATAAATTATTTAGAGTCAAATCAGACCCCATAAAGCCGTTGAAAACTGGAAACAGCGTGACGCCTGTTGACTGAGGCCTCTTCTTACTGGGGAAGGTTCCCGGCGGCTCTGGAACAGCTCTGGTGACGTCTCCAGCCAAGTTCTCGTCGGAACGTGGCGTTCCTCACCCAGGACTGCTTTCCCTCAGGTCCTTGTTGACCCCGCTTGTCAGCCAGAGCCCTGCCGGCTGGCTGAGTCAGAGCCCCGTCAGCGCTGCCTTATAAGTCGGGGTCCCTGGCCTGCTCGGGGCTGCCTCACACGGGGCTCACGCCGGCCGAGCCCCCTCCGCAAGGGACTGGGCAGCCCGAGCCCCGGGGACACCGGGCTGGAAGGCAGGGCCCTCCTGGGGGCAGCTCGCGAGGGTCCAGCGAAGTCCCCGCCAGGCTGGACGGCCCGGGGCCTGCCTCAGCTGTGCGGCTCTGGAGCCGGCAGGAACCGGCCCACGCTGCTCGGGGAGCAGAGCAGGGCCGGGCTCGGGCGGGCAGGCCTGACTCTGGGCCTCGCGCAAGAAACCGAATTTGCTCTTTCCTTCTCTTCTGGAGTGAAGGAAGGACGTCCCCAACTTGGGCGTTCAGGGTGAGGTCTGCTACCCTTGGCTTGCCGCCGTTTATCTTCGAACATCCCATCAAAGCCCAAGCACCCGCTGCACTAAAATGCCCTTGCCCCTTGCCGCCACCCAAATGTCCACAGCAAACGTCATTCGGGCTCTCCAGAAGGGTGGTGTAGACGAAAGCCCGCTCCCCCGCCACCGGTGACCTGGGCCCGGCCCCAGGGGTCGCTGGAGGAGTCTGACTGTCCAAGACTCCTGACCAAGAGACCTGTGTCCTTGGCGAGAGGTTTGCACGAAGCTCATGACCATCACAGGCCCGGGAGTCTACATGCTGTGACCAGTGTCACTCCCGTTCCCCGGCACTGAGTGGCCGCTCACTGCGCAGCAGGGCGACCTGTCCATCTGGGCTGCAAACGGCGTCTGACGCTCAGAGGCTCACGGCTCAGATGAAGAGTCAGCGATTCTCCTCCCAGAGAGGTGTGCGCGGTGGGGCAGTCGGAGCCGTGACCATGTGGTCTCGGGCGCTCGCGGCTCCCTGACGTCAGTCACCCCTGTCTCAGGGACGTCAGCTCCAGCCGATCGCTGTGCCAGGCGCCCGCGGGCGCAGGGGAGGGGTGCGCAGGAGGCCGGCAGGAGCTGCCAGAGCACTGCCAGAGCACTGCGGCCCTTGCCCGCGGCCCCCACGAGGACCCCCGGGGCCTCTCTGCCGCCCGAGGCTGCGGCCTGGGCCCAGGGGTGCTTCCTGGAGGCCTGTCCCGCCCCGCCCGCCGTGTCCCCCCCGTGGCCTCCCGGCACGTGCCTGGGTCGCGTCTGGCAGACACCGGCCGCCTGGACCAGGGCCACCGCGTGACCGCTCTGTCCTCCACCACCTCCTTCAGGGCGTCCCCAGACAGGCCGTGCTGGAGGGTGAGGACGGCAGCCGTGAGGGGCTCAGTGCCGCTCGCCTTTCCGGCGGGACACCAGCTCGGCAGTGAGAGGTGCAGGCTCCCGGCGCCCGGGGCTGTGTGTGGGGCCCCAGTCCTGGGTGTGGGAACTCTGCGGGGCCAGGAGTGTGTCAACACAGAGGCCCCACGTCAGACGGAAGGTGTCTGCTGTGTCAGCTTCCTGCGCCTTGGGCAGTGATGACGTGGCAGCACCCCCCACACGGGTGTAGACGGCTCGCGGGTGTAGACGGCTGGAGTGCAGGGTCCGGCGTGGGTGTAGACGGCTCGCGGGTGTAGATGGCTTGAGTGCAGGGTCCGGGGCGGGTGTAGACGGCTGGAGTGCAGGGTCCGGGGCGAGTGTAGACGGCTCGCGGGTGCAGACGGCTGGAGTGCAGGGTCCGG
>NW_004567143.1:5170360-5171702 GCF_000260355.1 Condylura cristata
CGGACACGGCCGCCCCCAGACAGAAGCGGCCAGCGTGCGCCCCACGGGCCCCCTCCCCAGCGCGTCCAGGTGCTCCCGGCTGTGGGGCGCAGCGTCGCCCCCAAAGCCTGTCGCTCAGTGGCGATCACCGCGTCTCGCAGGACAGTGCGGTGAAGGGAAAGGTGGCTTTCATGGCGACGCGGTGATGCGGCTCACTTCCAGGGACATAAGTCCAAAGACTTTCCGTAGCAGCTGTGTCACGTCGGGGGCTGCCAGGGGGACCCCCTAGTCTGGCACGGGCAGGCCTCGCGGGGCTGGGGGGGTCCCACCTGGCCTCCCCTCTCCCTCGCCCCTGCCCTGCGACCTCCGCCCGCTGCTGGGGGCTCTGAGCGCAGAGACAGAGCCAGGAGCCCCGCCAGGCCCCTTCGGGCCACAACAGGGCAGGCGGCCTCGGGGAGCCGGGCGTTGCGGGTGGGTGAGGAGGGGCAGTGCCCGCAGCGCCTGTGTGTCAGGATATTAAGTTTCGGGGTTCTCCAGTGCCTGTTTCCTGCGTGAGAACTGCGGAGGCAGCACGTTTTAATCTGCACGTGAGGGGCTGCTTTCTGGAGCTCCATTGCGAATCAATTATCCTTTCTTATCTTGTGCATGTAAATGGCCATTTATCAAACCCAGCCTTACAACAGTGAGCGCAGAATGAAAACACAAACCAAGCCCTAGGTTTGCTGTTCGCGGGGGCACGCGACGCCGTTGCTAAGTGTGGGGCGGCTGCCGTGCGCCAAGGCTGGTGCCCAGGTGGACACGCGGGACCCCGGTGCCCAGGCCCCTCCGCCCCGCTCGTCTCCGCTCGCCGCTCGCTTCCTGCTCTGACTCTCTGTCCGTCCCGCCGGAGCACAGGACGCGGCTCTGGACTCGGCGGGACCCGCACCGGCCCGGCCCCCTTCCATGCCTGGGGCCAAGACGGACTCACGTCTCACCACCAGCAGTGACGCCACAGCTCTCTGACGCTGTCACCACGGCCAGCGACGCTCCTGTGAGCACCTCTGTTCTCGGGCTCTTCGAAGCTGATGGCACCATGTCGGTAGGCCGATTCCCCACGGCGCGTTTCATGTCAAGATACGCGTGTATTTTACTTTAATAGGTTCTGTCAAGTTATTTTCCAAAACATTGAAGCGATTTATCCCGCTACCAGCCAGGCAGACAGAACGTTCCTCTCCTGTCTTAATCGCTCCGGATGCTATCACTCTTCTAATTCATCGTTGCAGGGATGTTAGGAGGAATTATTATCTGCTTTTAGCAAGAACTGCCTTTATTCACAGAGAAATCCTCAGGGTCTCAGTCTCGCCCTGAGTCCATCTCAGATGTG
>NW_004567143.1:5173773-5179468 GCF_000260355.1 Condylura cristata
GGGCCGGCCGGATGGGCCTCTGAGCAGATGGGCAGCGAGTCCTGGCCCCTGCCCCCTGCCCCGGCTGTGGGCTGTGGGGATGGAGGGGGCGTGCGGACGCGGGCCCTGGGGAGGGAGGTCGCCCTCTCTCGCCCCCGCCATGGCGGTGGTGGGGTGACAAAGGACTCTCCGAGTCCCTGAGCAGAAGAGAGGCCCAGCGGCGCACCCCATGAAGGTGCGGCCCAGCCCCGAGGGCAGCCTCGTTTTTATTTAGAATCAGAAAGTAAAAAAGATGGAAGCAGCCAGCAGGCAGCGGGGATGCAGGCGTGCGACCAGCTGGCCCCGGGGTCTGTGGGGGCGTTGGGGAGAGCGCCGAGGCCGGCTCTGCCCGCGCTGTGGTCAGCGCAGAGCGCACACAGGACTCGCGCCCGGAGCTTCCCATCAGCTTCCCCTGTTTCCACACCGAGGGGCTCAGGACAGTCGAAGCAAAGGCCGATCATGGCAGACAGGTCGCTGAGTGGGGTAGGCCGGTCTCCCCCGAGCACACACCCCGCGTTCACTTTGCTGCAGAAGCTGCTTTTCCCCGAAGTCAGAGGGTGGACCTGCACCCCTCCAGGCCCTCTGACTGAACTGGAGGCCATCGGGTGTCACTGCCCTCTGCGAACTTCCCTGGAGAGTCCACGGCGCCTCATTAACTACCCTGCCGAGAGCGGGGTCTCTGCAGGCCCATTTGGAAGGCCCAGGGTGAAGTCAGCAGTTGCTTCCCGACGACCATTTTCCAAGTTTAAATTTCTTTGTCCCTTGGCAACTCAGATTTGAAAGCACTATCAGCCTGGCAGGCGCTGTCCTGGTGGTGGCTGTGTAACAGATGCTGGCTACACCCACCCACTGTTCAGACACGGAACTAAAGCAGGGACCCGCCTCTTGGGGTGCTGTGAACCCCACACTGGTCCGGCTCATACCGGTGAGGGCACGTCCTTGTCCCTTCCCGCTGGACAGCGGCAGAATTAGAGGCGCTCTGTCCTCCGCTGGAACCCCGCGCCCCGCCTAGGTATAGATGAGGTTAATATATATTAATGCAGTAGACGGTGGACACTTAATGTGCATTTAATGTGGATCATGAATAAGAAATATGCGGCCACTCCAGAGGTGTCTGATTTTAATTGTGTCCTGCAACAGAGAGCGGCCGTTTCCTGCCCCAGGGAGAGGGCGGCTGTCAGAGACCTCCTGGGCGCCAGGTGGGGGGCAGCTTCTGGCCACAGGGCTGAGGGGCAGTTGCAACCCTTGGGGGCGGGGTCACGCCGAAATGCTCAGCTCGGCGGCACAGGCAGGACCGCGCCTGAAGGACCTCGCCGAGACCCCAGCTCTTGGCAGGCAGCAGCCCGGGCCAGACTCAGAGGGTCAGGTCACGGGCCTGAGGCAGTGGCCAGGGCCTGCCCATCCTCTCAGAGAGGAAGCAGCACCCGTCTGGCCCCGCCCAGGCCCCCGGCTCGTCCCCAGCCGCCCCAGTAAGGCCCTGTGCCCCGATGCCCCTTCCCCTCCAGGCGCCACGCGCCCCTGGCTGCCCACAGCTGCCACCCCCGCCGTCTCCCCGAGGACCTGGCCTACCGGCTCTGCTCATGGTCTGGTCCAGGATTGTGGTTGGGTGTGAGGGGCAGGTGCCAAGGAAGGAGACCCTTCCCAGGAGGCCGGCCGGGGTCCTGCCCTGCGGCCCTGCCCCAGCCGTCCTCCCTGCCCCCTCCCCTGTGGCCGTCCTCCTCCCCTTGCCCCTGTGGTCCTCGCTCACTGGACCTGGGCTGCTGGCCTTGGACCGACGGCCGCAGCCCCAGGCATCTGCTGGTCGTCAGGCTCCAGGCTCCAGGGCCTCCTTCCTGCCCTGCTGGGAGCTGTTGTCCTGAAGCTGGAACCCCACGCCGAGTGGGTGCGGCTGGGGAGGCCGGGGCCGGCCCAAGGGCATGCCTGGGGCAGCGGCGGGCGGCTTTCCGCTGATTCCCAAGGGGCGATCCTGGAGGCTCTGGAGACCCGCCACTCACAGCCCCCCCCACCCGACACCATGGTCCGGCCCCAGGACTGGGGCAAACACAGTTTCAGGATTAAACTACGCGCCGAGTCACCCCATCCCCTTGGGGAAGAAGCTCAGAATGACCAGCGCCCCCGCGTTTTACGGGTGGGGCCTCCAGAGAAGGAAAACAGCACAGCGATGCTCACGTGGAGGAATGCTTGCATACAGGCCTCAACTCCGAGACACGCCTGGTAAGCTTTCATGGTCCAGAGACAAAGAGCAACTTCTCAAAGCTTCTAGCCAGACATGAAATCATTTGCAAAGACCGAAAGAAACAGGCTTCCCATGATTCTGCAAACAGGAGCCAAGAGGAAGCAGCTTGCTTGTTTTAAGCGCCAGGCCCCCGGGAACACCTTCACCACCCTCCCGACGGCGGGGCCGCCCCCTTCCGGAAACACGTACCGACATGGGCTCTCGATCCCAGCGATCAGGTCTGAATCGCTTGAAGAAGAAAATAGGGAATAGGCAGCTCTAGACAACACAAACCTACAGGCTCTAGTCCGTAAGAATACACGTTCTGCTTGTTCTTGTGCTCGAGGCTGATGGACGCCGATAGAGGGGTGAAGGGCGCACCCCGCGGAAATGACTGTGCAGTGGAGGGTGAAGGCCGGGTGCTAGGGTGGAGGGCAAACGTGCGATGATACCGGGGAGCTCATCGGTTTACGCATCACTCTGCATAAGGCCCTTCCTTAAAGGGGGAACATTGGAACATTCCTGGGGAGAGGCAGGCAGAGGATGTCAGCCACGCGGCCGGGCGCCCTCGAGACGAAGCCGGCCGCCCACCACAGCGCGGAGTGCCCGGGACGGATCGCCGCACAGGGCACGCACAACCTCTACCGAGAGCTGTTTCTGCAGACTGCGTGAGGCCGTGTAAGTAAGTGGCGAAGCGGACCATGTCTCGGCCGAAGACTCGCTGCTGGGCCCTCGGCGAGGACCCGTGCAGGGTGGAGGTTTGGGGCCCCTTACTCCTCAGAGCCTCGCTTGGCCACTTTATACATTTTATAAGCTGATTCTGTTATATAGGAATATGCAAAGGGTGTGAAACAACAAAGCGGTCTGTAAAGAGCAGAGTCGGGGGGTGACAGTAGCTGAATTCAAGGCTCCCCACGGAGCCTGCTGCGGCGGCCAGATGGTGGGATGGACAGAGGCGGACAGGCCAGTGCCCGAGCATGCCAAGCTCAGCCGCCCGGTGGCCAGCGAGGGGAGGGGGAACTGCAGGCTGCCGCCTGGAGCTGGAGTGCAAGGGCAGCGTGCCCCTGCCCCCCCCAGCTCCCACCGCACCCCCACAGTCCGTGGCAGGGGACAGGTGGGGCTTGGGGGCAGGGAAGGAAGGGCTGGCCGTTGCCGCCTGGTCACGCTTCTCGGGCCCCAGGCCCCGGGGGCACTTTGATTTGCTGCCGCTGACCTTTCGGGGTTCTCCTACGCCCTGCCTCCTGTCCTTAAATCTCTCCAAAATGGGGTCCTGAGAGTACTGCGTAGGACATCTAAGTCTGAACGCTCATGTCCAAGGAGCCATGCATTTGTCGCTTTTTTAAAAAAGGGTTTATTTTTTTTATGCACACAAGAGCTGGGTGGAGTCTAGAGGTGCAGGGTGAGAGGACTCCCCAGAGACAGAGTGGGGAGCAGAACAGGTGGGTTGCCTGAAATTCACTGCTGAGGGGAGCACTGGGGAGATAGGAGGGGGCTGCTGCGTCCTGGGGGTCCCTCCCTGGCGGGGATCACACCCGTGTCTCATAGTGCTGAGACTCAATCCTTGTGCTACCAGGAGGCCCAAATCTGATGCTTTTCTTATAAAGGAAAATATATATGGAAGTAAGTTTTTTTAAAACAATACATTTGTATAAAGGTTTATTAAATATGGACGAGTGAAAAAGAAATAAAATCACCTTTGATGCGCCCCAGAAATAATTGCCATGTACACTCTTAAAACTTTCCTTCTAGTATGGGGTTGATTTATTTGCTCTCTGGGTTATTTCAAGGGATTCCAGAGGTCTCCACTGTGGCGACGCCGCGTGGCAGAGGCCTTGCCAGCCTGTTACCGCCGCCGGAGGGGGGCGCTATGCTGAGGGCTCGAGCCCAGGCGGCACTTACCATCCTTTGGAACGAGCAGGTGGGCGGTGCCGCCGTAAGAGGCGCCTCCCCCGAGGCCTGGCCCCCCTGCAGATGGGTCTGCATCTGGCCTGAAGGGACGAGGCCAGAGGCGGGTTTTCCTGAGAAGGCGGGGCGCGGGGGACGGCTGCCCGCTGCCCGCTGGCTCTCGGTGGCCGTCTGCCCCTGCACACACCCACCCACCTCGTGGCTTATGAACAACCTGTAATAAGCTTGGCACTGCTGCAGATGATGTATGTTCCCTTGTTTCTTCTAAACTCTGCCCACTTCGATAAGCTGGAGCAAGCAGAATTAAGTGAGTTTGTGAGCGAGTTGCTTGAGATTAGAACTTGGGCAGCACAGGGCAGAGGCCCGCAGCCCCGGGGACTTGACTCTGAGAGCAAGCGGGATGAACACCAGTCTGAATTCAGCTGGACAGGTGGGGCAGGAGTCCTTGAAATGACCTCGTGATTACGCCTGCGGGAGGCGGTGGGGGCGGCTGACTCTGCATGGCTCCGGACGCCCTCGGCGCTGGAAGACAGCCAGGAGCTCTGTCCGGGTCCTGATCCCCAACGCCGGCGAGGAGCGCGAGGCTGCGGTTAAGCTCTTCCTACCCGGCGCCTCTGCCTGGCGGCGTCCGCAGGGTGGACGCGAGTGCGCAGGCGTCGTCCGCCCTCGGTGGTCAGCGTCCAGGGCGGACACTTGTGGGCTGAGCGTGCGCCCCGCCTGATTCGGCCCTGGGGCGCGGTGTGGGCGGGCGTAGGGGCGCGCCTGGGCTGGGAGTGAGCACTGAGGGCGGCGACCAGTAGGGGTCTGCAGGGGCCCAGGAGCTGGCGCGCGGCCGCTCCTTGCCCGATCCCGCGGCCGTGGCCTGGGCTCCACGGTTCTCTCTGACGCCGCCTGACTGACGCTGACACTCCCCGCCTGGGACGGCTGCAGAGCAGGTCGAAGGCCGCTTCCCCGCCCAGACCGCAGGTAGGAGCCTGCGCTATTACGCCGGGGACTTTGCTGTCGCGGCGGCTAGGCGGGTGGGAGGCTCTCGGAAAGGCTTCCCGTGGGCAGTGCATGAAACGGAAGCGGTTCCGTGCGGTGGCTCGGGGCGCAGACTGAGAGCAGAGAGGTTGCTTAAGGTGCCGCGCGGAGCTGGGCGTGGGCCCGGCAGCCTGCTCCAGCGTCTGAGCCCTCATCTGCTGCGCTGTGCGGTGAGGTCACCCTGTTGGGCTGGCTGGACAGCTGAGTTTGTACCTCCGGGCACGGGGAAGGGGCCCTGGGCCCTGTCACTGCGGTGGCTGGAGGGGTGACAGCTTTAGCCAGAGCGAAGTGTGCCCTCGCCTCTTGGGCAGCTTGGAAGGGGCCGGACCTCAGCAGCTGCAGGCCTGTCTGGGGCCTCCTGTTCTGCATCCTGTACCATCTGCCAGCCCCGCGCGGCCATCCTCGGCCCCGCCCACTGGCTCTCTCAGCCCCGCCCACTGGCTCTCTCAGCCCCCACCACTCTAGGCCCTGCCCACCGCAGTTCTAGGCCACGCCCACTGCCTCCCGGCCCTGCCCACCACCTCCCACGGCCAC
>NW_004567143.1:5179970-5192590 GCF_000260355.1 Condylura cristata
CCGGCCCTGCTCTGCAGGTGCGTCTCCGCCTGCAGTTCGGCGCTTCACGCCGCGATTTAGATCGGCTCTGGCCGCTCCCGCGGCAACGCTCATGGCTCAGGGGTTCTTCCCGCAGCCGCTGTGGTTAAGACCGCGCAGGTGAGGGTCACCTCCGCGAGGCGTGGCCCAGGTGAGCCAATGATCCAGAGCGAAGCGAGTTGCTCGCCTGACACCATGTGCTGCCAGGATTTTCTGGATCGAATGTATTTGCTGGGGCGTCGGTGCACATGGCGCTAAGTGAACCGAGAGGCACAGCCGGGGGCACCGTGACAGGAGTGAGCTCATGAGCGGCTGTCCCCTATTGTTTCCTGATTGCCAGAAAAATCTGGTCCCTTTTAAATCACCTGTGACACGTAACGCTGGTGCGGGCGCAGGCTCTCACCTCCCTGCTGTGAAGGTGTCCGCTTGTTTCGGTGCGACTACAGGCAGAGGGCACAGCCTTGACGCCGGCTTGCGGCCTTCTATTTTCTGAGCTATTTTGTGATTCAATAAATCATAGTTTCTGCATCGTTTTCAGTAGTATTTTCCACCTGACGCAATCTGAGGGCTGCATGGAGTCTCTCTGGGGCTCTTCTAGCTGATTCATCAGCAACGCCAGACCCGCCCCTGTGGCCACACACGTCCGCCTGCAGAGGCCCCCGCCTGGGCCATCCCCGCCGACCCCCCGACTCGCGCTGAAGCCAAGGCCCCAGCCCATTCCTGCGGACCCTGCGGATCCCCACTCACCCCATGGACCCTGGCGGATCCCTGCCGGCCCCCAGACCCCCCAGGGCCATCACTGCTGCGGCCTGGGGTTCCCTCGGCAGAGGACCCCCTTCCAGGGCCCCTGTCCCCCGGTGTCTGCCTGTGCCGCCTGGCTGGTGGGGTGTCGCAGGCCTGCGAGGGGCAGCAGAGAATGGCCACCTGCTGCCCGCACGGGGGCACGTGGCCGGCGCCCTCCCTCGGCTGCTTCGTCTGGGCCAATCCTGTCCTATGCCTAAGCCGCTGCTGGCTGGGATGGGGTTTTGGCTTCTATGTAGCCAAATCCTAACTAGTAATGGTGTTGTTACAGGGCAGGGAGAGGGGCGCCCCTCAACCCCAAAACCTGCCTGCTCTAAATAGGGTCTGCCATCCGCCACATCAAGACAAGACATGAGACCTTTAATGGAAAGGAACTTTAATACCATGAGCGTGCAATACAGAAAAGACAAATCAAACACCCAAAGTGACCCGTCCCCTCGTGGGGAAAGTCACCCAAAGGGGACGGGCCCAGAGCAAGGCCCGAGAGCCTACACAGGCGAAAGCACCTCAGGGTGGGTCCCACAGGAGAGGGTCAGCAATGGCCAGACACGTCTGGGAGGAAGAGAGCAACATCCAAGCCAAGAGAAATGCTGCCGGTCACCCCCACGGTCTCTCACCCACGTCTGAGTCCCCCAGTCCAGGACCAGGAAGCGAGAGCCGCTTCTCCACAGCCTCTGCTCCCGGCGCCCTCAGGCCTCCTCCTGGCTCCACCCTGCTGCTCCCCCTCAGTCTCTCCAGATCTTCCCTGCTCAGCTCCACCCCTCCTGGGTGGGGCAGGGAACCTGGAACCTCCCCTTATTCTGGGGACCCCCTGTTACGCAACAAGAATCTACTCGTTAAATTGTGTGAGAGCCCGGCTAGCTGGGGCAGAGGTCCCATCCTTTCTAAAATGAGGAGGGAAAAGAACTCCCCCAGTAAGCGGGCACTTACGCCTGGCCTTGCCTGGCCAGAGAACTGCTCTCAGCGACGATGGCCGATGTAGTCACATAAAACTCAATGCACCAATCAGAAGTCACCTTTGCCGGCGCATTAGATTTCTCCGAGGTCGCCCGAGGTCTGCCCCGACCGCGGAGGTTGCTCCGCACACACAGACCCGGCGGCTCGCGATGTTCTGGACCCAGAGCGTGTCATCCAGCTTGTCCGACCGAATCACTGGCGCTTGCTCTTGGCTAATTTACACCTCTCCCGGCTAGGAGGCAGGAAGATGCATGCCTGTCCTGTTTTCCTAAGTTATTAATATTTCAGTTTTATTTCCTAGGGGGCAGAGCTCCAAGGGTCTCTTGGAAAATGGCTTGGGGGTAAGAAATCAATCGTCCCGCTAAGAAGAGAACAGAGCGCTGACTTCCTCAGATGGATGATTTTCTATCCCTTGCAGCCAGGAGAAGCCCAAAGTCGGGGCTGCTGGGCATCTGCTCCGGTGGGGGCCCTCCGGGCTGCGACAGGTGGCCCTGGGTTGTGCGGGGTTCTGGGCACATCCCCCCCAAACAAGAAATGGATCTTCCGTCTGCCTGAAAAGCTCATTTCTAGCTCAGGGCCCTGGTGGCAGTGGGACAACCGGCTGCGAGCGAGGCTCATGCGCAGAGGGAGGGGCCGAGCCTCGGGCTTCTGGCTGCCTGTGGTGCTGTCTCCGGGCTCTCCCCAAGGCTGGTCACCGAGCAACACCGTGGACGAAAGTTGAAAGCCTAAGGGCCTAGGGGACTTCACCCCTCCGCCCCTGCAGTGAGGCAGTGCCCGGGAGGACGCCCAGCCCGCCCCCCCAGTTGCTGTGCCAGGGGGGCGAGTCTACGGGCCTGGGCGAGCCTGCGCTCAGGTGACCCAGACACCACCGTTAGGTGCCCCCCAGCCCTTTGCTAAGGACCCCACTCTTCAAGGACGATCCTGGGGGGAGCCTGGAGCAGAGGCGCTCCTGGAGCATCACGCGCAGCGGAGGGCCACGCGGGGGGGGTGCTCTGCGGGGTCCCCAGACCCCAAGGCTTTGGAAAGGGCCAGACGAGGGCAAAGGGACACGCCCCGGAGCTGTTCGGGGTCGGGGGTGAGGCGAGGGCTGCCAGGTCCAGGGAGCGGGCGCCAAGGCGCATACATAATTGACGGTTGTAAATTATTTAGGCCGCCGGTTCTTAGCCTCCTCGCAGTCCTGGGCCCCCGTGAGAATCTGAGCAACGCTCGGGCCGGTCCCGAAACGAACGGACATCGTGGGCGTTGTTCCGTGGGCGGTTCCGTGGGGGTCGGCACCCCAGAGGCGCCTGCCCACCCTGGCCACTTGCGCAGCGGCCGTGTGAGCTGCCCAGACCCGCTGCGCCCAGGGCGGCTTCTGCCACCCGCTGTCTTTGGGGAGCCGGCGCGAGCGGCCCCGCTTTTGGGCGCCCGGCCCTGCGACACCCTGACTCTGCTCTCCTTTCAGCCGGCGCTCTCGCAGGCCACGAGAAGCTCGCCCGGGCCCTCCCTGGTGGCGCAGCGGGTTCCAGTCCAGCGCTGGGACTCGGAAGCCGCTTCCGCAGAGTTCCATCCCCGCCTGCCCCGAGGTGACCCCCAGGGCGCGGCAGACCTCTCCTGACCCGCCCGCTGCTCCCCTCAGCAGTGGACTTCATCGATCTGCCTGTTCTGCTCCCCGCTCTGTCTCCGGTGAATCCTCTCAACGCCTCTGGCCTGTCCCCCAGCTCTGTATGCACAAATAAATAAATCTTAAAAGCAAACAAACAAAACAACTCGCCTAGGTTCTCGCCGGTCACGAAAGACTGGCCTAGCCAGTGTGGCCCGCGGGGCTCGCCTGCTGGGGTTTTGCGGGGGACCTTGACCAGCAAGGCCGGAGATTCGGGGCCCCAGGTCCAGCGAACAAAAGAATCGGTCACGCACGTGTAGCAGAAAAATGAAAGAACTCTTTATTGGGTTTATTACTTCAGCTTATATACAAGAGGAGGGGGATGCAGAAGTCAGGAAGGGAGAAGGCCAATAGAAACGCAGCATGTTTTGGTGGCAGTTGATCTCACGAGGGGCGAAAATGGGCGAGAAAAGAAAGAGGAAAGGGAAAAGGTGGGGGCAGGGAGCTCTTCCCACATGCCTTTTGCAACCCGGATGTTTTTCTCTATCTGGACTCCATTTCGCCTTTTTTTGGCGCAAGATGCTGACAGACGCAAGATGCCGGCCTCGGTCCCCAACAGGGTTTCGCCTCCCTGAGAGCCAGGCTCGTGGAACTAGTGTGACTTCGGCCGCAGGGACCCCTGCTTGCCTGACCTCTGTTTCTGGGTCGAAGGGGGACGTTGGGGCAGAAGTCCGAGGGAAGCCAGCTTTTCTGAGGAGCTGGGGGAGGCGGGAGGTGAGGGGCTGAGGGTCAGCCTCTGGGCGATGCCCCGGGCGGTGGGTGCCTGAGGAGGTGGGGGGGGGACGAGGCTGAGAAGCGTTAAGCAGGGAAGAGACTCGAAGCTGGAGGCCAGTGGGGTGGGCCAGTGGGGTGGGCGCAGACCCTGCGGGAGGCGGTGTGTGCTGAGCGGCGCCCCGGGAGCAAGGCGGGCAGCAGACCAGCCAGCGGGGTACCATGGGCAGGGCCCTCGCCACGGGGGTGTCCGTGGGGCTCCGGCCGGGGCTGGAAGTGGCGTCGTCACAATACTGAGACTTTCAGCACAAGAGGGATTTTTTAGGTCTCTAATATTTCTAGCAGAGTTTGCAATTCAGACTGTACTAATTTTGCGCGTATTTTGTTGACTTTATTCTTGGTGGTTTTCGTACTATCTGAAAGCAACAGTTGCCGCTGTCACAACAGTGCGGTTGGCTTTCCGTTGCTGGCACTGCACTGCAGCCTCGCCCAATGTGGTTGCTAGTTCTGGGCACTTTTAAACTCCTGAGGTTTCCACAGGAACGGCCACGTCACCAGCACAGCCTTCCGGTGTGGCCCACGTGACTTCCCTCCCGCAGCTGCCTGCGGTTGGCAGAGGGCTTTGGCCAGGGCCGGCCGGGACAGCGAGGGTGGCGTGGGGGAAATTCAGCTCTTCACCGGCAGAGCGGGTGCTGGTTGCTGTGGACATCAGGCCCGGGCAGGCGCCCGCCCCGCGTCCCGCCCCGCGTCCCGGGCACCCTGTTCGTCCACGTGTGTTCAGTGCTGGTAGCTACTTTCCCGCCACCCGCATGGTGGTGACAGCCACGCCCGCTCCGTCGCTCGGCCACAGCGGAGCAGGACGCTGGGTCCCGGGATGTCCGCCACCACCCTGTGACCGCTAGAGGGGGCTCCCTCGGGCCTCGCTTCTCTGCGCGGGAACGTGGCCTGTCCCCCCCCTTTCCTGGCCCCTGACTACTGGGCCTCTCGCGTCCAGTGGAACTGGGTGGTGACCGTGTCCACTTCCTGCCTCCGCCCGAGCCCTGCGCCGAGTCCTGGGGCCGCGGCTGCCCGCGGCCTGGGCGGGCCGTGTTCTCCCGCCTCTCCAGGCTGCCCACACCCGCCGGGCGGACGGACAAGCGCCCGCGGCCGCACCCGCTGGGTTACTCCCGATAGCGAGACGGCCGCTCGTGGGGAGCCAGTGAGTTTGGGGAGGAGCGACGGGGCTGGAACACCCATCTCGCCCCCGTTTCCACCTGCCAGGAGCCCCGAGGATCCTCAGTTCCTGACTGACGGCCCCTGGCAATAAGTGGGACCCTAAAAACAAGCTGCTTCTGAGGTGAGCGGCGACTGCTGCCTCCTGCGAGTCCTTCACCCTTTGCTTTTATCTCCCTTTGCCCTGTGCCTGACGGGCGTCACTTCCCGGGAGCGTGGATTCCATCTGGATTTCAACCCACCTCGACGACTCGTCTTCAGCTGGGCGTGTCGACGGGTAACAGTAGGCGCTACGTGTAGAGCAGTTCTGTGTCCGCGGCAAAGTGCAAGGGCGAGGACGGGGTGTCCCGGGCCCCTCCCCACGCGCATCAACGGTTCCCTCTTCCACGTCCCCACAGAGTGGCCAGCTTGCCAGAGCCGCCGCCGCCACACTGTCGTCGCCGGGGCCCCCGAACCCCGAGCTCACATCAGAGTCACTCGGCCTTCGCCGCTCTGTGGGCTTCGAGCTGGGTGGCGCGTACAGCTCCCCGAGAAGCCACGGGCCCCCCTCAAACGCGCGGCAGGTCTCGAGTTTTGCTGCTGCTGGTGGTGGCGCTTTGCCACGCACAGAGCGGAGTCATGGCAGCAGGAAGCTTTTCAGGTTGACTTTGGTTTTTTTTTTTTTTAAAGATTTATATACTTGAGTCCACAGAACTGGGGTGCAGGCCAGAGGTGTGGTGGGTGGGAGGACTCCCCAGAGACAGAGTGGGGAGCAGAGCAGGCGGATCTGCTGAGACACACTGCCGAGGGAGCGGCGGGGGACAGGCGGGGTCTGCCGCGCCCCGGGGGTCAGCTCCGGGGCGGGGATCGAACTCGCTGCAGCAGCTTGGACAGCGTCATAGTGTGCTTTAACCCACTGGGCCACTAGGGAGGGCCCCTTGACTCCTTTTTTTTTTTAATATAATAGTTTATTTTCACATCATCTTGTGCCTTTTCCCATCTCAGTTGCAGTCCCTGTGGGCTCCCCATCACCGACTGTGCTGTCACCACAGTCCCGTGCACAAACCCCACAGTCATTTTTGACCCCATTCCCCGCTCCACCCCAAAAAATGCAGAGTGGCTTCTTTTAATGAACAACAAGAAGTCACTTACTTTTAATGTAAGCGTAGATCTGGAGGGATTTGAGTCATCTTGCTGTTGGGTTTTTATTTTTCTCAATAGTCCTCATTTTGTCACCTCTCCAGTCACATTTTAGGTTATTGGAATGATTTTTTTTTTTTTTTTAGATTTTTTATTTTTTATTTTGTGCATACAGAACTGGGGTACAGGCCAGAGGCTCTGGGGTGGCGAGAGGCTTCCCCAGAGACAGTAGGGAGCAGAACAGGCAGATCGAAGAAGTGCACTGCTGAGGGGAGCAGCGGGCGGATCATGTGAACACTCCCCACTCTGCCATACCGGGGCAGGCAGGGATCGAACTCATGCCCAAGTGGCCTTAGCTTCTCAGTGCTGTGCTTTAATCCTCTGTACCCCCAGGGAGGGCCTATTTGAATGACGCAGCTCCTCTAGTGATGGACTTGGTCAGCGAGTGTGTGAAAATGGAATTCCCTTCATTTTTGAGTGGTGTTTGCTATGCATGTAAAATCCCATGTGATAATTTTCTTGCCTCTGAAAAAGAGACTGCTAAATTGTAGCCTTTCATATTTTCTGATAAAAAGTATTTTAGTTAAATTTTGTTCTTGATGCATAATTTGCCTTTTCCCTCTCCTTTCAGATTTCCTTTGAATCACTAGCTCTTATGATAGAATTTTGCAGACTTTTGTCACGTATTTCTCCTACTTGGGGATTATTGAATATCTTGAATTTGTGGATTTATAGTTTTAACAAAGCTGTACAATTTTCTATCTATAGTTTGTTCAAAGATTTTCTTGCCTCCTGACCTGTAGCAATCCAGTTACTTATGTGCCTAGGTGTGAATGTTTGCTCACTTTTTTTCCATCTTGTTATCCTCTGATCCACATGAGAAAGTATGTTGCTGTGATTTTTTTTTTTGCTTCTGTTGTTTTTAATGGGATATTGATCTCCTCCAGAGAATTTTAAATCTCAAGCACTAATTTTTCAGTCTACAAGTGCAATTTTTATATCTTCATACCTTTCTTGAGTCTATTTTAATTGATTTGAAATATCTTTCTATAAATATTATCGTATCTAGTGACTATTTTTTTTCTGACTATGGAAATATTTTTCTCTTTTTTGCACATCGAGTGACTTTTCACTTGGTGCTAGTCATCTTGAACATTCTGGATTTTGCTATCTTCCTTTAAAGAGTGTGGAAGTTCATTTACTTTTTCAAGAAGTAATTTACTTGTAACCAATTGACTTGCTCGTCTGGCATTTTTTAGAGCTCTGTTCACATCAATTTAGACTAGCCCTCCCCTGGAACAAGTTGTCCCCTAATGATTAAGCACAAGCTTTTTGGGGTCTCTGCTGTGTATCCTGAGTCTCCCCAGAGACCCCCGTGTTCGACAGCTTCTCCTGCAGGTCCAGCATCCCTAACTGCAGCCTCGGGCTCTCAACTCATGAGAGTGCTGGTCCGGAGTGGCCCTCCTCACTTATCGTTCAGGCAGCCTTTCCAGGTACAAAGCAGGTTCATGGTGAGGTTTACTTTAAGGTTCTGCTCCCCTCGGAAATTAAAGTTCTCTGCCGGCTTTTGTTAAAGATATGGAAACTGTTTTTATATCTTTTGTCCTTCTTTTTGGCTTATTGTACTATGAGACCTGGCTGGTGATAGTTGCCCATGACCAGAATGAGGTGATCATGCAATTTTGCTACCCCAAAAATATCGCTTCAAATACATTCTTTGTATGTCTTACTGAAGTGCCTCCATCTTGCAGCTTGCATGGCTTCTTTCCCTGCGACTCAGCCCTCTGGGACACAAAACACAAAGCAAATCTTCCCCCCTTCCTCTGCCTTCCACAGAACAAATCTTCCCTGTCCGTCCCCCCCACCCCCGCCTTCTCAAGAAATTTGAGACTGATAATAATAATGCCCTACACTCATGCTGTATTTCAGATTTGGCAATGCTTTCATATTCTCCTGCTCATCTTGATTTTTTTATAATGATTTATTTATCTATGCACACAAGAATTGGGGTATAGGCCAGAGATGCAGGGATAAGAGGATTCACCAGAGACAGGGTGGGGAGCAGGACAAGCAGATCCACCGAAATCCACTGCTGAGGGGGCAGCGGGGAGACAGGAGGGGTCTGCTGCACCCTCGGGGTCACTCCCCGGCCGGGGATCGAACTCGAGCTGCAGGGGCTGCCGACAGGTACATAGTGCTGTGCTGTAACCCCTGTGCCACCAGGGAGGGCCCTTGTCTTGATTTTTTTAAAGTTATGTAAATAAGATACTCGTCAAAATTTAAGCTTAGAAATGTCAGACAAATTGCTCGAAGCTAAACTCACTTATCATGTCCCTGGCCAGGATCTAAGCTCGCCTTTATTCTGCATTTACTGGCAATAGGTGTAGCAAAGCGCTGCACCTCGGCCTCCCTGCATCCATGAGGGCAGTTTGAGGTATCCTTGGGTTTCTTGCGCCTTTTCCTCCAGTTCTGCTAATACACACCAGGAATGTAGAGTTCAGCGTCTGGGATTAAAAAGCCAAACTTCTCCATAAATCAGCTTTTATTTTTGTACCACTTCTGCGATGGGGATTCATGAGCTTTTATACATGGGCAGGAACAGCTGAGTGACTGACCGGGCCCCGATGGCGCTGGACGTGGTGTGTGGATCTTGGTGAGCAAACAGGTGGTAATTCACTAGTCTCATCACCCTCCTGCGTGCTGTTATCCATAAACAAGACACAAAAGGTCTTGGGAAAAGCTTTACCACTGCTCCACAGCCCTGTCCCCGCTCCTTACTCGATGTAAATGCATCGCAGGCTGGCAGATCGCTATCGGAAAAAGAGGGCGGTGGGTGACGCCACTTTCAGAAAATAAAGCAGTGACTTTCGGAATCTAATGACACCATTGCTGGGAGGCAAAGCAGGAAAGGCATGAGTATCACGCCAAATTGAAAACCTTTAGCTACGAGAACAGATCAGAAATGAACCGATTGCTGGTTAAATCTAGGCAAAAATCTTTTCTTTATAGAAAAGATGGGGGGGGCTATGTCTCAAAAGACGGAACCTCATGTTCTCTTAAAGCTGAAATTCTCTCATGGAAACATCACAGGAGCAACGAGGACAATATATCGCTGATTATGAGCTGCTGTGACAATGACAATGTATTAAATACAACTTGGGGAGTTAAGAGATAATTGAGAATCCGTTTGAACAAAATGAGCTTCAGAGCGCTGAGCGTTAGCCTGGGCTGTTTGTGAGACGCAACGACAGACCTGGATTTGGGAGGCGGGCGGAGAGGAGAGCCGGCTCGGCCGAGGCGCTCCCAGCTGGTGGGCCAGGAGCATCTCTGCCAGTCCCAGTCTGATCTTCGCCGAGATTCGCAGAGACGCCGGCACACGGCAGCGTCGGACAGGCGAGAGCGCGCGGGCGCAAAGCTCTCAGCACGGAAAACGCACGTGTGTCCCTCGGCCACGTGTCCACCGTGAGGCGGGCGACGCGCGCCTGACCTCTCCCAGGGCTGCCGGCCGGCCTGGGCCCTGCTAGCCCGCAGCCTGGAGATCGGGTGGGCGGGCGGAGGCCGCAGCAGCCGTTCTGTGGACCCCAAAGTCTGGTGCTGGTAGCTCGCCGCGGGCCAGCGACCCGGGGGCAAGCAGCGCCGGAGGACGGCCGTGGCCTAAGGGTGCCCGCGCGTGGCGGGTCTGAGGCCACGGGAGTCTCTTCTGGAGCCTTGTCAGGAGGGAGCCTGCGGCCAGTCCCAGCAGAGCCCTGGATGCTGACGGCCTGTCCGGTTGCACAGGGCTTGAGCATTATGGTGGCCGTGTTACCCCAGGCCCCCTGGGGTAGCCAGTCCAGCGTGGACTGACCGCTGGCTGGTCAGACTCTGCGCTGCCCCCCATGGGCCGCCCCACTCCCACACTCTTTTTACTTTCTTTTTTCTTTTTAAAGGTTTATTTGTGCACACAGAACTGGGGCGCAGGACAGAGGTGCGGGGGTGAGAGCCTCACCAGAGACAGAGTGGGGAGCAGAACAGGCAGATGGACGAAGCGCACTGCCGAGGGGAGCCGCGGGGAGACAGGGGAGGTCTGGCGCGCTCTGGGAGTCCCCTCCAGGCGGGGATCGGACCGCACTGAGGCGGCCGTGGCAGCAGGCTGCGTCCTTGCCCGCTGCGCCCGGGGAGGGCCACCCCCCCTTTTCTAATGACGTCATGTTGTATTCCGGCGGCCTTGATTTAGCGCCCTGCGCGGGATCTGGGCCCCTTCACGTGCTGCCGCTGCACCAGCACCCCGTGGTCCTCGCAAGCTCTGTGGGGTCTCCCCCAGTCCTGCAGTCCATCGCTGCTGTCTGGGTGTAGCTTTGTCGGTTCCTCTGTTTGTGTCTTTGCACTGCGGACCTCAGGGGCTGGGACACTGTTCCTCCTTCTCCCGGATTGCAGGCGTGCCACTTGGGGCCACAGCGGTGAGCCAGCACGCGTGACGCTGCTGGACGTTCCGGTGGCTTCCGAAGACCAAGAGCCGGAACCACCTCTGCCTTCGAGTTCGCCAAGTGTTGATGGGACAGGGACCAGGCGAGTGGACAGCAGGCCCTGGGCCGGGCCGGCCGGGGCCAGGGGTGGGCAGCCGGGACGAGCTGGGCAGGGACAGCGCCGAAGCCAGCTGGCCCCCGGGCTGGGTTGGCAGCGCCCGGCGCCAGGGGACAGCTGCCAGGCCGAGGCCGCGCAGACTGCCCAGCGCACGTGGACGCAGGCGCGGGCTGTGGTCTCGGGGAGGGACTGTGAGGACGAGAGCGCCCCAGACGCCGGCCAGAGGGCTGCTGAGCTGTTGTGGCGTTATTGGATTCTGTCCTGAGGACCCTGAGGGGCCATTCGTGGTCTCAGGCAGGGAGCGACTTGATTAGACTGACTGGTATTTCAGGAGGATCATTCCGGCAAAGGAGACACGCGGACTAGCGGGGCTGGGTCACGCGCCGCGCGGCCGTTGCGTAAGCATGTTGGCGGAGAGGATGCGGCCGGCGAGCAGGACAGCTGACCTGGGGGCCGCCGCCCCCCCGCCGCCCCGCCTGCTCCTCTTCCTCCCCTCGGTGGCCCGCTCGTCCCCGGGGCGCTTTGCGGGTGAGCCCAGCTCTTCCCTCAGGCCCAGGTCAAGTCACCTCCTCCCAGGGTCTTTCCTCGTGCGCTTCCTCTGGCCACCCCGACCTTCAGAATTCCCGCTCCGTTTCACCGGCTGGCGACAGTCCTGTGAAGAGTTTGCCACCGGTTGCAGTGACAATTGTCAGCGTTGCATTTAGAACAACTCAGCGCAGAAAGGAGAATCGATAGCACACAGCGGAGACGGTAACATGGATGTGTGCCGTTGACGGCTGCCGCCTCAGAGTGGACTCACCCGGCACCGGGCACGCAGAGCCAGAGCCCGCGGGAGAGCTGCTCTGCCGGCCGGCGCCGCCGCTTCCCACCCGAAAGCACTCAGCAAAGCCGGCAGAGGCGTCTCGCCAAGACGCCTGAGGTGGACAGGCGCGGGGGTGACCCTGCTCCGAAACGCGGCCGGGCCCTGGCCAGCCTCTGACCGCCAGCGGTGTCCCGGGTCGGCCGCCTGCTTGCTGCTGGCCGGCTACAGGCGATTTGCCGCTCTGCACATTGACGAGGGCGTACACTCTCTCGGCGGGGCGGCCTCGAGCCCGGCTTTCAGCCACACAGGTGCCCGGGGCTGCGCCTGCCCTGGCGGCCGCCGGCGCTGCTGCGTCCTCTCGGGGTGCTGAGCGCTGAGGTCCCATTTAAGGGCTGATGGTTGGTTTGGCTTTGACCGACTGTTCTGTGGTCAGATACGTCACTGCACATGTTCAAGTGCCACGCGGTACTTGTCTTTCCCCTTCAGACTTTCCTCTTGCGTTTTGTGGCCCCGAGATCTGTAGCATCCTATTGACCTTGAAAGACACCGGGAGGGTGAGGGCTCGAGCTGCAAATGAAGCAGGCGTCCGCCTTCCCTGGGCCTGCCCGGGCCGCACTCCCGTCTTCACGGTTCCTACGTCCAGGACCAGCTTGGCTCGAGCTGGTTATTGCTCCTGTTGGGTGTGTTGATTTGCCCAACACTCCCCCCACGTGGTTGCCACGTTGAAGCCTCCCATGGAGAGCTCTGCGCTTTCTGGGAGTCCACGCTGGGACCCGGCCCTCGTGGGCGCGTCTGGGA
>NW_004567143.1:5195453-5197300 GCF_000260355.1 Condylura cristata
CCCGCCGCAGGGGGCCGGCTCCGTTTCCCAGCTGCATCCGGGTCCTTCCCGGCAGCTGGCCCGGGGCAGCGGCGCCCCAGGGGCTCCTGAAGGTGCGTCGTCTGGGGGGCCTTTCCCCCGCGCCCCCCGAGAGCGGCGAGCCTTTCCCGGTGTGCTGTCTGCGGCCCCCCTGGTGGCTTGTCCGAGAGCTGCTTCTGTGTTGGCCGGTCGGCGTCGGTTGGGGCTTCTCGCACGCGAGTCAGTATTTTCTCCCATGTGAGTTTCCCCCTGTGTCGGCCCTGGCAGCTGCCCGGTCTGCGCAGCGCGCCCCTTGCGGTCCTCCGCTGTCTTCCTCCTCCCGGCACGACACGCTTCGCTGCAGGGCAGGGAGGGGCCCCCGGGCCCCCAGACCCGCCCGCACTAAGTGGGCTCTGCCATCGCCGCGGCAAGACGGAACACGGGAGCGTTTGCGAAGGGAGCTGGGGACAGCTAGTGCGTGACTCGGAACGGACATTCTGCAGGTCTGCATGCAGAACAGGGGTAACAGGGGTACGGCCGGGGTGGGGCGAGAGGGTTCGCTAGAGGGGGAGCAGGACGGGCGGGTCGATGAAGCACCCGGCTGAGGGAGCAGCGGGAGGCAGGCGGGGTCTGCTGGCCCTGGGGTCACCGCGGGGCGGGGATCGGACTCTCACAGAAGGGCCGCGGCAGCCTGCGGTGCTGCACCCCGACCCCCTGCGCCGCCAGGGAGGCCCCGAATAGAGTTTCTAAGCCAACCCCAGAGTGACCGTCCCCCCCCCCGGGGGTAAGGGCGGGCCCAGAGCCAGTCTAGCCCCTTCCGGCGGGATGTGGGAGAGGGTCAGAAGGGCCGGCGCGGGGGGAGGAGCCGCATCGGAGCCCAGATGCGCGCTGCAGTCACCCCACGGGTGCCCCCAGTCCAGGGCCGAGACAGAGCCGCTTGGTCACGGTCTCTGCCCCCCTCAGGCCTCCTCCTGGCGCCTCCGGCTCCTCCCCCTCCGGCTCCTCCCCCTCCGGCTCCTCCCCCTCCGGCTCCTCCCCCTCCGGCTCCTCCCCCTCCGGCTCTCTCCAGATTCTCCTCCTCCCTGCTCAGTTCCCCCACCCTGGGGGGCGGGCAGGGGCCGGGAACCCCCCTTTCCTTGGGACCCCTGTTACATTCACATGAGGCATGTAGAACTTTCCAGACCGCTGTGGGCTCCACAGCCCACAGAGGGCCATACCCTGCCTCCAAGGTCAGAGCGGAGAAGTCACAGATGCTGCGTGATTCTGCTCCTGGCAAAGCAGGCAGCTGCTGCCTTTTGGATATGCTCGGGGCCATTCAAAAATCAACGTCAGGAGAAGGACGGTGAGCTCAGGTCCCCACAGGACTCTTCTGGGTTCCCAGCCAACCGTCATCCAGGCCCGGGACCTTAGGGGCGCGGGGGGCTGAGCCTCCCCGGAGACACTCACTCTCCAGCAATAAAAGCCCCATTTCCTCTGCCGGGACCCAGTGAGGCTTGAGCTGACGCTGGAATCAACTGCCCCGGGGGGTGGGGCTCTGGGGTGCCCCCGCCCCTGAGCCCCGGAAGGAACGGTCGGTCGGGGACAGAAGCCGCGGCCCCACCGGGTTCAGGCCCAAGGCAGCCGGGCTCCCCAGAGCCTCCCTGCGTCTGAGCTGTGCCGCCGCTCAGTCACTTGAGCTAATGTTTCACTCTGAATTTCCGGAGATGTGACGCTCGGACCCGGCCACGCTTTCAGTGCGCCAAGGTGAAGACGCGTCTCTGAGCGCCCACGGCCGCCTGGCGCTGAGTGAGTCGTGGGCACGGCGGCCCCCTCCGCCTCCAGGCCTGCGGACGCCACTCGGGAGCCCGGGA
>NW_004567143.1:5197971-5201219 GCF_000260355.1 Condylura cristata
CCCCCGGGGACAGGGCCCCCTGCGCCCGTCCCGGCGTGGGCCGGAGCGGGTGGGCTGCTGAGAGCACGCTTGTCGGCGCCCGGACAGCGACGTGGAGCTTAGGGACGCCGATGGTGAGCAGGAGTTGGCGCCCGGGAGAGGCCCAGGCCACGCGCCTGTGCTGTGCGACACGCCAGGGAGCCCGCGTGGGAGCCACGCCCGCGCCCCTGGGGAAGCCTCAGCTCTGGCTGCAGCTCAGCTCGGGCCGCGCGGCTCGGAACCCAGGCTGGCCGGGCCCTGCCCCAGGGGACCGCGGCGCTGGGCTCGGGGCCTCCCACGCAGACCGGCCTCCGCCAGGTCACGCGCAAGAGGCCCCGGTCCATACTGCCGGCCCACGCTTGGGTCACTGTGTCCCCAAGTCTGACTCAGCCTGTACCCAGAAGGATGCCCGGCGTGCCGGGGTGCCCCTCACCTGCCCCACTCTGATGAAACGCACGAGGGCGACTCTCTGGCTTTTGAGCTTCTAAACATCTAATAGAGCCTGCTGTCTTTTCAGGATAGGAAAAAATCTATAAAAACCAGGTTTAGGAAGGATTGAATACTGTCATAATTCAATAAATGGGTAAAAAGCATTTTTATTAAATTAAAAAATTACTCTTTTTAGATGTGACTCATCCAGAAAGTTGCTCTCGAAAAAAAAAGGAAAAATGAGGCTAATTTTAGTTTAAAGGCATTGCAAATCAAGAAAAATTTATAAAAAATAACCTGGCCGCACTTCAATTCACTGACAGAATTAGGAAAAAACGTAGCGCACAGCAGCGACCACTCGACGGAGGGAAAACTGCAGGAGCTGAGCTTGCGGGCCAGGCGGGGACGAGAGCCCCGGCCGAGGGGGTGGGGGCCGTCGGCCGAGGGCGCGTGGGGGCGTCCGGCCGAGGGGGGTGGGGGCAGCCCCGCCCTATTCCACCAGCGACAACCCACCTTCCCCGGGCGGCAGCTCTGTGACACCCACCAGCTGGGCCTGGCCGTTGTTCCCCGCCCGGCCACGAGGGCCGCGCTGCGCGGACGCGGCGGAATTCACAGGGGCCGGGCTTAGCGAGCTCCGGGCAGGAACGCGCAACCCCAGGGCGGCTCTGGAGCGCTTGGAACGTGAGAGACGGCGCTGACGCTGACAGCGCTGACGCTGAGTCCGCGAGCGAGCGAAACGGGAGGGAGCCTGCTCTGTGGAGGAACCACGCGCCCTGCTGGCGCCGGGACGGAGTCCGTGCCCGCCTGTGCCGCTGGCCGCGAGCTGCGCCCTCCCCGCCGGTCAGCTCTCCAAGCCCGGCCTGCGGACGAGGGCTGACGGGCCTGGTGAGCGGGCCGGGGCTGCCGGCGGGCAGGCGGCCATGCCCGGTGTCACTCCCCCGTCCGAAGGGCAACATTTTGCTGCTAATGAAAACACGTAGTAGAGAGCGGACTCTGCCACCGGCCTATTAGGTCGGATTTTAGAAACAGAGCTGGGTGCCCGGGATGCAGACTGGCCACCCGTTAGCCAGGCACCAGCGCATTGTCAGCAGCGCTGGTCGTGGCGGTAAAGCTCATCTCACTGGGGGTTCGTGCGAGGGAAAGGCAGGAGAGTGGATTCACTTAACCGCCGCGTCGTTAGCGTCGAGCAGTCGAGGCAGGGAAAGGCCGATCTTGCTCTTGAAAAGCTCCCCGAGTCGCGCCCTGGGAGGCAGAAGCCCCGCGCCACCTTGCGGGCAGGTGAGTGGGCGGCACGCGGGGAGAGCTCGGACCCACCCCCGCCCGTGGGTGCCATTGGGCTGGGCTGTTCCTTTTTCTCTCCTTGAGGAATGCGTGGAGAAGACTTTAACATCAAACGGGGTCTCGCTGTGGTCAGCGCTGGCGTTGAGACCAGCCCTGGGGAGTAGGGGGCCTGGGCGGGGGTGTCCAGGCACCTTGCAGGCACTGCAGGGCTCAGAGGACAGGACCCGCCAGACGGATTCTGGAGACTAGACTTGGGGGTGGTGCTCAGTGCCCGCCAGCAGCCATCCTGGACAGTCCAGGCCCTGCTGCTCCACCTGCAAAGGGCGTCGGTGCAAAGCCGGCCGGACGGCCGTTTGGCCGTGACCGCCGGAGGGCCTGGGTGCCCGCGCTGGCCCCAGCGGCCGCAGGAGCAGGGCTCCACGCTCGTCCCCAGGCGCTCGCTGGGGATCTTCCCAGAACTGCCTGTGGTGTGGCGGGGCAAGGCCGGGGTGGCAGAAGCAGCAGCCCCGCAAGTCCAGGGGTGACCAGCAGATACTACTGCGCCGCGGCTGGCGTGGGGGCGCGGGAGCGGGGTGGGGGACGCCTGCCTTTCCCTGCAAGCATTTCTCCGGGTCCGGCTGAGCGGACGGCGGGGGATCTGTGAATTCCCGGCTGAGCGGGGGCAGCACACCAGCCACACGACCAACGCGCCGGCTCCTGCCCCCGGCTGAGTGCAGGCCCGGTTCGAGTCCGGGGTGCAGGCCGGGACCCAGAGCCGCCCGCCTCCGGGGGACACCCGCCGGAAGGGAGTTTGGTCCGTGAAACAGAACTCGCCTCCCTCGGCCTGCAGCCTGAGCCGGGCGGCAAGAGCAGGCTCGCGTGCCCGCCGGGGACTCCGCCCACGGCCGAGCACGCTGCGGTGGCCTGCGGGAGTGGGCAGGCTCCGGCACGTGTCCTCAACCGCGACCCCAGCAGCGGGGTGCACACGCCTCCAGTTTGGGCCAGCTGCTGCGATTTCTAGCATCAGTTGGCAATGCTGTGTGTGATTTGGGGGTGCGTGTCAGCCCCTCCTCCAGGGTGTGTAGCTGCGCCCACTGCCGAGCGCCCTGCCCTCCCCGCCGTCGCTGTCCTGGGGCCCAGCTGCGGCCGGCTGCCAGTCTGGGCTCCAGCCTGCTCGGTTCCCCTTGGGCCCTCCGGCGCTGAGCTCCCGGCCCTGTCTTCGTCCTCCTCGCTGGCCTGGGCTGACTTCTTGGGGAAACAGTACACAGCACAGGACCCGGCGGTCCACCCCCACGTGGCCACCTGAGGGTCACAGGAACTAAAGGGGGGCCCCGCCCCAGGGCCCACTGCAGAACGCTCACAATAGCCAGGTGATGGCCAGGGTGAGGACGGGGGAGGGCTGCAGGGCGCGAGAAGGGGTGAGGACGGGCGAGGGCCAGGGAGGCGTGAGAAGGGGTGAGGACGGGCAAGCGCCAGGGAGGCGCCAGAAGGGGTGAGGACGGGCGAGCGCCAGGGAGGCGCCAGAAGGGGTGAGGACGGGC
>NW_004567143.1:5201319-5202631 GCF_000260355.1 Condylura cristata
AGCGCCAGGGAGGCGCCAGAAGGGGTGAGGACGGGCGAGCGCCAGGGAGGCGCCAGAAGGGCGGCACCGCGCTGCCGGAGACGGCTGGAGCTGCTGACCAGAGCAGCGCGTGCTGGGGTTTGTGGGTTGCGGGTGCTGGGAGGCCGGGTGGGAGCGCGACCCGCTGGTGGTCTCTCGGGCCACACAGGCGCGTTTTGCCTGCAGACTGCCCAGTCCCACAGTGAGGTTGCGCCCGCCCGACGCCTTCTCCATGCGGCCTCGCCTCCAGCAGGCGGCCTCCGTGCCGCCAGGGCTAACGCCCGAGGACGGCGTCTGCTGACCCCAGGCCCCACGCCCCCTCGCCCTGGCCTGGCCACTAGCCAGAGCCACTGAGCGAGATGCCGGCCACTGAGCGAGACGCCGGCCACTGAGAGCTGGGGGACGCTCGCCGGGCTTTAGGGTGTGCCCTCCACCAGGCCGCGGGGCGCCCCTCAGGAACAGCGGTCATGTGAGCTTCTCTGAGGACCAGGCGGGGCCGGGCAGCAGCACCGGAGGCCACGTCACCCGCGGCCACATACATGTGAGCCCCCAGCCAGGCTAACGGACCCCGTGTCCAAGGCCTTTACCACAGCCCCCGCGGGCCAGTACGGGGCGCTTGAGTTTCTCTAGTTTTTCTAAGATTTATTTACTTACACATATAAGAACTGGGGTACAGGCCAGAAGTGGGGGGAGGGGGGGTGAGAGGCCTCCCCAGAGACAATGGGGAGCAGGACAGGTGGGTCCACTGAATCCTCTGCTGAGGGAGCAGCGGGACGGGAGGGGTCTGCTGCGCCCGGGGTCCCTCCCTGGCGGGGCGGACTGGGGCCCGGGGGCTGCCTCACCTGCTGACCCCGGGGGCTGTCACCCTCGAGTTTCCACAGCAAAGCTAAGGTAGGACAGGGCACATGTCACGCGCAGCCAGACGGACAAAGCAGGCGCCGGGATGGGATCCCGATTTCACACAGCTTTGGGGGTGCTAGGATGGGAAAATTAAGGTGACCTTAATGAAGTCTCAAGGGCTCTAACGGGTAGACAGCAGGTCAGAACTGATGGGCAGCGAAGCCAGCGGAGACACAGCGGGGAGCGTCTCCGGGACGCGGCAGACACCAGACCAGGCCGGACCGCGAGGAGGAAGAGCCAGGGGCCCTCCGCGCGGGGACGCGGTGCCCCAGCGCCGGCCAGTGCGGCACCCCTGCTGCGGCCACTGCCAGAGGACAGCCGGGGCCCCAGAAGGCACCGCTCAGGGTCGAAGGCGGGGCGCCGAGCACGCGGGGGCGCGCGGGGTGTGGCGGGG
>NW_004567143.1:5202812-5203682 GCF_000260355.1 Condylura cristata
AGAGACGCGCCGGGGGGTGGAGCTTGTACCAGCGCCCCGGTGTCGGAGTGGACGGGGCGGGCTTGTCCGGTGTCAGGGAAAGGAGGGAAAGCGGTGCCCACCGAGCGGCCGTGTGGGAACCCAGGAACCCGCCGGCGACAGAAATGCTAACGGTGGACGGCCGAGGGCTTCTCGCGCGGACACCGGTCGGCGGTCAGAGCCCTTGGATTTCCTTGCCCGCTGTCGCGGTCGGGTACTGGGCTCCCCGCGGGCTCCCGGAGGCCGGAGGGGCGCCGCGGCGTTCACCGCTCTCGCTCTCTGTCATCGAGGCTCCCTCTGCTTCACCAGGATGGTGCTGCGGCGTCTGGGGCAGAGGAGACACAGGTCATCACACGCCTGCAGCCCCAGGCGCGAGGGCGCAGACCAACGCCGCCCCAGACCCGGGAGCCCCCCGCACCCCCCCAACCCGCCCGTGGAGCCTCGGTTCCCTCACCTGGTAATAGCACTGTTGCGTCTACCTGAGTTGGCTTCCCGGGCAGCCCTGGACTGTCTGAGTAACAGCCGCGCTCACCTGACGCACCACAGCGGCCTGACCTGACGCACCACAGCGCCTTCTGCCTTCCAGCTCCGCTTACCCCCAGGGGTCACATTCCTGCCGCCCCAGGGGTCACATTCCTGCCGGAGCCCAGCTGCCTAATTAGATGCGGCCAGGGGAGAGGGAGGGAGAGAGAACAAGTCTGGGGTGTAGCAAATACTGCCACTGCGGAGAGGGAGGGTGCACGCCCCCCAGGGCGCGCTGGGGGAGAGGGAGGGTGCACGCCCCCCAGGGGCGCTGGGGGAGAGGGAGGGTGCACACCCCCCAGGGCGGGCTGGGGGAGAGGGAGGGTGCAC
>NW_004567143.1:5204195-5211592 GCF_000260355.1 Condylura cristata
CACCCCCCAGGGGCGCTGGGGGAGAGGGAGGGTGCACACACCCCCAGGGGCGCTGGGGGAGAGGGAGGGTGCACACCCCCCAGGGGCGCTGGGGGCGGGCGGGGGCTGCTGCTGCCCAGGCTCCTGCGCAGACCCCGCCTGGGTGGCTGCACTGGCTGGCGGGCCCGGTGCCTGCAACTTCCAGCCGGGCTGAGGCGCTCTGCTCGGCTCTGCCGTGCCCGCGGGCTCAGGCCGCTGCTCCCCTCGCCTCCCTGTGCACAGGCGCTGGCAGAGGCTCGGTGCCACCTCCGGACCAGACCAGGGGGTGACTTGGCCGCTGAGAGCTGGGCTGCAGGGACTGCCCGCGCCTCCACGCTGCTCCTTGATTAACCCCTGCAGGCGGCGGGGCGGACTGCGGCTCCAGTCGGCGTTTGCGGGTGTGGAGGGCGTGGAAAGACGCGCGCAGCGGCGGGGCGCGAACCGCGGGCGCGGGGGCGTTAGGAGCTCTCCGGGCCCACCGGCTTGCTCGGAAGTCTGGCCCTCCCTGCCCCCGCCCGGACACACCTCCGGCGCTCCCGGCTCCCTCTGCTCCGGAGTCCTGGACCGCTTCCAGGGAAGGCAGCTCTGGGTCTGGGCAGCGCCCCTGGGAGCCGCCGGCGCCCGCCCTGCTCCCTTCGGGTCCGGCAGCTGCTTCTCCTTCGCCTCCGCTGCGGGCTTTAGTGTCCCCGCCGGCAGACCCGGGACACCTGCACGGAGGATTCGCCCAGACAGGGCTGGCGAGGGGGACGCCGGGCACCCAGGAAGTTTTGAAGGCAGAGACTGGAGTCCTGAGCCCCCAACTGCCTCCGGACATGAATCAAACAGCGGGCGCCTCCAATAACGTCCGGTGCCCCCCCGGGAAAGGTCACAAGGTAGGCGCGCTCGAGGGGCTCGGTGGTGACCGGAGGGCGGCTGCTGCCCGCAGCTTGCAGCTGGGTGGGTCCAGCGTCCCGAGGGAGCCGCACTCAGCGGGCGGTGCTGGGGGAGGTTGAATCAGTAAGGGCCACGGGCCCAGGGGCTTGTGAGAACAGGTGGTGTTGCACTGACCCGAGGCCAGGCTGGGCCGCCTGTCCTGGCTGCCAGGGGCCAGACCCCGGAATGGCCCGCTGCGCGCAGCTGAAGCTGCTTGCGGAGGGCGCAGGGGAGGGCGGAGGGCGGTGCGCGCCCCACCCCCAGCGGCAGCCCCTGCGAGGACAGGACGGGCTGGGAGCGCAGCCAGGGCGGTGGGTGTCGCCCCCACGTGCTCCATTAACTTTCCTGGCCCGGACGTGCCTGGAATGAGCTCAGCGGATTCCAGCGGAGGCCGGAGGATCCCTCCGCCGCCGGCGCCCAGGGGTGCCGCACTGGGGAAACGCCTCCCACGCTTGGCGGTGGCCACATGCCCTGTGCTCCCCGAGGGGGTTCCCTGAGCTGGTCCTTCATTTGCGAGTCTCCCCTGGGCTGCCCAGGGCCGCCCTGCGGGCTGTGTGGGTGGATGTGGACTTTGGAATCGGCTAGAAGATTTCTAGGATCTAAAAATCAGCCACTTTGCACCGTGAATTGTGGCTCGCGCCTCTGCCGGCTCCGCCCGCCTGCCACCCCGAGAGGCCGGGCGGCCCTTGCCCCCCCCCCCCGCGCTGGCCTGGACCCCACTTGCTGGAGGATGGGGGTGGGATCTGGAATTCCTAAGGACTGGGGCTCTCCGATGCATCAGGGACTGTCGGGAGTTACTTAAGAGGCCCCGCCCCAGCGCCTGTATTTCCACCGGCTGGGGGGCCTGTGGCCCTGGGGGTGTCCGGGGAATTGGGGTCCTACCCCACATCTGTTCTCATCACCTGTTGCTGGAGTAGCCCCCTCTTCACGGGGACTACTGAACGGCCACCGTAGGCAGTGCCTCTGTTATGGTGCTAGCAGCTGGCATCAGTTTGGAATTAAAGGCCACGAGGCTCACACAGCCGCCAGGTCGCCGGGGCGGAGACGCTCAGGGCCTGTGTTAGTGGGCAGGCTCGGGGCGGGCAGTCCCCGCAGGGCGAGGGCGGTCTGACGCCAGCCTAGCTTCCTGGGAGACCCTGCGCACAGCCGCAGTTTGGGGGAACCTGCCACAGAGCAGGGGCCCTGACATCACAAAGTGTGGGACTGTGCCCGGCGCGCTCGGCGCGCTGTGGCTCGGGAACTCGGCGCTTAACCCCACGGCCGCGCAGGCCCCCAGGAGGACCAGGCGGCTGACCCGACTGCACTCCAGGGGCGCCGGGGGAGGGGGGTTGGCACCTGGCACCTGCTGGAGGAAGAGAGCCCCCACTTCTGTCTCAGAGCAGCAGCCGCCAGGCTGGTCCTGCCTGGGAGCTGCGGTCTCGGGGGTAGCTGGGAGGGCGAGCTGGACGCTCAGATGGACATGGCAGGAGATGGGGCCTTGGAGAGTTTTGGGGCGAGGGCAGGGGCGTTCCAGTCAAGGTGGGGCCCGCCTGGGAAGGGCTGGGCACCTCGGTTACAAGACACTTGGTAACAGGAAGCCCAGGCGTGGGTCCTCCCTTGGGAAGCTGCTCCCACTTCAACTGTGGGCGGGAGTGCTCGAGGGCCTGGCCGGGCGGGCTCTCCCCGCTCGCGCGTCCTGATTCTGTGGCCGGGACAGGAGGCGGCAGATGGCCTGGTCTCCCGTGCAGGCGACTGTTGGCAGCACTCACCCTCCCAGGGTGGCCATCGGGGGCGAGCCACCCCAGCTGCAGCCAAGATGCCAAGGGCTGAGGGTGGCCAGGTGCCAGCCGCTTCCGCGTCACCGGGGGGCCAGCACCCACTGCAGCTAGGGAGGTCAGAGTGCGAGGCTTACACGGCCCGGGGCCCTGCCTCACGCCCACGCCGGCCATCTGCTGGCCCCGTGCAGTCGCGAGGCCACAGCGGAGGACCCAGGGGCCTGGGCGCGGGGTGGACCCGCCGCGGGCCCCAGCAGCCCACCACCATGTCCGCGAGCTCTGGGGTGGGGCTTTCTGGAAATTCCTTGTCTGACTTCCTACCTGTTTCGTTTCTAATGTACACAGCGGGGTGCCCTGGGCGACAGAAAGGGTGGACGGTCACCTGCGGCCGCGAGGAGCCCCGACGCTGCGTGGCCAGCGGGACTGCTGCCCGCTGGCCGCTGAATCCGTCCCGCGTGTCACGTCTCTGAGCGTTTAACGCTGCAGGCGTGACCCTATCGCTAAGCCATTCAGCGTTGACTGAGCCGCAACGTCCACGCTTGTGCGTTTCTGGCACTGTAGCAGGGTCCTGGGGCCCCGCGTCACTGTCAGCAAGAAGAGCTGCGTTTCGCATGATGGAAGCGTTCATTGTTCACTCCCCGAGGGCGGGGCTGGTGCCCGAGGCCCCGCAGGCACAGGACGGACTTTGCCACCTGCTGCACCTTCCAGAACACTCCTGGCCTTCTGTCTTGGCTCCCCCAAGCCCTCTCGGGGCTGCAGCCTGCCCCCGCGCCCCCAGGCGCTGCCCGCTCCTCACTGCTGGGAGCCCACGGCCGCGGGGTCCTGGCCGAGCTCGCCCCGTCGGGCCCACGGTCCCTCTGTGCTCGCTGGCCGGAGTCTCGTGTCTGCCCACTGAGAGGAAAGTCCCGAGTCTTGAGTTTTTGGTGTCGTTATGAAATGCGTCTTCGCAGTCCTGGCTGGGCGGGGGCCGTCAGGGCACAGGCGGCGGCTAAGGCCTCGGGCGCCCGACCAGTCTGCAGTTTCCCCTGAGACGTGTTGAGCCCGCAGGGACTGCCGGGCCCCGCGTGGGCAGGCGCTTGGGCCCGGCTGGGCCTCTGGCTTTCACCCCGTGGGCGTCCTCTCGACCACAGACGGGGTGCTGCTGGCCTCCCGCCTCTCCCTCTACGCGCTGGGCTCTCCCCGCCACACCTGGGCTCCCTGCCTGCGGGCCTGTCCTCCTCCGTCGGGGTCCCCTCCGCCCCGTCCTCTCACGGCCCCGGCTCCTACTTTATTTCCAGGCATCCGTGGCTCTCGGGGGCCCAGTGGCGGCGCCGCCTCCTCGCTCAGGCCGCCGTCTCGTCGTCACAAAGGGCCTGGTTAAGTGGCCCATGGGGCTCTGGTCTTCGGGTTCTCGCGTCTGGCTAACCCCGGACTGGACGGTGCTGGCGCTTTGTCTGGAAAAGGGGTCACACTGAGCCCTGGTGAGCCTCTCCCGGGCGCTGGGCGCCTGAGTGGACATGGCCTCGGGGGCTCCCTCTGGGAGGGCAGCTCTGGTTAGGGTCTGCCCTCCCACCCACTCCAGGCCCCCAGACCCCCAGGGTGTGGGTGACTCGGGGCAGCCAGAGGCCTGGACAGCGTTTCTGAGTGGAAGTCATGGCTCCCTGTGCCTCCAGGCTCCAGCCCCCAGGCCCCTGCCCCCAGGCTCCAGCCCTGGGCTCCAGCCCCAGGCCCCTGCCCCCGGCTCCAGCCCCTCCCGCCGAGGCCTCTGTTTTGAGTTCGCAGACACAGTTGCTCCCCGCCTGTGGCCACTGTGGGGGCCCCACCTCCATCTTTCCTCAGGACGTTCCGTCTGCAGCTTCAAATCAGTGCTTTTGGGGACCTGGCCTGCTGTGGCCTCGGCTCCTGAGCTGACTCGGCGCCTCACGGCCGTTACCCTTCACTTGACTGACCCTCTGGTGTGGGGTGGGTGTGCTCTGAGCCAGCCGCATCCAGGCCGCGCGGGCAGGGCCGCAGCCCCCATGGCCGCCTCCTGTCCATTGCAGTCCTGGCCTCCTCCTTCCTGACCATGCAGGCCGGGGCCGGGAGCGCAGCCCTGCAGGGCTGGCCGGCGGCAGGGAGGACTCTCCCCGCGTCTCAGGACAGCACCCCGCTTCTGTGTCGGCTTGACCCCCAGGTCCGGCTCTGGTCTCCGCCACACCTGCGCCACCAGGTGGAAGTGAGACGGTGCAGTGGGCGCCTCTGCCTGGCCCTGGCTCCTCCGGCAGAGACCCCCCCCCCCCCCCCCCCCAGTGGTTTAAACCAGACCTAGCCTCGGAGTCATGTCATTCAAACTCATCCGGTAGTGAGGCGGCAAAAGCCAGCGAGTTCAGAGAGAGCTGGGTGCGTCCCCTGCCTGGGTTCTGGCGCAGCCTGTGGCCCTATGGGGACCCCACCTCCGACTCCTGGGGGCGCCCAGGGCCGGGCACTGTGGGCCTCCCCGCCCCCCCCCACGGTCCCCCCCAGAGAGACCCCAGGACGCCCGCTGCTGTCCTCGGCCGCCCGCCCGCGGGCTCTGGGGCTGCGGGGGCGTGGGGGCCTGGGGGCTCGCTGGCCAGGGGGGATTTCTGAAGGAAGGCCCACGGAGCCCACACCCATCGACGATGTAATTCTTCTTACGACCCAGACGCTAAATCATCGCGAGGAAGTTTAGAAAGTTTAATGTCATACACAAAGCATAAATTTCCTTAATGACTTCCAGGATATTAGTGCAAATCTATGTTATTTTCATTTTATATTTCATTGATTTGCAACATTTCAGTTGTCCTACTGACACACATAAAATGAATCTAAGCTCGTCAGAAGTCGGGTCTCCAGGAACAGGCGGTGCTGAGTCGCCTCTGACCCTGGGGCTTAACGGGGTGCGTGGTTTTTGGGAACGCTGAACTCTCCCCCAAGCCAACGCTGCCAGCTCCTGTCTTGTACCTTATGAAGGACGGAGCCTGAGTGAGTTTTGGGGACCCCCGGTGGGACGCGGGCTCTAACTGAGGGCCTGGAGGGCTGTGCCTGGCCAGCGACGGCGGGTGCGGCTGCTCCCAGCCCCCGGCGTCGGGCGGCGATCCCCGCACCCCCAGCGCCCGCACGCACGGCCTGTGTTCTGCCAGCGCCCCTTCTCTCTTAGTGGAGTTTGGAATTGAACCGCAGTCGCCCCAGACAAGTGCGTCACCGGGTAATTGCAGGCGGTCAGCGGAACCAGACACGCGGGACCGGGCCGTCCTGTGACTTCGTTTTTCATGAAGTAGAAGGTTGAAGATGCTCCGAGTCCTGGTGTAGAGAGCCGTAAGTGTGCGGGTCGGAGAGGGAGAACTGACGGCGTGCTGAGGCCGAGGGCCGAGGGCCGAGGGGCCCGCACTGGGCCTGGCCACCAGCGGCCCTTCGCAGTAGCAGCCCCGCCGCCGGTCTTGCGCAAGGGGAAGTCATTCACGCCTGGCCTCCGGCACCCAGGGCGGGCTGCAGCCTTTCTTTCTGCTCTCATTCCCACCCCGGGTCAGTGGTTTGTGCCTTGCGCGTCCCCCAGCGGTGATGATCTCCCCTTTTGCTCTTGAAACGGATCCCCAAAACTCTGAAGAGCCACATTTACCGCTGCGGTGGGGTGTGATGGACTGCTCACATTTAACGTGCGGTCTGATAAGCTTGGGCACGCGTGTGTCTGAGCTGGGGACACCATGGGCAGGATGCTGGGCACACCTGGGGACCACCGGCCTCAGCGGGGGCCGGACGCAGGCTGGACGTGGCTCGGGGCCCTCGGCCGCGGCGGGGCTGCCCCTTCAGACTCTCTGAGCTGAGAGGCTGCAGGTTCGAGACTGGGGCTCTGTGTGCCAGCCCCAGAGGCCGACGGCCGGATGACCTCCAGGAGGAAGGGGGGACAGCACGGACCCCAGAAATGAGGAGCCCACATCCAGACTTCGTGGTTGTGCTTCCGGGGTCCCCCTTTCCCTCTGGGTGAATGTGGGGGGGGGTGAAGTCAACAGAAAACAAAGACCAGCTTTTGTCGCCTCCGGCCTCCTGCATCTGCTCCTGCTCCTTGCTGCCGAGTCAGGCTGCTGTGCTGGTCACCTCCTGGGGAGCCCACGACCTCCTGGGGAGCTGACGACCTCCTGGGAGCGTCTTCTGCTCTTGCTGGCTTCCCCGGAGCCGGGGCAGCCTGGAGCAGGGGCAGGGGCACCGTTTGCCTCTAAGCGGGAGTGGGGGACGCGCCTTCCAGGTTATTCTTGGGCAGAACGCGCCAGGGTGGAATGTATCCCCAAACAGGGGGTCTCCAGGATGTTCTGTGTGGGAGGGGGTGGGGGGGCCCCACTGGGGCGCCAGGAGCCAGCGGGTGGGACGGGGCAGGCGAGGGACCCCGTCGCGGAGGTGCGCAGACCGCGGACTTGTGGTGATGGGTTGGGCTGGTCTGGGTCACACAGAATGCGGGCTCAAAGCGGGCGGGGTGCCAGCCGGCGGGTGGGGTGCCAGCCGGCGGCAGGGCTCCTAGTCGGACCATGCCTGCAGCCGCCCGCTGTGTGGCCTGTGCGCCTGTCCAGGCCAGTCGCTGGGCTTCTGCCTGGCCGTGGCCATCGAATGGGCCCTCGCAAGAGACGTGGTGGCGACAAGTGCTTCAGCGCCTCGGACGCCTGCCGCCCGCCGCCCCTCCAGCGCCACCTGGACGCGCCGGGGCATCTCTGGCTGGTCCTGCTGGCCCTGGCGTTGTGCTCCCCC
>NW_004567143.1:5211990-5215402 GCF_000260355.1 Condylura cristata
TCCACCTGCTGTCAGGCGCACTCCTCTCCGAGCGCCCCTGGGCCTCCTGCTCCCGCAGCCGCTCACACTTGGCGCCGTCGTCGCACGCTGGACGGCTTGGGCGGGGCCTGTACTCTGCTGCCACCCCGCCTGCTTCCACTGCAGCGGCCCACGTTTGGGGGGCAGGTGGACGCTGCCTTTGCTCAGGCGTCATTGGTCGCCTCGCTGCAGCTGGCTTGGTGGTGGACAGGGCCCCGGCCTGGCCACTGTCGGTGGGTGTCGGTGTCTCCAGGGCCAGCAGCTGCTTGGCCCAGTGTGTGCGAATGTCCACGCGTCTGTGACCACGAGAGTGCTTCCGCGCCATGGGGCTGCGTGCCCGCTGGGCTTCCGGGCCACGGGGCTGCGTGCCCGCTGGGCTTCCGGGCCACGGGGCTGCGTACCTGCTCGGCTGCGTGGGAACTGGGCGCCAGGCCTTCATTTCTGCACTTGCTTTTTCCTGCCCCGCACGGCAGACCCGGTCCTGGGCCTGCTCCCTGCAGCTCTGAGATGCTGTGGTGCAGAGGGCGTGGGCGGTAAAGACGAGTGGTCACCGAAGGGGCGGGTTCCTTGCGCCAGTCTGTGCGTCTGCATCCCGGAGTGCCGCTGAACTGCCAGAGTGACAGTAACAAATCCCGAGCACACGGGGTCTGCTCTGTGGCCTCGAGCTAAGGAGTCACGGGGGATAACAGAACGTTAACGCCTGTCCTTTCTTTGATGAGGCGTTTGTAGATGTCCCTGCTCTTGTCTGAGGGCTCTTGGTGTTGAAGCCTCCTGTTCTGAACTGCCGCTCCCCACGCCCACCCGGGGTCACGGCTGGCACCAGCCAGGGCGGAGGGTCTCGGAGAAGCCGCGGGCCGCGCAGACGCCCGGGTGGGGCTTTCCATCCCGCGTGTCACAGACACGGAGCCGTCAGGGTGACGGCGGGGCAAGGAGGGGCTGTCAGTGGCTTGTGAAATGCAGGCGCTCCTACTTGGGGCCTGCCAGGGGTGCGCAGGGGAGGTCAGGAGGCGTCCCGCTGCCTGCGGGCAGCGCTCTTTGCCCCTGCGCCCATGAAGCATTCAGACAACGCCCACCCCTCTGGTCGAGGCCTCTGTGCACAGGGAGCAGGGTCACGGGAGCCCCGGTGCAGAGCGGGGCCTGCTGGCCAGCGCCCGGGCGAGGCGCGCGTCCTTGCTGAGGGTATTCAGGACCAGCGCTGGCCTGTCATTGCATCGCTGTCTGCAGTAAGCGAAATCCGGGGCAGAGCTAAGTCCCGTCCCTGAAACGCCTTTTCCATAGAAGGAGCCCGGGCCCCTCGGAAGGTTCTAGGGCTCAGGCAGGGACAGTGCGAGCCAGCCTGGAGCATGTCTGTGCCGGGAATAGGAGAGCACCCCGACACTAGGCCCGCAGAGGGCGCCCTCAGCACACCCGGCCACACTGCGGCCAGCGCGCCCCGGCCCATGCGCAGCGGGCGAGAAGCTTCCGGAGAAAGGAAGGTTGGCCCAGAGCCCCCGGGGTCCTTACTAATTACCAAGGGAAATACAGTCGCTTTGGGGGGGGCGGAGGCCCCCGCAGTGGGTGGGCAAGGCGCCTGTCCCGGCGAGGAGGCGGACCAGCTCTGCCTGGCAGAGGGCGGTGGGCGCGCCGAGGGGACCGGCCAGAAGCGAGGCCTCCGCCGCGGCAGCGCGGGACGAGCTGGGGGCCGTCTGCACCCAACAGGCTGGTTCTCTTCAGATGCGCGGGCCGGCCGGGAGATGACACCTGACAGACGGCCACCCCGTGCTGGGTCAGCCCTGGGCAGCTGCGTCCGCCTTCATCCAGGCTTCTCGAAATCCGGGGTGCGGCTGCGGCAGAGCTGGGGAGTGACCGCGGTTGAGCTCTAAGGAAAGGATCGGTCCAGCTGCCCCACAGACACAGACCGTTCCAGGCGCCTTTTCCTTTCCAGAGGGCTCTGCTCCCCCCGCAGCCCCAGGCCTGAGTACAGGTGCAGACACCCCACTCCCGGCCAGGACCCCCCCACCCCCGCACCGGGCTCTGAGGACCCACCAGGAGGACTAGGGGCTGGTGCTGGGCGGCTGCAGCTGTCCCCCCAGTGCCGGAGGGGTGGCCTCCCCCAGGCCTGGTCCCAGCTGGGGGCAGCGAGGACGGCTTCCCTGACGGACGGTGGTCGGTGTCGTGGGCTGGAGAGCCGCCTCGCGCCCTGGGCCGACCGCAGCCACAGCCTGCCCCTCCTTCCAGTCCGGGAGGCTGCTTCCGCTTCCGGGGACATTCGGGGCAGCCCCGCACCCTCGGACTGGAAGCGACTTAGCTGCGGGCCAGAGCAGACGCCCGCGTGGGCGCGGCCGGGGCAGGCGGGCGTAGACTGGGCCTGTGCTTGCCCTCTGCGTGGATGGGCCCTCGTGGACAGGCCGGCGTGGGAGGCCCGTGCGGACTAGGGCCGGTGGTCACAGGCGGTGTGGACGGTGTGGGGTGCTGCACCCTGGGGTGCTGCACCCTGGGGTGGACGAGAGTCTGGGAAAGAATGAGCCGCCCGTGCCCTCGCCAACGGTTCCGAGGCCGAGGAGCCCCACGAGGCGAGGGTCTGCTAGTCCCTCCCCTGGGCTTCTGAGGGAGTGTGAGATGTGGCCAGTGCCTGGGAGGCAAGTTAAGTGCACCCCACCCTTGCTGCACCCCAGGGGGCATTTTATATTCAAGGCACTTCAACAAATGAACCCAGTAAAAGTGCAGTTGGCATTTTGCATATACCCCTCTCCCTCCACCCCTCCCCTCCCTCCCTTCTCCTCCCCTCCCCCTTCTCTTCCCTTCCCCCTCCCCCTCCCTCCCTTCCCCACCCCTCAGCTCCTCCTTCCGCTCTCCCCCCCTCAGAGCCCCTCCCCTCGTGGCTCCCCCAGTGACCTCCCCCTCCGGGTGGGGATCAGAGACGGTTTCCCTGCTCCAAGACTTGGGGCTCCCGATGGTGATGTGAGAAATGGACGTTTCAGGAGGTGCCGCCGGGAGACTGGTGGCCCGTCTCTCAGTGGGGGGTTGGGGGGCCTGGCGGTGTCACTGGCCCCCCCTCTGCTGGGCTCAGCTGCGCGGCCTCCCGGCCTCTGCAGGCCTGGCCCCAGGACCCCCGGGCTCAGCTCCGTGGGAGCCGTGGTCAGGCCCCGGCTCCTGCCCAGCGTGCAGAGGCCGGTTGCTGGGACGGTGTTGAGGGCAGAAGGTTTCGTGGCAGAGCCAGGGGCAGAGGGGAGGGAAAGCTGGCCCGCAGAGCTGGAAAGGAAGGGGGTGCCGCGGGCTTTGGGGGCCGGCTGAGAGCACCGACTTCATTTCCTTGGCCGAGGCAGTGCGGGCTGGCTGCAGTTCCGGGTGGTCATGGGGTGCAGACAGGCGTCTGAGGAGACTTGTCTCCCACCCCGGCTCCGACTCCCTGCAG
>NW_004567143.1:5215947-5220309 GCF_000260355.1 Condylura cristata
CCCTCGGCGACCGGGGCGTCTGTAACAAACCACACCCTCGATGCCAGCGGGTGGGCGACCTCGGCGGCCCAGGCACCCGGACACCGGCGGGCAGGGAGGAGAGGCCAGAGCGGCGGCTGCCGAGGGAGCGAGGAGTGAACCTGCTTCCGGCCCAGGCCCTGCCGCTAGGCCCGGCGCGGGTTTCTGGCGAGCTGGCTCGGCGGTGATGGGCGGCCTGGGGCTGTGTCCACCTGGGGGCCGCAGCCGGGGCGGCCTGCTGTCATGCCACCAGAACTGGGTTTCAGTACCCGCCAGCCGGCGCCTCGCCGCCCTGGCATTGAACCGGCGCTCCCAGGGGCCCCACCGACTTGCCTGGTGGCCACCCGGGACGGACACTGTCTGGCTTCTGTCTGTCTCTCTTCCTGCCCCCCGGCCGGGATAAAGCAGCCCAGGATAAAATGCCCCCCTGAACAGAAGGCCCCTATGCCTGCCTTCGGGCTGTGGGGTCGGCTGTGGGGTCATGAGTCGCCAAGAAGGTAAATCATCATGGGGGGGGCGGGGGGCAGCAGGTGCTTACCTGGCCTGCACTCCGGCTTCCCTTACAGGTGCTCAGCACCTCCTGTGCCCCGACGTGATCTTCCTGCTGAACGGTGCATGTTTTCACTTCTCAAGCACCCCGTTAAGTACAAAAATATCTGGGGGGGGAGTGACACCCCCCATCAGCTGCTGGGCTGAGACAGCCCCGAGCGGGACACAGGGCACAGCCAGGCGGCCCGTCTGCTTAGTGGTTCACAGCGACAGGTTTCCTGTGTCTGGGGGCGTCTGCCAGCGGGGGGAGGCACATTCCTCCCTGCAGAAGCTCCTCTGGGCACTATCTGGACGCTGGGCCGGCCCACGGGGGCTGTCTGGCGCCCGCCTGGCCTCTGACAGGGACGCGAGCACGTGCTGGGGCGCTGAGACCAGCCGCCGGGCCCCTCTGCAGGTCGCCCCAGGGCCTGGTGGTCCCGGTGGCACAGGGCGGCGGCCGCAGCGCCAGCTGCCTGGCTCCAAGTGGCTGCGGCTGCGTCTGCGGCCGGAGCCGGGAGCTGATGATGTGCAGAGGCGGCTGCGGTCGGGAGATCTGGCACCACGCCAAGCGTGGCCGAGGCCTCCCGGGCCGTGGGGCCTGTGGTCACTGCCTCCAGGGCGCGACTCCCCCCCCCCGCCGCCCCGCCCTGGCAGCGTCTCTCCTCAGCAGGGCTCAGAGCAGCAGCTATATTGATTCTGTCTGTCTTCTTGGGGGAGACTGTTGGGTTTCCCTGGCCCTCTCCTAATTCGATTGGTTTTCTGGCAGTGTTGGCGCTTCCTGGACTCTGTCCATCTTTCCAAGCACGGTCCGGGGGGTGTGTGGCTGTCCTTTCGAGGCCTGCCGTTTCTAGACCTGAGGACGTGTCAGCGAGTTCTTACAGATCCGGCAACTGCTATCCAGACTCCGCACCCAGCCCGCTCGCTGTGGCCCTGAGATGCTGGAGGCTGAGGGTGTGGCCAGCGTCTGCAGCGGCCTGACCTCGCTGGGCGCAGGAAAGTTGCTCCCTCACAGGGGTGGGGTGCCAGTGGGGGGGGCCTTTGCGTTGCGCGGGGTGTTCTGACCTCCGAATGAACCGGGAAAAGGCCCAGCTGAGGGCCTCAAATGTGTTTATCATGGGCCCTCCCTGGTGGTGCAGCAGGTTAAAGCACAGCACTAAGAAGCTAAAGCGACTTCAGCATGAGTTTGATCGTTTGATCCCCACCCCGGGGGTGGCCCACAGGGCGCAGACCTTTCCTGACCCGCCCGCTGCTCCCCTCAGCTGTGTGCTTTGTCAGTTGTCCTGTTCTGCTCCCCACTCTGTACCCTGTACCCCAGCTCTTATGCACACATAAAGTCTTTTTTTTTTTTTTTTAAATGTGTTTACTTTGAAGATACAGCACCCAATGTAACAATAGTGAAGCTAAGGGTAAATAGATGGGACGACATCAAGTTAAAGAGCTTCTGTACAGCAAAAGAGACATTACAAAAAACAGACAGCCCACTGATTGGAAACAAATTTTCTCACACAAAACTAGTGACAAAAGATTGATCACAGATATACAAAGAACTGATGAAACTCAACAAAAATAAACAACCTCATCAACAAATGGGCAGAAGAGCTAAAAAGACACTTCTCCAAAGAGGAAATGCAGACGGCCAACAAGCATATGAAAAAATGTTCAGCGTCACTTGTAATAAGGGAGATGCAAATTAAAACCACAATGAGATACCCCCTCACCCCAGTGAGAACGGCACATCTTCAAACAACTAGCAACAACACATGTTGGCGAGGATGTGGAGAGAAAGGAACTCTCCTGCACGGCTGGTGGGAATGCAAACTGGTGCAACCACTATGGAAAACTGTTTTTGTGAAAGCAAGAAGAACCCCCAGGAGGCTGCTGACCCACATCCCTCTGCCCACTCTCAGGGCCCCAGTCTGCGGTGCCTCCCAACAGAGCTTGCGAGGATTCACGCACCGCAGCTGAGAAGACCGGCGAGGCCATGAGGGGAGAAGAACCTCTTGGGCCACGTCAGGGAGCCATGGAGGAGCCACGGAGGAGGGTCCACGTCAAGCCATTGTGGCTGCTTCCGCCGGGCCGGGTGGGGCTTCAGGACATTTCAGCACGGGGAGACCAGACGCCCAGCAGCCGTCTGCATACGGGCCAGCATGGCAGGGTCTCCCAGGGGCACCGGCAGTGGCGGCCTGCTCAGCGTGTGGTGCTCGGACGGGCTCTCCAGGGCCCACTGTGAGCCGCTGGTCTGTGGGGGATACTTATGGCCATGAGGGGTACACATGGGAAGACGTCACAGGTCAGCAGCTAGGGGATAGCTGCTGCTGTCTCAGTGTCCGTATTACGTAAACGGAGACTCCTCCCAGATCGTTCCTCAAATCAGTCCCAGGCAGAGCTAAGCAGCTCACTGGAAAACAGGATGCGACAGCAGCCCAGAAAGGAGGGACGCAAAGATGAGTTACTACCCGCTCTCAGCCAAGCAGAGCGTTCTCAGAATTAAAGCGATCACATGATCACAAGGATAACTAGCCCGAGATTTTGACGGTCTAATAACTAGGCACATGCATTTAAAATGTGGGCAGAGTAAAAGGGTAAGTAAGAGTCGGGGAAAGCGTTTGCAACACACGCCGTAAGTTATATAGCGAACATGCGAAAACGTCAAACACATTCATTAGAATAATTGGCCGAATGTTCTAAAAAATAGAAACAAATTTGAGCTCATTAATAATTATAACTGCTATTTATAATACTGAAAAGATCAAAGTGACTAGTTCTTCTACCCAGAAATATTGATGACAGAATGCAGATTATGATGTATTCACATAATATTTAAGGTTCTGTCTCGTGGACAAAGCTTATGTAATTACTCCTCGTTCTTCTCTCTAAGCTTGAGACAAGGGCTCAGAGCGATGGCGACTTCCTACAGACAGAAAGAAGATGGCACCGCTCCACTCCGCACAGGGTCAGAGCCCGAGGGCGCTGCAGCAGCTGAAACCCACTGGGGAGGGCTGAGCCTCACCCCCGCTCCGGGGTGGCGAGTGGCTGCAGACCGGGGGGGGCTGCAGGTGCAGAGACGGCTTCTGCAGAGGTACAGGGGTCCCCAGGCCACCTCCCTGTCCCCCCACCTGCCGGGAGCGAGGCCCAGCTGGAGGTGTCTGCTCGGCAGAGTGTGTGTGGGGGCGGGCGGGGGGGATACTCCGTCGGTGACGCTGCTTCACTCGCAGAAACAGTGCAGGGCATGACGCAGGGAAAACCAAACTGCACTTCTCGAAGAGCCGTGGACAGCTGTGGTGACCGCCCACTCGGGAGGAAGACACCACCCAGCCCTGCAAGCCCAAACACCCCTCAGCGCCCGAGCTCAGAGGCGGGGGTGCTCACCAGGTGCCCCAGCGGGCCCTCCGGACGTGCCGGCCGCCAAGGTCCACAGGGACACGGCATCTTGATGCGGAACATGAAAGTATGTATTTCTATGAATGTAAAAACGACAATAAAGAGGCGGGAAGGAGGCCGCCTGGGAGCAGGCACCGACACTGGCTGAGCGCAGGGGACCCACCTGCGGGCTCTCAGTTGGGGGGCCGGGGGGCCTTACCGCCGCCGCACTCTGGCACTTGGGTGAGGAGAAGAAATCTTCACACGCGAACCGAAAAGAACAAATGAGCGAACCCTGCGACTCAAGGAGAAAAATCCCACAGGGCCAGTGAACAGGCCTGAAACACATTGTTTTATAATCAGGAAAATGCCGCTCAACCCCAAAGCTGCCCCCTGCCCCAGCCCGGCAGTGGGGACGGCAGCACCTTGCGCCGCGGGGGGCGGGCGGGGACAGGC
>NW_004567143.1:5220729-5230587 GCF_000260355.1 Condylura cristata
CGCCTCGCTGCGGCAGAGCAGACGCCCGGCTGGGCTGCAGCAGCTGGGGGGCCGGGCGGGAGGAATCGCGCAAAGCCCAGCGGCTCCCCACAGGGTGCCCGGGTCCCTCCGAAGCCGGGGCTGGGGCCGGGACCCTCCCTGGCCAGAGACTGGCCGACGGCTACCAGAGCCAGGAAGGCCGAGCTCCGGGCGAGGGAAGGGGCGAGCCTTTCCCGGAGCCCGGGACGTCGTTTCCAAGCTGACTTGGCCACGAGGCAGGACAAATGAAATAAGATCCGTGCTGCACAGAATATTCATTTTTAATGTGAAATTATAAAATAATATGAGAACATGATCTTGAAACCGGAGCGGGAGAGAGCAGAGAAGGTGGGAGGGGAGAGACTCCGCCAGAAGTTGAGGTGCTTCAGGGGGGTGTCGTGAGCCGGCGCGGGTGTTCCCAGGCCGGGGGGAGTGCCGGGCCTGGGGCCGGCCCTGGGCCCAGGGCTGGACAGCGAGCCCGGCTTTCCTCTGGGGGTGGGGGCGGTGAGGAAACGAGGTTTCCCCTTCCCGGCGTCCGAGGTGGGGGTGGGAGACGCCGACAGGAGGAAGCCTGAGCCGAGTGTCCTGCCGCCTGCCGGGCTGCCCGCGGCCTCGGGAGCGGTCAGGGCTGCCTCTGTGCGCGGCCTGCTGTCCCGGCGGGGTCTCAGCGCGGCTGGCAGGGCCTGGGCCGCCTTATTTTAGCCAAGGGTTTCATCTCTTTGCACCTTCATTTTCTATTTATTAAAAAAGCTGTTTTACAACTTAAAAGACCGAAAGGAAGCGTAATTAAAAGGCTATCGCCCCCCAGGAAAGGGGTCGGGGTTCCTCTGCCTGTGCGGGGCCAGAGGGGCTGCCCAGCCTGACCTTCTGGGGCAGCGGCCAGCGGCCAGCGGCCAGCCTGTGCTCCCGTGGGCCTGAGTGCGGTGCCCCTGGGAGCCAGGCCCTCCCAGCTGCTCTGAAACGCCCCGAGGGCCGCTGGCTGGGGTTTACCAGCCACAGAGCCGCCTTGCTGGCCTCTGGGCTTTGCTTCTGGGGCTCTGCGAGTCTGTTGCGCTGCCCCCCCCCCACTGTTTATGCAAAGAGAGGATCCATTTGATCTTAAAGCCAAGAATATTTTTCTGCAAGTGGTACAAGCTTAATAATTTACATCTCCATCTTCTCTCTGACCTTACTCACACGGCCCGTTCTGGAGGGCGTCGTATTTCCCTGCTCTGCGACATGTCTTCGGGGCGGTGCCCCCACGGGAAGGTGGGCTGATTCCGGAGCAGGCCCGGGGCGCGGCCCGCACGCCGTGGCCGACCGGGGGGCTGGCGGGGTCCCTGGCCGTCCACGCAGAAGCAGCTGTGTCCCCACCCCCTGGACAGTTGCGCAGACTGCCCAGGCCGGTGCCCGCGCTCTGGAGACCCTCGGGGCCGTCTTCGTGGAACAGCGTCTTCTCCAGGCAATAGAGGTGCCACCCCCTGGCTGGAGGGGACCGTCAGATGGCAGGTCCAGACCGGGTCAGAGCCCGAGGGCGCTGCAGCCACGCCCCCAGCTCTGCGCGCTCGGTGGGAGCAAAAAGCCCGAAGCCCGGGCTGCTGACCTCTGGCCGCAGGCAGTGGGCGCGCTTTGGTGACCGAGAAGCAAGTTTCCTCCTAGACAGATGCAGAAGCAGTGACCTGAGTTTGTTGTTAAAGCAACAGCGGCTGTTGCAGACACCTGCAAAGACGAGACACGCAAGTTACTGGCGAGGTGGGTGGGTGAAGCCCGCAAGTTCTTCCTCTTTGGCCAGGCGTCCCGGAGGACCGGATCCTGCTTACCACTGGGCTGGGCGACCGGGACGCTGGGGTCGGCCATGGTCTTCTATTTATTTATTTATTCATTTATGCACACAGAACCGGGGTGCAGGCCAGAGGTGCAGGGGCAGTGAGAGGCTTCCCCAGAGACAGAGCGGGGAGCAGAACAGGCCGACCCACCAAGTCCACTGCTGAGGGAGCAGAGGCGGTCAGGAGAGGTCTGCTGCACCCTGTGGTCACCTGCCAGGTGGGGCCTGGACTCGCACTGAGGAGGCCCAGCACACGGTCTTGTGTGTTTAGTACTAGCTCTTACTGGATGCTCGATGATTAGGGCAAATTAGGGCAAATGGTTTGCTTGTTTTTTCTTGCAGGAGGGGGGTTACCTGGGAAGGTCCCCAAAGGACCCTCACTTCCTGGGCCCCCCGGCTTGTGCGTTCACCCCCTGCGCCTCAGCTGTGTCTGACACTGGGGAGAGATGAGGCGCTCCCCAGCCGACAGGCCTGCGAGCGGCCGAGCCTGAAAGCCCCCTCCCAGGCTGCGTTTCGGGGTTCCTTCCCAGCCTTCCCAGTGTGTGGTGCAGGGACAGCAGTGGCGAGACTGCTCAGGCAGCCTCATCATGATCTCCATGACGACCGTCAAGCCAAGGTGCAGGGTGTGAGCAGGAGTGGCCAGCGGGAGTGGCCAGCGGGAGTGGCCAGTGGGAGTGGCCAGTGTCTCTCTTCACTGGGGCACAGGGGCGCACACAGCCTTAAGGAAGTTCACAGCCTTCTCCCCCCTCCTCCCCTCCCCCTTCTTCCACCTCCCCCCCTTTCCTTCATTTGACGTTTGTCCCCTCTGGCCCTGGTGACCTTCCGCCCGTCCGTCTGTCCGTCTGAGGACCTGCTGTGCAGAGGCGGTGTCTGGGCCCGTGCAGGGGCGCACGCCGGTGTGGGCTGCGCCCGAGGTCCCTTCCCGCAGCGCCAGCGGGTCCTGTCCTGTCCTCTCCGAGGCTGGACTGTGCTTGGGGGGCGGCCACGGGCTTGGCAGAGGGGCGCTGGCCCCCTCCAGGCGCTCCCTGAGGTGTGGGCGGAGCCTCTGGCGCTGGGGCCCACTGTGAGCCGGCGCCCCTTGCTGGTAGTGGGGGGCCTGCCTGGTCCATGGGCCAGAGCTCGCTGGGACGCTGCCCCGCCCCCGCGTGTTGGAGGCAGCGGGGAGACTGCGGGGGAGGGGGCGCACACTGGCGGCTCAGTGTGCAGGTGCCCCCCCCCCCCCCCCCCCCCGCGCCCCCACCCCCACCCCGCGGTCAGTGGGGACTGAACTACCCGGGAGCCTCCCAGGAGGCGGGAGGGCGCGGTCTGGGGTCCCTGCCCCGCTCCAGGCCGCCCGAGGGCGCCTCGCGCCCACCCAAGCAGGCTGAGCTGGGTCGGAGCCAGAGGGCACAGCTGGACTCGGGCGGCGGTTTTGAGAATTTTCTTGAATTTCCGACGGCGCGGTCGGCGCCTGCAGCCGCAGCGGGCGGTGCGGGGCTCAGAGGTTCCGAGGTTGGAGCCGGGCTCGGGCGCGCCCCGTTTCCTGGGCGCTGGGCGGCGCGGCGGCATCAGAGCCGCGATCCGCCTCAGCTCTCGCTGTGTGCCCGTGAGGCGCGAGGCAGCCGCGCCGGAGAGGACTAGAGCGCGGCTCCCCGCTCGCGCCGAGGGCAGGCCCGAGGGCGAGTCACCTCCTCACCCCCGGCTGCCCCACTGCCTGCACATGAAGGGCTCATTCGCGTTTTCTAAGCGGCTCTGCATTTACTCGATTCACTTCAAGTCCATAAATATAACTGATTTACACTGAGCGTCTTTCCAAGTCTCTGTAGATCCCACTCTGGAGACTGGGGGGGGGGGTGCCCCGAAGGTCTGAGCCCGGGCGGCCGGGCTCCCCGGTCTGAGTGGGCGCCGGGCGGGGGTGTCACGTGACCAAGGCCAGCAACGTGGGTTCCACCCGCGTCCTTTTGAGTAATTTGTGGTCCTCTGCGTCCGAGACACCTTACGTGGGGCAGAGGCGTCCCCCAGACCGGGCGTGCCCCCAAGTTCTCCTGCTCTTGCAGCCTGGCCGTGGTGGGGTCCTCATTTGGGGAGTTTGCTTCGCACCCCGATGGCACAGATGGGGGCGAGGGTTCCCCTGCCTGGCCGGGACAGCTCAGAACGATGCACCCTGAGCGTTTGACCGGAGCTCTGAGCTCTGCTAGCACTGGGGCTGCGGCCTCCGGGCAGGGGTCACGCTGCCTCGGCCTCCTGCGGCTCCGGCCCTCCGGAGCGCCGCCTGCCGAGTCCAGGGCTCACCTGGGGCGGGGGGACGGACTCCCGGGGCGCTGCCCCCCACCGTGTCACCCGCTGCCTGGAACCGACCAGAGTGGGAGAATCCAGTAGGCCCAGAGAGTCACATGCGTCGTGCTGGCTGGAGGTCCCAGGGCCGTGGACGGCAAAACGCCGCCCCTCAGGACAGGTCCTTGTGGCAAAAGGTCGAGGCACGGCGGCTCTGCAGGCCGAGGGGAGGCAGCTTTCGCTCTTTCCCGGGAGCCTGCTCTCTGCCGGGCTCCCAGCGAGACTGCTTCTCTCTGCAAAGCAGAGGCACGACCTGGCCTGGGCGCTCTGGCTGTGCCTTTCGGCGAGTCCCCTGCTCACTGTCCCCCGCCTCCCGCCGCTCCCCCAGCTGAGCTGGTCCAGATGGGGCCGGAGGCCTGCGGGTGGGCTCTCTCCGGCCGCGTCTCCCACGCATCCAGGGCCCGTCCACGTTGTGACTCAGCTTCTCTTGGGCGGCCTGTCTGACGCTGGCTTGATCATCTGCCAGCCTGGAAGCCCCAGGCGTGGGGGTGGCCGCCGACCTGGAGCTCTGTCTTACCCTCGCCGCCCTCCGCGCAGGTGAATCCCCCGGGGGGCTGCACTGGCCCTCGCGTCCGCCTGGCCCCGGGCTCCGGCTTCTCTCACGACAGCTGACCTCGGGCCACAGAGGCATCCAGGCCACTCTGAGGTTGGACCCTGTCGTGCCTGCCGCTCAGATGCCAGTACCGGGCACAGTCTGCCCGCCAGGCCCCGGCGCCCCTGGGCTCGGCGCCTGCAGCATCACATCTCCCTGCACGTGAAGGGACGGAGGCGTCCACCCCACTTTTCTCGGTGGTTCCGGACGGAATACCCCCAAGCTGGGCCGTGCCTGAGCAAGGGCCCGAGGCTCTGGCTGACGCAGCATTTCACAAACGTCGTCAGCCTGAGACACGGACAGGCCCAGGCGTTTCAGTGTCTACTTGTCAGTGGGGTGCATTGAGAGTCCCCAAACTAAGGGCAACTGTTAGGGTAACGTCTTGGCTGGCAGGCAGCGTTCACCGGAACTTCTGGGTCTCAGCCATACTTGCGCTCCTTGCTAATGAAAAATGGCTGCAGGGCTCACTCGGGCCAGGAGAGTCTCCTCCTGCGCGCAGAGAAACACGTGGCGAGTGCGCGAGGGCCCCTCGGCGAAGCAGCCGCCTTTTTAAAAAATAATATGATCGTGGGCCCTCCCTGGTGGCGCAGCGGGTTAAAGCACAGCACTGAGAAGCTTAAGCCACTTCCGCATGAGTTCGATCCCCGCCTGCCCCGGAGGTGACCACATGGCGCGGCAGACCTCTCCTGACCGGGCTGCTGCTCCCCTCAGCAGTGGACTTCGTCGATCTGCCTGTTCTGCTCCCCACTCTGTCCCTGGTGAATCCTCTCACCCTCCGCATCTCTGGCCTGTACCCCAGTTCTGTATGAATAAATAAATAAATCTTTAAAAAAAATAATAATATTATCGTTTATCTTCGCATCATTGTGTGCCTTTTCCCATCTCAGTTGCAATCCCGTGGGTTTCCCATCACCAAGTCACCCTGTGCCGTTGCCACGGTCCCGTGCACCCCCCACTCCACCCCATAAAATGTCTCTGGTGTGCAGTTGTTCATTATTATTATTTTCTCCCCGGGAGAAGGTCCATACAGGGTTGGTAAAATGTGTGGGTAGTGGGGCCTTGGCCAGTCCAGGGTCCCTTGGCACCCGGTGTCCGTTTCCTATAAATGTCAATATTTTTATTCAGTTTCTTTGAATAATACTGCTGGGACTTTTATGGGGCCTGTGTTAAATTGAATACATTTCAGGCGGGGTAATTATATAGATTATATTGATTTATATTGATGGTCCCCATCCATGAATATGGTCCTCCTTCCTATTTTTATCACATTTTTCTTGTGTGGTCAAATTATGACTTCATTATTTGCATGTAAATCTTCAAACTCAAAAAAGAATCTTGAAGCCATTTAGATTTTACTTTATAGAAGTGAGTGAAGAGAGGCTCGCCTTTTGGATTAACGCCCTCCACCCGGCGGATGTGCTCTTAGCCATACAGTAAATTATTTTTTCTATCTGTGGCTGTGATTCAGAGACTAATTTTAGTTCACAAATAAATGCAAACATTAGAAGACATTTATTCTTGTAATAGTCAAATCTTCTCTGAAAATGGCTCACAGAATCAGAGGGTCTAGTGTTTCCCAGACTGATCTAAAGTCCTTTTATTGGATAAAAGCTGACCGCCCCCCCCACACACAGTTGTCACGTCTCTATTCCAGGCGGCCGTGAACGTCCCTCTGTGTTCTGGGCTGGGCCTCTGGGCCTCTGCGAGGCGAGCGAGACTGCCGCACCCCGGAGACGCCGCGCCTCTGGCCCTCTGCACCCGCCGCCTCATGGCTGCGCCGAGTCCTAGCGGCAGAGTCCGAAACAGCAGCCTTCGGCCCTCTTTACAGGGCTTTACCGCGAGGGACACTCTCGCCGCAAGGTCAAAGCGAGTGGGAGCCGGTCACGGGGGAGGGGCCCTCGCTGTGGTTTGCATTGGCGCTAGGGATGAGGAGGGCGAGCACTTGGTCGCGAGCGGCTGCCCGCCGTGTGTCTCCTTTGGAGAAGCATTTAGTTAGCTCTTCTGTCCATTTTGGGGGGATCTTTGCCGTTTGTTGAGTTCCATGAGCCCCTTGGTGGTGGTATATACAATGTACTTTTTAAATCTAAAGGTGTGAGTGCAGAGGGAGTCGGTTAGGGTGACTTACTGTAAGTTACATGGAGAGCTGGACTGTGTAAGTCAGCGGGTCTGGGGAAAGTGAACAGATATTTTTACAGTATTTATGTCTGACAAATTATTAAAGTTTGCTCTGGAATGTTTGGCAGTCAAGGCATAAAGGGCAATGTAAAGTGTAACATGTGCGGGTCATAGAAGGTAATTCAGTACCAGGAAATTTTAAAAGCGAATTAGCTTTAATACATGAATACTTTGGGGAGGATGTTAATCAATGCAGTAAAATGTGTATTTTTATTATTGTGCCTGTTGTTTTTTTCTCCCTTCAGATAGACTCGAGTAGAGGTCTTGCATTAGGAGATACGATAGATCATCATTTTTAAAGCAGAAATACGAGCTTGAAGTATTATTTATCTTTCCATTTCTCTTTTGATGAATACATTTTATGGTCTTAGGTGTAAATAAGTGAAGGCCTGTCATCATTAGCTGCAGCTCTTCGTAGCGCTAGGAGAACATCCCTTTGCATTTATGTCGGGGACAGTAACTCAGTGCTGCGGGATCCTCACTGCGCCTCCCTCTTCCTGTGCTCTGTGTTTCCCGGTGCCTGTTCGAAACAGCGAGCCAAGCGTTTGGTGTTGTATTTATCTGAACAGTCTTTGGCTTTTACTTTTGGGTGTATCCACGACGGTCATTACTCACAGTGAAGCTCTCTATTTTCTGCCCTCCACTTGTCGTACTCGGCCAGGTCTTTCCCTCGTGTCGCTGTGTTTTGAATTAATCGAACCAGCTCCTGCTCCCCGCCACCAGCATGCAAGCGAGATACTGTTTCTTGCCTTTGATGGTGACCACAGACGCAAAGGTGCACACTTATAATCAGGAGAGTTAAATGCTTCGCTTACTCCTATTGCAGACGAATAAGGACTTCAGACTGACTCAGGGCCCGTGTTCTCTGCCTTCCACCCTGACTGTATCTTTGTTATCCCGGTTTTCATTACAGCTTGGCTGTTTTAATTATTTTAATGTAAGTTATTACTATCGAATTATTTTCCCTCTCCCGAGTAGGCACACAGGGGTGGCCCCTTGCGCGGAGACAGGCCTGTGTGACTTTGTTGCCTTTTCTCTCCCGGGTGGCAGTGTGGGAGCGCCAGGCTCCTCCCCTCCGCACCAACACTTGGTGTTGTCAGTGTTAACTTTAGCCACCCTCGTGGGTTTCAGTCTTTGCTTCCCCGATACTCACAGTGTTAAACAGCTTCTCTTTTCCACGTTTGTTTGGTTCTCAAGTTAATTCTTAAGTGCTCGAGTTCTTTTCCTGTTTTATTGTTTGGTGGTGGATGTTTCGTGAGCTTTGTTTGTGTGTTTGCTGGCAAATGCGTTTGGCCTCCCGTGATCTCACGCTTCTCGTCGGGGCACCTCATGTGCCCCGCTCCTTTCTGTCCGTCTCCTCCTGGGCATCCGGCTCCTCTGCCCTCCACCACGTGATGTTCCTGCGGCGCTCCCGCCCTCTCATCTCTTCTCTTGTCCCCGAGGGGCAGTTGCTGTGATCATCGCTCCAGCCACCTCCAGTCAGATGTTAAGAGCTGCAGTGATTTATTTTTTAATTTCAGCTATTTCCTGTTTTGGAACTTTCATTTGTTTTCTTTTTTACTGTGCATTTCTCGGCTGGAATTACTCATCACGTCAGTTCTGGAGCCATTTCCTCCCGTTAAGCCCTGTGCTGACTCATCGTCTGCCAGCTCTAACAGGTCGGTGATCTTAGCGCCTGCTCCCGGGACGCCTGCTCTCTGGAGCCTGGATACCCTGTTCCCCTCGAGTGGCTGGTGACTGTGGGAGCAGGGCAGGCGGGACAGGTGCCTTCTGGACAGTGTCTCTGAGGACCGCTGAGCTTCCCTGGAGCAGACGTCTGTGGGGGCCGATCGCGTGGCCTTGGGCAGTCTTGGTTTGCTCTCGATGAGGGCGGCCCCTGCCGCAGACCCCCAGCTTCTAACGTGGAGAGCCACCGTTGAGTTCTGCCTCCCCGTGCTCTGAGTCTTCTGTCCAGCTCCCAGGGCCTGGGCCTCCGGCCTTTGCCCGTCGGGGTCTTCACGTCGCTCCAGTTGGCGCGGGGCTCTGCGTCCCAGGCCGCTCCCCACCCGGCGCCACTCCCGGGTCTCCACCTCCATGGACGGCCACTCAGGCTCCGGCCCAGCAGCGCGGGGGCCCTGCCGCCTCTCTGGCCTCTGCCTGCCCCGCTTGCTGAGCGCCCTCAGCTGTGAGTGGGGCCCCCCGCTAATGTCTCCCTTTCAAGGGGTACCCCCACTTTCGGACCTCTGTCACACACGCTGCTTCTGAATTCCCCGGAGGCCAGTAGGCTGGACCCTCGCGGCCCAGAGGGTCTTCGGCCCTCAGGGTCTCAGCCCCGTCAGCGCGGCAGCCCTGAGCCCGCGGCTCGTCCCCCGCCCGGAAGGCCGAGCGAGCCAGCGTGCCTCCGTCCTCCATGGGCTCGGCTTCCGCTGGGCCTCGGTCCGCTTGTCTCTTGTCCTGTCCTGCTTGGGTTGTTTCTTTAGACAAATTAAGCCCGGTTGTTCACTTGATGACTCCATTCTCTGTCTCTTGGGGTCGGGTTAACAGGAGAGGCTTGTTTCTTTTGATCTTAATGTGCGACGGGGTATGACGGCTTCCTTCTTTACGCTTATTTGAGCTGTTTGGGGGGGAGGCCTCTACTCCCTCTGGAATGTCGTCTTTGAGCCTTTCCTACCGGAGGAATTTATGTATTTGTGTTGAGCAAATAAGGGGGACATATCCGAAACGGAGTTGCCTCAAATGACTGTTTAGCTTGAAGTCTTAAGAGCCCACCGATTACTGTGAACGAAAGCGCGAACCCCAGAGATGGTCAGAAATAATCGGTACAGATGAATCATTGTCTCGTGCGTTTCCTGGGGCTTCGAGGCTGCCCAGGCTGGGACCCGTGTTTGCGGGGCTCCCCAGTCCCGCTCACATCAGCCAGGCGCCGCTGGCTGGGGACCAGCTTAGGCCTGTCCCGACGCTCATAAACCCTACGCTC
>NW_004567143.1:5234647-5237331 GCF_000260355.1 Condylura cristata
GTGGGTGCAGCAAGGCAGCGGGGGCCACGCTGTGGGGGTGGGGGCCGCTCTGGGGAGGCCCCGCCGCCAGCCCCCATCCTGTGCACCCTCCCATCCCTGCGCCCCCGAATGATGCAAAGACTTGTGATGGCTTATGGTGTGCGTGCCCGGGCCTCAGGCCTGGGCTGCTTTGCTCAGCCTCCCCCGGCCCTGACCTGCTGTGGCAGAGACGAAGGAGCCTCCTTGCCCGCACACTGGCAGGTGGGCCGAGGCTCGCGGGTGGGCTGGTGGGCGGCGTCCTCACGTTGACCCTGACAGTTGGGGCAGCGGCAGCTGGGCTGCGTGGGGACGCAGTGAAGTCAGGCCCGGGAGCGTCCACAGGTGCCTGGCCAGCGCTTCCGCGCAGCCCTGTCTCCCCCGGGAGGGGCCGTAGGCGAGAGCGAGCCCTGGATGCACCGTGGGGAGCTGCTCACCCCGACAGACGCCGGCTGGGCAGGCTTTGGGCTGCTATGAGGTGTCGGGGCCGGAGTGGGGCCCCCCGAGGCAGGGCCGGCAGCACATTGTGTCTGAGGAGGGACAGGGCATGATGGGCGGATGTCTGTGCCCCACAGTCGGGCTCTTGAAGTCCTGTGACCTCGGGGTGGGGCCTGGAGGTAGCACTTGGAGGCGGGTGGACAAGGTTGTGCAGCCCCTGGACCAGGCCTCATGACGGTCACTGGGAGTGGCCCCTCCTGCCCTCCGCCCTGGGAGGACACAGCGAGGGGAGCGGACGTGGGGCCGCACCGCGTAGGGGCCAAGCAGGCCCGAGCCGCCTGCTCCTGGACGCAGGGGCCGAGGCACAGCCGGGCTCTGGCTGCTGTGACCCGGACGGACCCGGCAAGCGTGACCCGCGGCGCCAGCTCAGGCTCAGCGCCCGTCACCCAGCCGCCATGGACACGCGGGCCCCAGGGACGAGCCAGGCCCTGCCAGAGGGGAGGGCGGCGCGGAGGACTCTTGGGAGCTGGCCGGCAGGCCGAGCCGCGTGGGGGACCTTGGCCGGACCTGGGCGCTGACGGAGAAAGCTCCAAACAGCGGGGGCCGGGGGCCGGGGTCCCGGGCGCCTTCCCTGCCTGGTCCCTGCCCTCTGGCCAGCCAGCAGCAGGGGAGCTCGTGCCAGTGGCTGCCCGGATATTCCGAGGCTCCTCTGCCTCGCTCCTGAGTGTCACCGCCGCAGGCCGCTGCCACCCCAGCCTCGGCGTTTGCACACAGACGGTGACCACGGGGGCAGGGGATTGGCGCCCGAGCACCCCCCCCGGCTGCGACCGGCCCCCCGTGGGCGCCCGAGCCTCACATGACTCCCGCGGGTGGCACAGGGGTGGCACAGGGGTGGCGCCCGACACCCGTCCCGCTTGGACACGAGTCCGGCCCCTGCCAGCTGCTAACGGCTCCTGGTCGGTTAGCACAGACAATGCTTCCTTTTAAATTTACGCAGATAATTAGAGACTTTTAGGTTAATTAATTTCCTGTATTGGACGAGAAGCCGTTAATGTAAAGTGAGGGCACTGGGATTCACATTAATAACTATAATCGTTACCACGTGGCGGGGGCCCATTCACCAGTATCCGCACGGAAGTGCGGCTCTGGCCTCACGGGCGGCTTCTGCTAACTCGATTTAAAGTCTCCAATGGAGACGCCGTGCCTGGCGGCACTCGGACCGAACGGACCTGGCTGTTGGCCTGATGGCGGGGGGCGGGGGGCCGATCACCTGGCTGCGTAGCGGCGCTGTCTGATGATCCGGTCTCCCGAGACACCCCGTGCGGGGCTCCCGCAGTCAGGCTACGAGGGAGGTTTGGCGCAGGGCCAGGGGGAGGAGGGTCAGCAGAAGCCGGAGGACTGGCCGGGGCTGCTGCCCGACTGCCGCACGTCCAGTTAGTTGTGACCAGCACACCAGGTCGAAGCCCAGCCGGCCTCGTGAGGCCTGTGTCCTGCCCTAGAGACAGAGACGTGCCAGGCAGGGCGGCGAGGGGGGCGTCCCTCCTGGCGCCCTCTCTCAGCTGGACGGTCCATGTGGACAGACGCAGGCCCGAGGCCCGAGGCCCGAGGGGCAGCACCGCTAGCGGAAAGGCCCTGCGGGAACAGCCGCTCTTCATTCTCCACCCCAGCGCAGTCGGCACCAGGGAGGCTTCCCCACAAACTGGGGTCCCCGACCCCCCTCCTCAGGCTCCACCATTTGGAGGAGCTCAGTGTAGGCACGAATGGGGCTATTCACACCCTGGCCTCTGGGGCATCTGCTGCAGCCTCGATGGTGTTTGTTCCGGGGTACTGGGGTGGGGGGGCGTGGCCTGCGTGTGCTGCACCCCTGCGCCTGGAGGGCTAAAGGGGCTGCTGAGGTGGTTCCCCCGAGGTGAGAGCATCTGTATCACCTCTGGAGCGTCCTGACCCATGAGCGGCGCCTCCTGCCCAGCCCGCTCTCCTGTCCCCACGAGGGGCCCAGCTCCGTCCTCTAAATTGCTCAGGGGCCTGCATGAGTCAGGTCAGTGGGCCCGAACTTGGGGCTGAGTTCCCTCACGACCAGCATCCACCGAATGCAAGTGTGGCCACATCTGGGCCACCCCCTGGGGCCGGGCACGCCTCCTGGTGGGGCTGACCACCCCTGGGACCGGGCACACCTCCCTGAGGCCGGGCACTCCTCCCAGCGGGGCTGACCACCCCCTGGGGCCGGGCAC
>NW_004567143.1:5237736-5238495 GCF_000260355.1 Condylura cristata
CCTCCCTGAGGCCGGGCACTCCTCCCAGCGGGGCTGACCACCCCCTGGGGCCGGGCACGCCTCCTGGTGGGGCTGACCGGCTGACTGGCAGGCCAGACTCCCTGCTGAGCGGAGCGCTGCTCCCCTGGTCTCCATGACACCGACGCTGCTGTGGGCACCGTGTCCGAGTCTGGTGGGCAAGGGTCCTCCCGGCTCTGGAGTAGAAAGCCTGCGGGAATGGCGGGGTAGATCTAGTGACTCTTGAGAGTATACAACAGTGTTTAGGGACAACTATAAATAATTCACGATAGCATGAAAGACAGGACTTGGTTGAACGGCGTTTGACTGCTCAGATTCCTTGTTTCTGGGGAGTTGTGTGTGAGCTGACATAATCATTCAATTGAATAATAGCAACAATTTACATTATGCTGTTGGTGATATACTTCAGTATATAATTAGCAGATGCATTCTTAACTTCTGGGGTAAATGCTGAAATAATAGTGATAAGGCTTGCTTAGCCACGAGTCAGTTGAATGCTTACTCCAAAGTACTTAATCCAAAGAAAGAAAATAGGACTAACAGAAAATTAGTAAGGTGGTGTGGGGTGATGCCAACTCTCCAGGGGCCCCATAGGATAGGTGGACTAGACCTGAGGTGAAAAGACAAAGACTGTTAAATCAGATTCACATGCAGTTTACAAAAAAAAAAAAAAAAAAAATGCTTAAAGCAAAACTTTTTACAAAGTCTGAAAATTAGGTAATAGTGGTAAGTTAAATATAA
>NW_004567143.1:5238595-5239854 GCF_000260355.1 Condylura cristata
GAAGAGGTGACAAAATAAGGTTGGGGTGCATGAGACTTTGCAAACAGCAAGAGGCCAGTGGCCACATATCTTGTGTCGTTTCATCAGGAGTAAGTGCCTGATGGCGCTGACCCTTGGCTGGTCTGGACGGGGCAGGGCTGTGACGCCCACCCAGGTTCGCAACCGGAAGTCCGGTCATGGCATTTACCGAAAGGAGGGCAGATGAAAAGAAATAGACATATCTGCAATCTTAGATTTTTAGCACACCTTAGATTTCACCACTCTGCGTACGTAAAGAAAATCTTAAACAAATCAGTGGGGTTATAGGAGCAACATTGATCTGGTGAGGAAATCCGGAGGTCTCGGGGCACGGGAGGACACACATCACATTCTAATCAACATGGATTTTCTGTTCAAATCGACCAAAGAAAAGCCCTCGCTTGCACCCTGCCCACAAGAATTACAGTGATTGCAATTCTGAGCTCTTCTTTTCCTCCTTCCCTAGTGAGACGAGGCTAGAAATCAATACAAAAATATAGCTTGAGCATCTCTAAATGTTTGGAAATCACTTCTAAATGGCCCAGCCATCAAAATAATTTTGCATAGGATGTTAAGAATGATCAATTTTGGAACCTAATAGCTCAATAATTTAGATAACAGAATAGCTAATAAAATACTACAAAAGGAAAAAATACTTGCTAGTAGAAAACAAAGGTGTGATGCAAGCTGAAAAACCAGAATTTGTTTTTTTTAATTTGGTTTTTTTTTTTAACAAAAATAAAATTAATAACCCCAGAGGGTTATTTGGGTTGTCAGGAAAGTCATGACTTTTTTTTTCCTGTTTTTCAAGAAAATTTGTGCCCTGATTTTTCCAACAACCCAATATAATTTTAAAAAGGGAATACTACATTAATGTAAGCCAGAAAGTGAAAAATTATACTTTTTCAATGCGCACTGACTGGCAAAACATTTACTGCTGGAAATAGTAAACACTGTAAAACATAAATAAGGAAAAACAAATATACAAGCGCATTAACGAGCTTTCAAAGATGGCTCGGAATCGCCAAGGAGTCCGTGCAGGTCCCGTCAGTCAGCACATCATCAGCGGGCGCAAACGCAAGTCAGCACGGCCTGACAGAAGCCCCCGGGCCGACGCCCAACGGGACAGACACCTGGCGCGTGGCCGCCCTGAGGCTGAGCCGCAGCCAGCTCGCGCGTGATCGCCCCTCCGCGAGGCGTCTCACCGCTGGCTGCGCGCCCCAGAGCTTCACGCACGCGAC
>NW_004567143.1:5239994-5242819 GCF_000260355.1 Condylura cristata
GCAGCCGGGCCGGGGGCGCCGCCTGGCAACGGCGGGTAACCGCAGCCGGGTCCCGGTCGCGCCTCCCAGACGCAGGCGAATGGGGCAGTTAGCCTGCAGGGTCCGAGTGGTCTGGTCCTGCTGGTGGGGGTTCAGGACTCCCCAAGAGGAGAGACAGAGTGGGGGAGCAGACTCGCGGGTGCCCAGACGACTGTGATCAGGGGGTGCGCCCACGTTGTGACGTTCACTGGCGGTGGGGGGCTGCATACCCTTAGGCACCTAGTTCTGTGTCACTAGGTGTGCACCTCTCTGCCTATGCTGTGTTTTCATTTCTTTTTTTTTTTTTTAAAGTGGGGAAGGGACGGGAGCGTTTAAGGTGGTGGAGGTGGGGAGAGCGAAGGCTTCGAAGGCTTCGCCCTCAGGGAAAGGACAGGACAAAAGCTACTGTGAGGCCTGGGAAGGCGCCCGCAGCTCTCCGAGGTCCTGAAATGGGTCCCCGGGGGCAGAGCACAGCCAGGCGGCGGGAGTGGGAGAGGTGCCGCCTTCCTGACCATAAGATTCCCTGTGATCATATTTCTTTTTACTTGAAAAAGTAATTTCTTGTGCTGAATAGTAAAGGCCGCTTCGTGGCCTGGCCCAGTGTCACTGTTCCATCCAGTCACTGCTTTAATGCAGGTTTCCTCGCTTTCCGAGCTCCGTCATCTTATCTGAGGCTGAGACCTGTATGTGTTTCATGTAACGGTCCTTGCTGTATCAGTAGCCACGTAGCAATTAATTTAGAAGATGTATTGCCTGCTACTGAATTTCATATTTTTAAAAAGTGATATAGACAGCTTCCTAGCTTATCTCTAGGAACGGTGGTTGCTGCTTCTTACGGGACATTAATAGGGTCTCCTCCTGAGCGTGTCTCGGAAGCTTCTTTTCTGGAACTGTGTGTGCGCCAGTGTTATAGTTTGAAGCTCCCCATGTTGTGAGTCTTTGTGACATGCACTTGTTTCTGTAAACAAATTAAATTCCTCTCTGTACCTAAATGTATTTTCTATGTTCATTCCTTTCAGTACACCACTGCCTGGCTATTTTTCTTCTAGAAAAGATTCCATGGGGACCCTAACGTATGTATCGTTTTCTACTGATTCTGTAAAACAGTTACGTGAGAGAGACGTTGACTGCGGGAAGATACTAGGGTTCTCACACAGGTCACTGCGTGTGCTTTCCGGCAAATTGCTGATCTGTACTGCGTTTTGTATAAATACTCGCTGCACTGAAGACCTATCAACGGTTTCATGCTTCTGCACATCCTTTAGAAGCATCTGAACACCAGCAAGACACTGCAGGCTTCAGCAAGTCTACACTGAGCACCGTAGAAGGAGCAGCAGGAGCCGAGCACCTGGGGCGGCGTGGTTTGTCCAGGATGCTGAGGAAGCGGCGAGACCCACGCTGTGTCCGATTCTCCATCCGGTCATCCTCACTGTCAACCGGGCGCGTGTAAACACCCACTGCCACCAGCGGCAGGTGCCAGGAGAGCGGAGCGTTGCGGCCACCTAGCGCAGGCCCCAGGAATCTGCCCCCACCAGAGGAAGGCGGTGCCCAGTCTGTGAAGGCCGGCCGGCGTGAGCTCATCCCGCGAATGCTGTGAGCTCGGTGGGTCACGGGAAGAAGCTGGCTAGGGACAGAGATTGACTTGGAGGGTTGCTGTGCCTCTTGGTCAACAGTGGCGGAGCAAGACAGTGTCAAAGGTAAACACCTCCTAGGTACACCGGAGGGCGGTGTGCACCACAGTTGGACTGCGCGGACGGACACTCTTGCCAGGAGGGGGCCGCTCCGAGGAGCTTTCGGCAAGATGTATTTCAAGCGGCACCGGTGGTCTGGGCCGAGAGGGCCGGGAGAGGGACTGGCGCGCTCACGCCTGTGTTCGTGTTCCACTGCTCGGGGCCACGCACCGCGCACGGCGTGGCCCAAGCCACGAGGACGCGGCAGGAAGCCAGGCCGGACGGCGCCACCGCGCTGGCCTGAGCGGGCAGGTGCCGCGGGTGTGGAGCGCCAGGGGCCGGAGCCTGCTGGGGTCCGGATCCCGGGTGGGCGAGGCAGTCGGATCGCCTCTCTGGGCTGTGCCAGGGCAAGGCCGGGAGGAGCCAGCGAGGCGGCCAGGGCTTGCGCGGCTGCCGGAGGCCCCTCAGGACACTGCTCGCGGCCCGGCGGTGATCTGGGTGCTCAGAGCGGGGGGGCGTGCCAGGTGGCTTCGTGTCTGTGCCCCCGGGGTGACAGCAGAGCGGCCCTCCATTCTGCTAACAGCAGGTCGGGCTGGTCCCCTCGCAGGCACAGACGTTCCCATGGGGGAGGACTCACGGGTTCATGGCTGGCCCGTCCATCTCGGCGCCTGGTCACTCACCGGGGCCTCCGTCCTGACTCCCTGGCCCTGACAGCTGGACTTGTACCTCTCCGTTGGTGTCTTTCCGGAGCCGCCATCCATTGCAGCTTTCCTGAGACCCCCTAGTTCTCTATCCTTTGCATTCCTGCTCACTCTTGCCACCGGTAGCGTCAATTTCCAGTCTCCGTCGCGCCCCCTTCCCGGCTGCCTGCCCCTCTCCTTGTTCCCCTGGCCTCTGGCCCAAAGCGGGGTTCGCAGTGGGGGCAGCACCTGCATCAGAGCAGCCTGGAGCTCGCTGCCCCCTGCGCGGCCAGGCCTCTCTGCAGGAGGCAGGACGGGAAGGAGCCAGGCGGACAGGCTGCTCGGACCCTGGGGTCAGCGCCAAGCTCACCCACAACTTCAATTTCCCGCCCCACCGAGAATTTATGGGTGTTGCAGAAATGGCAGGTTGGGGTGTTCAAGCTTCCCACCCTACTCA
>NW_004567143.1:5247818-5248805 GCF_000260355.1 Condylura cristata
GTGCGGTCCAGCCCGATTTCTGGTCGAACGGAGCAGACACGTGGACGGAGTGGAGTTCTCCGACTCAGCTCCCACCCACACCGTGACCCCTGCTCCACAGTGCGTCGTGATGTGCCAGTAAAACCCGCACTCTCAGGGCCTCGGCGAGGGACGGCTGACTCATCACAGCCACCGTCGCGGGACCGACCACTGGCCCGTCCCCTGAACCCGCTGTCCGGGAACCGCCTCTCCCCCGCACGGGGGGATCGGGCCGCCCGGGCGGCCTGCCAGGGTCCCCGCGGGGCCAGCGAGGCGTCCCCTGTGCCTGAGAGGCCCTGCTGGGGGCCCTCGGGTGTCACCAGGGCGGTGGGCCAGCCCTGGGGGGGTCCCTGCAGTCGGATGTTTAGGGTCCTCCCTCCGCCTAAGAGGAAATGACACGGACCTGCCGCGCCGAAAGGTCCTGCCTGCGCGAACCCACCCGCCGCTGTTACTCTGTGGCCTGGACTGTGAGTGTCCGGCCTCGCCCCCAGCCCCATCCCCGCCGCCATCCAGCCAGGCGTCCGGCCCGGAGGGCTCCGTGGACACTTAGGACCCTGATCTCATCGGACTCTTGCCGGTCACCGAGGCTCTCGGGGTACGGGGCTGAACACCCTTTGCACCCCAGTGCGGCGGGGCTCTGGTGCTGTCAGGGACGGGGTGACTCACTCTGGAGAGGTCGGCAGTGTCGCTGGACACCTGTCCGGTCCGGACAGGCGGACGTCCACCTGCAGGCCACATGCTGCAGACGCGGACGTGTAGACACACCTGGACGCCCGCACTCACCGCTCAGGCCGGAGGGCGCGAGAGGTCGGCACTGCCCACTCGCAGCGGCCAGGCTCAGCCACGGCGGGTTTTAACCCTCCTCTTCCCACAGTCACGGGGGGCCGCTGCACCCGCCTGCGGGCGAGGGACTGTGCACCCGCCAGGGCCCCCGCCTGTGCGGGCCAGGACACCCTGCACCCCGCCAGC
>NW_004567143.1:5251002-5251516 GCF_000260355.1 Condylura cristata
CGCAGGCGCACGGTGCCCGGGCGGAGCTCCGGCCGCCCCCGCGGGCCCGCTGTGAAGTCGGCCACGGTGGACGCCACCGGTTCGGGAGTTTGTTTGCGTGGACCTTGCTGTGGACGCCAAGCAGGTGACGGCCCGCTCGCGCAGCCCTGAGGCAGCGGGAAGGCCAGAGCCAGGGGTCTGCGGGGACCGGCGGGCACACGCGACGAGAGCCCGCCCCTCGGGCCCGCCTGGCCTGCACCGCAGGACGCCTGTGGCGTGTGAGCCGCTGGGAACGGGCCGGAGCCACGGAGCCAGCAGGGACGGGCGCGGGGGCACAGCCCAGCCAGAGGGCGCAGCGGGGGGTGCCGCTCCTGGAGCCCTTCGCTCGCCCCAGCGGCGCCCCCTCACCGCTGACCTCCGGAGGCCAGACCCTCCCGGGCCAGAGGGACTCCCCGTGTGTCCGGCCGTGTGCGGGCTGGAGATTCAGAGCAGAGAGGCCGCGAGCCTGCCCGCGCCGCACCAGAGCAGCCCTGCC
>NW_004567143.1:5252389-5253491 GCF_000260355.1 Condylura cristata
ACCTGCCGCGGCCCCGAGCGCCTTCCTGTGGGCGCCTCTGAGCCCAGGCTCCGGGCCAGCGCTCCCCGCTAGACCAGACCCCGGCGCCCGGGGCCTCGGCCTCGAGCTGAGCCCCAGTTTCTGGGAGCCGCCTCCGCCCCCCCCGCCCCCGCCGCACCTTCTCATTCCGCCCGTCCTTTGGGGACGAGAACTAAGGGTGTTCAGGCCACCGTGCTCTCGTTCGTACCCGAGGGGTGTAGGGAGCGCCTGGGATCGCGCGCTCAGGCGGCGCAGCATGAACACAGCTCGCCAAAGCCTGGTTATGTCTGCAGAAGCCAAGCGTGTCCTGCTCACGTGCCGCCCCACTCTTCTGTTTGCCAGGCCACGTGAGTCCGCGGGCACACCTGTGCGGGCACACCTGTGCGGGCACACCTGTGTGGAGAGCTGCGCCTTGCGGCTCTGCTCCCGGTGGGCCTGCAGCTTGCGCACGTCCCCAGGGCCCCACCTTTCGCTTCAGCCGGGTCACGTTTGCCACGCGCAGGTTGCGAGAGGCCTTTGCTCGTGAGAAAGCAGCCTCCGCGCACTGGTCTCAACTGCTGAACGGCCCACCGCGCTGACGGGACTGTCCGCGTGCTGGGGAGGAGCTGAGGCGCGGCGGGACGCCGGCGGCGGCGGCAGGCTCGGCCCTGCCCAGGTCGGCCCTGCGCTGTCTTCCGGTCTCTGCTTTCTAGTCACAGCTGGAGTCTGAATGACAGGGAGAGTTGTCTGGATGCCTGTTAATGTCTGTCTAAGCCTGTTTACGTTGCCAACCTGCTGCTGTGGAAGTGTCCAGGGCTTGTTTTTATCATTTTGATCGACTTTGCTGTGCATATCTTTCCAATTCCCTCCCTTTTGCTGAAAGGGGCGGCGGTTCGCCTTTTTCAGGGCCGTATAATACTCCACAGCGTGTATATGCCACAGCCTCTTGGTCCAGCTGCCTGGCTGTGGATACTCAGGCTCTCCCCGTCCTGGTCATCGTAACCCACAACGTGGGTTTTGGGTGGCAGGATAGGGGCCCACATGGGTTCCTGGGAGTTTCCGTCTTTAAGGTCAGCCTGGGGCGGCCGTCCACCCCCCACGGGGC
>NW_004567143.1:5257202-5257719 GCF_000260355.1 Condylura cristata
CACAGCCCGGAACTGGGGGCCCGGGGCCGCGGCAGGTGAGGGGCACCGACACCCCGACCCCCGGCATCAGGACGGGCGCAGCGCTCGGCGCTGGGAAGGTTCTGAGTCAGCAAACCGGCCGGGAAGGAGGGCGAAGCAGGGCAGCCTCCCGCCGGGGAAGCGGGGCTCCGGCCGAGAGGGACTCGTGGATGCAAGGTTGCGGGGTGCCGAGAACGCAGGGCCCAGGACCGCCCCCTGCTGAGAGCCAGGGGCAGGGAGAAGGCAGCAACTGGGGGGGAGCCGAGGGCCACGGCCAGTGAGGCGGCAGGCGGCTCGTGCGTCTGGGTGTGCGCGGCGTGTGCCGGCGAGTGTGAGTGCGTCTGTGCGTGAGTGTGTGCGTCAGGCGCGTGCGTGTCTGTGCACACGCCGGCACACGGCATCCGTGTGGTGGGCAGGCTGCAGAGGCAGCTTCCCTGGGGCTTCTGGGCGATCCCTGTAATCCACAATGTCCCTTCGGGGTAACTGAAACTGCACCCCC
>NW_004567143.1:5258137-5260420 GCF_000260355.1 Condylura cristata
CGCCCAGGTGCGTGGGCCACGGCCGCCTGGCAGCCGGGGCTGTGGCCAGCAGCCACGGGGGAGCCACGGGAGGCACGGGAGGTGGGTGCTGCCCAGGGCGGGCGTGGCGGCTTCAGCCGGAGGGACGCCGGGCGGCGGACGGCTCGCGGGGACAGCGGGACTCTGTCCGTAGAGGGACTTTCCTGTTCTCTGCAGACTTGTGCGCGGCGGGGTGCGGAGAGAGGCCCCCTGGCGGGGTGCAGAGGGGCCCCCTTTATGTCCAGCCTCGGCAGGCGATGGGCCGTTCCGTGAAATGTGGTCGCGTTCCTGAAGACCCCTGCAGATGGACGCGAACACCCCCTTTTTTAACTTGGTAGTCTCACCCTGTCCTCGAAACAGCTTTTCATCTTCCTGTAAATGTCCAGGGAGCCCTCAAGTCTGTGTTTCACTTCACCCCCAAAACCTCTTGCGTTTGTGCCGTCACCGCCTCCGGCGAGAAGGGGGCGGAAGGCGCCGGCGGGGTGGCGGCTGGACCCCTCCGGGCCGGGGACCAGCAGAGTGGCAGCCGGCTTTGCTTCCTAAACGAAAGGTGTCGGCTCTGCTCCTCACTCACCCTCAAAGCGCAAGGCCTTTCCTTGAAGCTGAGGCGGGAGCCTGGGAGGGGCTGCCCAGGGGAGGGCCGGGCCAGCCCCCCGCTTCCTTACCAGGCGGGGCGCGCATCCTCCGCGGGCTGGGGGCTGGCTCAGCGCCTGCGTGCGCACACAGGTATCAGGTATCTAAATTTTGTTTTGTAATTTGACTTTCAAGACAGGAGCTTCTCTCTTGAAAAGAAAGGTTTGGGGTGCAGGAGTGAGTCTCTCTCCAGCCCCTGTAGCCTGTTTCCACCCCCGGCCAGGGAGTGACCGCAGGGCACAGCAGAGCCCCGGCTCCCCGCTGCCCTGGCAGAGGGCCTCAGGGGTCCGTGTCTGCGCCATCCCCCCGCAGAAAGGTCCAGGGCTCTGGCCTATGGCTGTTCACTATTCCTATTGTTTTCTCCCTGGTCCCTTATGCTCCTGCTCTGAGTGAAGCCATCGGTAGTTTTCCTTTTCTTCCTGGCTTATCTCACTCATCGTGATCCCTCCCAGCTCCCTCCATGTGGCTGCCAAAGGCGTGAGTTTATCTTTTTGATCGCTGAGTAATATTCCATCGCGTACATGGGCCACTTCTTCTTAATCCACTCATCTGCTTGGGGCATTTGGGCTGTCTCCAGGTCTTTCCAATTGTGAATAAAGCAACATAAACATGGGGGTGCAGGTGTCTTTTGAATCAGTGTTTTTGTGTCTTTTGGGCAGATCCTAGGAGTGGGATTGCTGGGTCCTATGGAAGCTCCTTGTTTAGCAGTTTGAGGAAACTCCAAGCAGTTTTCCACAGTGGTTGTACCAGTTTGCATTCCCACCAGCCGTGCAGGAGAGTTCCTTTCTCTCCACATCCTCGCCAACATGTGTTGTTGTTAGTTGTTTGAAGACGTGCCGTTCTCACTGGGGTGAGGGGGTATCTCATTGTGGTTTTAACTTGCATCTCCCTTATTACAGGTGATATTGAGCATTTTTTCATGTGTTTGTTGGCCATCAAGCAGTGGCTTTTTTAAGTAACACTGATTAATAGTGTCGGGTTCTCAGGGATGGGCTGGCTCCCCGCGGAGCACCCCAGCCTGCTGGGCCCCTCCTGTACACTCACGCCTGTGACATCCCACTGACCGGTGAGGCCCCTGAGAGGTGAGCCAGACCCAGCCAGCCTGCTGACAGCGTGCCCTGTTCAGCCGTGCGCCGTCTTCCTGGGGTTTCTCGCTGCCCACGGATTTGCAGGCTCCAGTTGACCTCAGATAACCGAAGCCGGAATAGCTGGGGAAATGCTGATTCAGGTAAACTCAAGCGGAAAACAGTCCTCATTCCTCCTTTCCCTGGCTCTTCCCTGTCCCACTCGCTTACTCCCGCCCTGGCCCCCAGGGGCAGCCGCAAAGCGCCTCAACAGTCTTCTGCATTTTGCAGCGAGTCCCATGTCAGGGGCAGTTTGCTGACCCTCGGAATTGGTCCCCGGAGGCCGCACAGACAGGCCTGGCCGCCGTCTCCCTCGGGGCTTTCTCCGCTCCCCGTGCAGCGGGCTGGGCTCGGGCAGCGGGTGCAGAGGGCGAGGCCACGCAGGTCCTTCCCGGGGGCTCCAGCCCCCTCTCGGGGTGGCCGCCACCCCGTCCCCGGGGCAAGACTTGGGTGCCTGTTTTTAAATAACGCCTCAGCCCACCCGCGCACGCTGCTGCCTCTCGGCACC
>NW_004567143.1:5262690-5267111 GCF_000260355.1 Condylura cristata
TCTCCAGGCTTCTGGCGGAGCGCGAAGGCAAACTCGGATTCCTCCCGGGCCTCGGGCGCCGGCCCAGCCCTGCCCCCTGCCCTCCGCCCCTCCCCCTTCAGGTGACGGTGACGCTGCCCCTCGCCCCGCCAGCCAGCGGGACCGGCTTGATGATGTGCTCGGCCAGGCCCTTCTGCAAACAGGCCCCTAGTAAAGGTCGGGCAGCGTCGGGATTCCAGTTCCCCAGGCGCCATGCGACCAGCAGGCCGGCGACCAAGGGCAGTGAACCCCGAGTCCCGCGGCCTGCGGGCCCCGTGGCTGGGGCGCTGCAGTGAGGCTCCTGGGGGCTTCTCCTTCAAGTCCTGCGTGTCTGTCTGCGACTTGTCAGCTGTGGCGATGGTACAGATTTCATGATTTCAGGCTGGAGGGTCCCCCTGGTGGCGTAGGGGTTCAGTCTTCAGTTACCACGGCAGCCTCAGTTGGGTCCCCACCAGGGAGGGGCCCCAGGGCGCAGCCGACCCCTCCTGCCTCTCGCTGCCCCACAGTGGGTCTCAGTGGCTCCGCCTGTCCTGCTCCCCACTGTCTCCGGGGAGCGCTCTCACCTCATCTCTGGCCTGCACCCAGCTCTCGCCTGCATAAATAAATCTTTAAAAATGATTTCGCGCTTTCAGTCTCAGCAAGAAATGCCAACTGCCCGTGGGGAGCGCGGCCCAGGGTGGAGCCTCGGGTGTCCTGTCGCTGCCCGGGACCCAGAGCGGCCCTCGGCGCTGGGAGGGCTGCAGGCACCGACCCCATCCGCAGGGTGCGCCAGAGGGACAGCAGGCCGCGAGCCTGCAGGGGCCGTCGCCCTGCTCTGCACTGCGGGCCGGGCGTGTTTGTGTGGGGGCTGCCAGCTGAGGGCTGGGGGGCTGCCTGCACCCCTGCCGCGCCCAGGACGAGAGGCCGTGAAGTCTCCCTGGGGAGAAGCACTGCCCCCCGCCCCCGGCAGGTTCTGGGGCCGCCTGGCTTGCCCGGCTTTCCACGGCGCCGGCGAGCCCGTGTCGTCGTGTGAGCTGGGCGGGCTCCTGTCCCCCCACGTAGGCGCCCGCCTGCTCCCAGAGAAGGCCCTCTGGGTCACCCCGCGGGCAGCGGGGAAGGCGCTGGGCACGGCGGCCATCGCCACGGTCCCTTGCTCTTCCTCAGGGTCCGGCCTCTTCCCTCCCCTGCTGATGGCCGCGGTCTGGCCTGCCTGCAGGTTCTGTCTTTTTCACCCTTTGTTTGGCTTCCCTGTGCCCCCCGGAGGGGGATCATCGATAGTTTTCTTTTTCCTCCTCACCCTCACTGGGCATCATCCCCTCCACATTGCACCTGAGTTTCTCTTTTTGATGGCCGCATAGTATTCCAACATGGGACTGCATCTTGTGGTGGTCGTCTGCTGATTTGTATTTTCAATAGAAAATAACCCCCTCGAGTTCCCGTTTCCTGAATTCAGTTGTTTGCATTCTTAGAAGCAGGTAAACGTTCGCTCTTTGCAGCAAGTCCAGATGTCCAGCAAGGCCGAACCACCTCACTGCCCACGTCTGTCTGTTTTAGGACGTGCAGAGTCACCGAGAATAGCCGAGCCTGTCACTCTCCTGAGCATCCTGTGGGCCTTTGGGGCGTCTGTGCTGGCCACACCCGTTCGCCGGGGCTGTTTAAGCACCCCCACTTGGAGGGCGGGGCCCGCCAGCCGGCATCAGGGCTCTGCGGAGCTTGTCTGGGCCTCCGGGACGTGGCCTGTGTGGCTGGCCAGCGCCTGCTCGGTCTCACCCCGCTCGCCTGGGCACCCCCACGTGGGTCTCCGCTCAGTGTGTCCTCGTCTGCTGCCAGGACCAGGCATCTGTGTGCGGAACCCAGGGTCAGTCTGCCGGTGGGCTCAGCCGGCCCCGGAACACTGCGGAGACCGTCGGGCTGTGTCCACTGGGACTGGCCTCGACGCCTGGGTGGCTCATGGCCACTGCAGCCTTGAACATGCCTGGGAGCTGGCGGGTGGACGTGGCCTGGTGACACGGGGCCGCCGCGACCCCGCTGGTCCCCACCTTCGCTGAGGTTCCTGGAGACTCGCCCCGGTGTAGGCTCGGGGCGGCTTGGGGAGCCGTTTCCCATCCCCTGCTGCTGAGTAAACCCGTGCTGGGTGGGGGCTGGGAGTTCTAGTAGCCGGCACCTGGGGCCGAAGCGGGGGAGGGGACGTGTGGCGTCACCAGCTTGCACCTGTGTGTCCCTCTGAGGGGCAGGCGTCTCCGCGGGGGGCCTTGGCCCTGGCCCAGGCCCGTGTACTGGGAGGGGAGACACGGCCCCAGGGAAGGGGCTCGGTCGCCGGGCCCCGGGCTTTGATTAGCCACGGAAGACCCCAGGGACCCCCAGCTTTGCGGTGGCTCTTTGTGACGCTGGCAAGCAGGCCCGCCACCGGTGGCTGGAGGTTAGGAGCGCCTGCACGGTCCAAGGCCGTCTCTCTGCGTCACCCCGAGTTTCCTGGAGCACTGCACACCCCCTCAGGGGCCGCGGGGAGAGGAGATTTTGCCTAACTGTGCTGGTTGGAAATGTTATTTTGCTCCAGTTGGCTGCTCAGTGTGGAACTAAAGCTGCAGGAAGGTCTGTCCTCGGATCTGCTGCGCACACACCCGCCGTGACCGGTGTCGGGTTTCCAGGATTGTTGTGTGTTAAGCGAGGGGCCCATTCCTGCTGCCTTTTCCCTGTGTGTTGATGGTTTTCAAAAAGAGGGTCCAGTCAGACCTGGAAAAAAATACGGCTTTACGCCCCAGCCTGCGAAAGCCGCGGCCTGGCGGGAGGCCCACCTGGGGCACGCCTTTGAAGACCTCAGAGGCCGTCCCCGCGGGTCACCGGGCAGAGGACCCCACGCTGCTTCCCTCCGGGGCTGTGGGGAGGAGGCCGGCTGGGGGCCCCCATTTCACCTGCCGCGAAGGCAGGGGTCCTCGTTCTGTGGTCAGGGCCTGGGGCCCAACTCTGGATGCCCTTCAAACAGAAACAGGGCTCCTGGACCGCAGGTGAGCTCCTCTCATTAATAGCTCGTTAGGAACTTGGCTTGGGGCCAGGACGTGCTAGGAGAGCGAGTCAGGAGGGGAGCCGGGGGAGGGCTGCCCGGGCTGCGGGGTCCTGCTGGCCGGAGAGGGTCCTGGGAGGGGCCGCAGGGCCTGGAGGGGCCGTGAGAGGGGTCACTGGAGCAGTCTGGGACCCGCTTCCCTCAGGCCGAAGGCAGAGGGCGGGAGCCTCTGAGCACCCCCTCTTTGCACAGGAGACGGAGGGGGGCTGACCTGCGGCTCCTGAGCTCAGCCAGGCCTTTGGGGCGTGAACCCCAAGGATAGACGGCCCGGCCCGCTGAGCGCAGGGGCTGGCCCCGGCCGGGAGCTGGGGGCGTGGCGGGCCGCGGTGGGGCCTGGCGGCTGCAGGGCCAGACCGTGGGGACAACCTGGCCAAGTCCGGCCTGAGGGTGAGTGCCAGGGCTTCTGGCCTGGGCTGGGCAGGTGGCCAGGGCGGGGCAGCCACAGGAGGCCGAGGTTGCGCTGTCCTTGGTCCTGAAACAGCCGGCGCTGCTGGTGGTGGTTTTTATGCTCTAATTTCATTTATTTATGATTTATTTATGTGTGGAAGAACTGGCCGGAGGAGCGGAGGTGAGAGGATGCCCCAGAGACGGAGTGGGGAGCAGAGCAGGCGGACTCACAGAAACCCACTGCTGTGGAGGGAGCAGCGGGACACAGGAGGGGCCTGCTGTGACCTGTGGTGGCTCCCTGGCCGGGGCAGGACTCGGGCCGCGTGGCGACGACCTGAGACAGACCGCTCCAGTGCGGGGAGGCCCCTTCAGTATTGTTCATCGAGGTCACATGGGGTTACAACACTGTGATTTAGGGTACAAGTTCTCACATTCAGGTGTGTTACCCCACCACACTCCCAGTCGCCACCGTAGGGCACCGTGGGTGCCCCCCACCGACGCCCCGCCCCCTGCCCCTCCCCTGGCAGCCTCGCCCCCTGCCGCAAGTCTAGGTTTCTCTGGTCCGCTGTCTGTCCCTTGCCCGTCAGTCTAGTCCACAGGCGCAGGGGCCGTTTGCCGTCGTGCTTCGCCTGTCTTCTCCCACGTACGTGTCCCCCTCGTGGCCATGTCGTCTCAGGTGGCGAGGGCTCACCTTTTGCAGGGCTGTGTAGTACTCCGCGGCATTACCCCCTCTTCCCGACCCCTCGTCTGTCCTGGGCACTCTGGCTGTTCCACAACGTGTTGCAGTGTGCACGGGGCAGCGACCTTCACACTGACTCGCGCCGCGGGAGGGTGACCGCGGCAGTGGCCGACACCCGGGGCTCCCTGGCCGCCCGGGGCCCCGCGAGGCTGCAGCGCGGGTTCTCGGTGTATCTGCCAGTGGGAGAGTCGCTCCCCTGTGGGCCTCGACAGCCCTCGCGCCCCGGGACGCGATGAG
>NW_004567143.1:5274444-5276085 GCF_000260355.1 Condylura cristata
ATGCCGAGGCTCACGCTGGCCTGGCTGTGTTGCAGGCCGCGCTCCGCGGGGTCTCCGCTTCGGGGCCTGATGGGGGCTTCGTACGCTTTAGGGTTCTCCCGCTTTGTTTTTCTGGGGGCCAAGCCTGAGCGGCTGCAGGTGTCCCGGCCGTTCGGTCTGGTGGGCAGCCAGAGTGCCAGCGGTGAGCTGGGCGGGGCTCCCTGAAGCCTGACCACGTCCACGTCCCTTCTGTTGGTGCAGGCTGGTCACTGGTTGTGCTGGACTTCCAGAGACTGCGGCCAGGGACGAGAGGAGAGCAGCATCTGCTCAACAGCGCCCAGCATGCCCTGGACAGGGGAGTGAATGGCCAGCCCCAAAGGCGGGGCTTCAGGGCCAGCCACACGGGTGGACATCGGACCAGCCTGTGCCCCGCGCGTGCGCTGGAGGCTCCAGATAAGGATAGAGCTGGGGAGGAGGTGGGGGGAGAGGAACTGTTGTGGTCAGGGAAAGAGACCGATGTGCGGGGTCCCTTGGTGACCAACCCTCCACTGGCCAAGAGCACAGTGTCACGGGCGCAGCTGGCCAGTCCCTGGGATCCATGCTTATTTGTGGCCCTTGGCGGAGTGGACCTGCCTGGCTGACCCACCTCGCTGACCAGCTTGGGTGTGGCTGCCAGCTGGCCGGTCACGGGGCAGTGGGAGAGGCGGGGGGATGCGCCCATGAGCTGGCCTGGGCAGGGCCGCAAGGGGGCAGGGCACCCCCCAGGGCCCTCGGGGTGTGGGAGCACCTGCTGTTTGCAAGGCGGAGACGGTGCTTTCCTGAGAACATGTCAGTGTTTTACACAGCCACGGGAGAGGCTGCGTTGAAGGCCTGCTGTGACTTCTGCGCCTTAAAAGCTGGGGGCGGCCGCTCCTCCTGGCCCAGACCTGGGGTTGGCGGGGTTGCAGAGGAACCCTCAGCTCAGGTTTTAACTGTGGCCAGCTGGCAAGAACACTGTAGGGTGTGACATGCATTCAGTTATACGGGCACATGGGCGTGGCTGTGTCCAGCACAGCATGCCCGGATGTGCGCAGCGCCATGTTGTCCAGCCACACGGGTACTGTTTCTCGTCCCCCGTTTTTATGAGGCCAAGGAGACACTGCCTTAGGGACACCAGAGCCTCCTGCTGACCCTCCCGGAAAGACCAAGGGCCTGCGCTGGCCTCCTGTCCTCCCAGAGCAGCCGGGCCCTCTCCCAGATGAGAAAACCCCGCAGCGAGTGACCAGAGTGACCAGCCCCCCCCCCCAGAGCGTCTCCGCCGGCTGGGCCCGGGGGCGGGCAGCCCTCGTGCGCGGCGCCACCGGGGCCCGTGGGGCAGGAAGCACCCTCACGCCCTTGCTCGGTCCCGAGGGCCATGAGCTCGGACGCTGGCGGGAAGACGGCTGGGGGCTCGGTGCCAGCGCTCGGAGGAACCAGACTCTGGCAGCGGAACAGAGCTGGGCCGCGGAAAGGAGGGGCAGGGCCCTGGGGTGGGCGTGAGAGGCCCTGAGCCCAGGCCCTGCCTCTCGGGGTCTCTCTGTCCGCCCTTGGGGGCGGGTGGGGCGCTGGAGGGTCATGAGGCAGTGCTGGGTCCGTTGTGGGGCGCAGACGTCAACGCCGCGGGTGCCACCCCGCTCGCCCCCA
>NW_004567143.1:5277105-5278209 GCF_000260355.1 Condylura cristata
CACAGGGTGGCTGCTGGCTTGCGTGATGACGTGCGTAACTGGGGCCTCTGCCGGGCGGCTGTGAGGCTCTGCGCCCCAGGCTCGTGGGGGCCGCTGCCCGCGCTTGGGCCCCCACGCTGCAGAGCGCCAGAGCGTGTTCCAGAGAGGGAGCTGCCGCGAGGCTTCATGGCGCTGTGAAGGGCGCGTGCTTTCCAAGGGCTCCATGCTTGTTCTTTCTTCATGGTGCAGAGTTAAGCGGAGGCTGAGAGTCGAGAAAATGCTAATTAGTACTGGGCACTGCGGGGCGGATTGAGAGGTGCTTGCAGGAGGCCTCTCCCAGGGGACTCACTCCCCGGTGCCCAGTTTCACCTGCCAGGCGGGGAGACGGCGCAGGAGGCCCTTCCCGGCCCGGGCACCGTCCCTGGGATATTTAGTCTTGGGAGGTGACCGCCAACATGGAATGACCCGGGACTGGAGCAGGCCGGCCGGTGGTCCAGGCTCGCCCCTTTCTCTGAAGACCCACAGATGCTTGGGGCCTGGGCACAGGGAGCGGCTGAGCGCTGGGGGTGGAGCCCAGGAAGGCGGAGTGGGCAGAGGGCAGCCAGGGCCAGGGCGCGGGTGGCTCCTCACCTGTGGGCCCCCGCCCCGCCCCCTCGCCGCCCCTCCCACGCCCCCCCAGCGGCGGTCTCAGTCCCACCCGGCGCTCAGGCTGAGGGCGCGCGCTTCACCCCAGCCGGCAGGGCCGCCAGCCAGAGGGAAAGGGCAGCCACGGGAGGTCTGGAGCGACAGGGCCAGCGGCTCGGTCCCAGGGTTCCCGAGAACCCCGAGGCCTGGCCCCGGCAGAGCTCAGCGCCCCGCGGTCGGTCGGAGGCGGGCGCCGGCGCGCTGCGCGCTTCCTTCCACACAGGGGCGCCGCTGCGCGTTTGCTGCCGCGGGACCGGTTCTCGCCAGCCCGAGCGGCGCCCAACGGGTGTCGTTTCTCCCTGTCACCTCCTCCCGGGGGCTTGAGAGGAGGGGCGAGGCCAGATTTGGAGAAGTTGCCGGCATCTTGTGGGCATCCGCGAAGCTTCTGCCGGGGCGGCTCACCGGGAACCCGGCGCGCGTGTGCGCGAGGCGGGCGGGCGG
>NW_004567143.1:5279465-5286582 GCF_000260355.1 Condylura cristata
CGCGGAGCGACTGTGATGACGAGGACGTAAGAGCATCTCGGTGGGTGGGGGGCGGCGCGGGACACGCGTGGGCGCCGCGGCTCGGCGCTCCTGGGTCGCCCTGCGCCCTCCCCTCCCCCTCTCCGGAGCCCTCCATGCACTGGCTCTGGGGTCACCCCTGTCCTGGCCGGTCGGGGGTCGGGGGCTGGGGGAGGGAGCAGCCGTGGAGCTGCCTGCGTGCTGGGATGCGGGACTGGCTGGGGTGGGGGTCCTGGAGAGGGGTCTGCTGTTCACCCGGCTCTGGGTGCTAGGAGATGAGCCCTCTGTGCTCACAAGTTGATTTCTCCTCTTTCCCTGCTCTGTCACTCAGGGAGGACCAGTCCCAGGCCCCTTTCCTTCCCCTCCCACCTGTCACTTGAATCTGTCCCTGGAGCTCCCCCCTCCCCCCCCCATCCTTTTGGTCACACACCCCACTTCTCACGTCTCCAAGACCCCATCCGGTGACTGCGGTGGCCCTGCAAAATGAATAAACAAACAAAACGACCCCAAAGCTCCTGCACTCTGGGCCCAACCCCAGGCCCAGACAGTCTGTGCAGGTCTCCCCGCCCCAGGCCGCTCCTGCAACTGCAAGTCTCCCCTCCACTGTGTTAGCTGAAAACTTCTGCGGAGCACCCCTGCTCACCCCTCTGGAAAGGTTGGATTTGCATATCACCTTAGTAACACATGACTCAGGCAGGACCGGGTGCTGCCTGGAGGGATGAGCTCAGCTCCTGTCAGCTGGCCCCTGGCAGCCTCCGCGAGGGCCTGCCGGAGCTGGACTGGAGAGTCCCTTGGAGGAGACCCTGTCTCCCAGGGAGGAGGACTCAGACGGGCCGGCTGGCGCTGCCTGCAGGGTGCAGCTCAGGTGGGCCAGTGGGACCCAAGGGTGCGCCTTTGGGGAGTTTCCCACAGGCGACCTGCACATGGGCCCCTCGGGCCTCTCCTGGCACCCCTCGGGTGGTCGGCCGGCACCTCCCAGGGGGTCTCTCCATGCACCCCATGGAAGGCTGAGCCGCGGAGACGCCGTGGGCCCTCACGGGCATGCCCTCCGCACCGGAGGTGGAGAGGAAGCAGGACAGCGCACAACAGCCGCTGAGGCTTGCCGTGGCTCCTCGAGCTTTGGTTTTGTTTTGTGAATGGAGAGTGTGGAGAGTGCATTGGAGGAGGACGGGTGGCGGTGCCTTGTGTGTCTGCGTGCCGCTGCTCACGCGCACACACACGCCCCTTAGCCCATCTTGCGTGAGACTTCCCTGTTTTCGTTTGGCTCGCGCCCAGACTCCCTGGTGAGGTGCTGGGACACAGGGGGGCTGTGTCTCCTCCAGAGACCAGCTCCTGTGGGAAATGCGTGAATCCTCCAGTCACCTGGCTCAAGGAGCCAGAAGCCTTTGGAAGGGGCTTCCTTGGGTCCATGGAATATTGGGGGGGTGTTAGACTACTGAGAATCTTCGGGAAGACAATCAAGCTGCAATGCAGACAGGAATGATTCACCTTTTTGCCTTAAATGTGACTTTAAACTGCGAATTTTATTGTGCTCGGATCTCCAGCAGTCCCCCCGGCAGGCTCTAGGCGGCGCTAGGAGAAAGGAAAGGCGGTGCTCCTGGATCTGGTTTAGTGGGTTGGTTCATCGCCACCCTTTACCCCCACCAGGCAGGCGCATGTTTCCTTCCTTTTGGTTCCTACATGACTAGAGCTGTTTCAGGTCAGCAAGAGGATGGCCTGAGGGAAAACCAGTGATTTAGATTTTGCGTCTGATTTCTGCTGAGATGGCGCTGAACAGCTTGTCTAACTTAGATGCATTAAACCCTGACAGCAGCATTTTCCCTGAAAAATACAGAGTGTGTGTGTGTGCGGGGGGGGGGGGTGGCTGGGTGACATGTGGGCACACGGATAGTGTGTGTGTACAGCACCCTGCACAAGACGTGTGTGTGGAGATGTTTGGCTAAATCAATGACACGGGCCCAAATATAGCACCAATCTCTTGGCAATTTTTATGTGCTTTTCTCAGAATAGTTATTAATAATTGGAAAAGTAATGTGTAAAAATGGGAACACAGATTGCAGTTTGCTTAAGATAAAAGGTACCAGTTCAACAGTGAGAGAGAGTAAAACTGCTTTCCTGATACTAGTCCTTGTCAAGATTAGAGAACCTTGAGTAATCACTTTCCTACCTGAAGATATACAGCTAATCAGCACACACTACGTGTAATTCAGTGTATCTTGAGATAGCTGAAGAGCTGAGCAAAACCAGGGCTATCATTTAAAATGGCTCTCCCGCGCCTCTGCTGGGGGTGGGGGGTGGCGGTGGGGAGCCGCAGGGGAGCTCTCCGAGGTGCTGAATTGTGCTCGGATGGGAGCTGTCCGAGGTGCTGAAGCGAGCTCCGGTGCGCAGGAAACTGCCGCCCTTTTGTCTGGCGGTCCCACCCCTCGGGCTGGCAGCTTGCTCGCGCGTCTCTGGCGTGCCAGTCAGGGAAAGCTGCTCCATAGTAGAGGAATAACCTTCACATACCGGTCACTGAAACAAGGGCAAGAGCCATAGCTTTAAAACCAAGAGCTTTTTTCCCCTCTCTTGTCCTTACGTCCAGAAATGCAGCATTAAGTGAATAAAATGTCGTTTTCAACCTCTGTATAAACATGTATACACAGGTGTGTGGAGGTGACTGCGAAGAGCTAATTTCTGTAAACTAAATGTTAAGGTGGTCACAGGAGTAGCACAGAAAATCGAGCACCGAGCGCGCATGGTGGGTGATTTAGACTTCTGTGTCACCTCACACCTGCACACAGCTGTAACAGAAGGCCCCTCACCTCCTCCCCCACCTTGGGGAGCACCACAGGAAAGCCTTCTAAGACGTGAAGTCTAGTCCTGGAAGAGAAATAAAGCTAGAGGCCCGTTTCTGTCCGTTTGCTCATCAGCCTTAGTCTTGTTTGATCGAGGTCAGTAGCCTCTTTGAGCAACAGAGCACTGTTTTGTTTTGAAAATAATAATTTTGTTGGTTTAAAAATAAGTTGACTGTTAAAAAAGCAATATTACTGGAAATGCCTTTAAACAGAATGTAGCTTCCAACAGGGCTTCACCGTTCCCGATCTTAAAGTTCTGAGCTTGATCAACCTCAACTTGGCCATTTCCTTTTGAGCCACGAGGCCTTGGGCACTGTCCTGCCACAGTCACGTCAGCATGTTCCTGTTTTCTTTATTTCTGGTGACACAAGATTTCCTAACAATACAAATGCAATGTCAACAGGATTTTAAAACAGCAACTTGACCCAAGCAGGGGCAGAACAGTGGGTCCCTGCTCTGTGGCTGATGGGTCCGCAGCGTCTGTCTACCTCCCCGCGTGTCAGCAGCCGGCCCTGCACTTTGATTTTTTCACTGGTCTGATGTCAGCGTTGCATTGCTGTCCTTGGGATACATTGACTTTAACTGCTTAAGTAGCTCAACGCCACAGATTTGATTTATACTCTACACATTTCTTCTGTTCCAACTGTCAATATCCTCTTTACATTTTAAATTTTACCCTATTTTCCTGATATATGTGAAGAAGGCTAAAATTCCCAGCACCTGCTTGATCCCTGTTCTCTCGTGATGGACTGGACGAAGCTCAGCGTCATGCCTTTGCACAGCTGTGGGAGGCATTGACGGTGACCAGGGGCCAGTACACGCTGGGCATTGAGAGGTGCGGTGAGCATGCCACTGTCGTGGCCACAGCTGCTGTCCGTGCCTGTCTGAGCGCCGATTCTCTCTTCTCTGCGCAGGAAACGAGATGCCCCATGGGCCCTACCTGGCGGCTCTGGCTGCGCCCGCCCCGTTACTCTGTAACATCTTAAGCGGCTCGTCTACAGCTGAATCCGCTCCTCGCGGTCCGTGCCCCTTCATGTCTGGCTGGCGCAGACTCATTCCCAATGTCTTCACTGCAGACACTGCCCACAGGTGTCATCACTGTCCTCCGAGCTCTATGCAGTGGCCTGTCTGGCTCCTCCTTGGTCTTCATTGTTAGAGCTTTCGCTTCATTGTTAGAGCTTTCGACCTGGACTTCAAACTGTTATCACGGGTCTTTTATGTCACTGTATTAATTCATGTTCCCTCTTGCTCTCCCTCAACTTGGCCTTTGAGCTCTTCTGAACTCCACGAACGCGAGAAAATCACTAGCTCTCCCTGCCCTTAGTGCAGGGATGGTAGGACGCGCCCTCCCGAACGAAGGTCACCACGTTCCATTCATTCCCTTCACGCTTCCTCTTTAAGACGGACGGCTTACCTGTTAGAATTACCAGAGGGAAGCAGACTTAGAAGACAGTGAAGCAGCTTCATTCCTCTGGCGCACATCCCCGGGCAGTTCTCCTTGAAGACTGCTTGCTTTCCCTGCGCAAGCTCGTAGAACGGCGAGGACCTCGTGGTCGCCATCTTGGTATCCAGATCACGCCCCTCAGTCAGGCCGCTGTGCCCCAGTCCACGTCTGCTGAGATGTTCTGGACTCTGTCCACGTCTTGGCCTGTCCACTCTCTCTCTGCATCTGCTTATCCAGCTGGCTTCCAGCCCCACCCGCCCCACCCTCCACCGCCCGGCACGGCCCTGCATACACACAGAGCCGCATCTCTCTGCACCTTGGTTCCCCATGGCAGTGAGCACTTCTCTGGCCAGCTTTGGGGACCCTGACGGTTTCATGTCCTGTGACCCTACAGCACGCACCCGATGGGAGCAATGCTGTCCTCTCGGATGTTTGATTTTTGCCTATGTAAACACATATGTTAAACACTCCCCAAACAGTCGGCTGGGAATGTTTCAGTCAAGTGAATAAGCATTTAACTTTTAGAAATAGAATTCTATGTAAAGAATTTGCTGAGCAAAATGCGACAAACGTCGCCTTCTGCCTCGGCATAGAGCATTTCCTCAGAGTTAGGAAGCTGTTACCCGAAGCTCCGAGCCGTCGGCGAGCGGTCAGCCTCCGGGTCTGTGCTGATCGGCGCCGGGCCAGCGCCCGCGACCCGCAGCGGGTTTCACCTTCAGCCCCACTCGGCGAGGGAGAAAAACCGTAACAGCGCTAATCTGTTGGCTTGAAAAATTAATAAGGATCAGCTTAATTTCTTTTCATTTGGATGAGTCGATTGTCTACTGTGAATCACAGCAAACAAATTTCAATGTGTTAACAAGCTTTTGCTCTCTGGAGCCAGCCAACAAAATATGTGTTTGCGTAAAGCCAAACTTGCTTGTGAAAAATGAACATTATCCCTTCCCGGTGGGCTGCGTTCTGTGTGGCGTCTGGCATTCCGGGGGCGCGGAGCCTTGAGGACGCGCCTTCCCCGTCACTGTCAGGGTTCACTTCGAAGTAATGTATCCGCGTGTGTTACCTGTGGATCTCAGGTCTGAAGCACTAGAATAACACACCATTAACTCAAACATGTGGCCGTGGGGTCGACCCACTTCCCCACGCGAGATTAACATTATGGTGTCACCGGGAGGCTGGCACAGGCGTTGCTTGAGATTTGGCTTTGGCCATTTTTCTTCCTAAAATAGAGCTTTTTTATTTCTTACCCGAAGCTTTTTCTCCTTCAGAGTCAGGATGATTAATGAGTTTAATTTTTGCAAGCAACTGGCAGGAGTTGCTGAGTAAGATGTACACGCCGATGGTATATGACCCTGTTCCTTTTAATTACTCTGACGATAACAATGCATCTATCAAGCGCACGCGGAACCTTCCCAGCAGCGCACAGCATCGATTCCTTTCGTCGTCATTGCCTATAAAATAATCTGTACAGTAATCCTTTTAAAATTAAATTCTGCCTAATAAATTTAGGACTAAGGGCATCGAGCGCCCACGCGCCCTGTCAGGATTTGATTCCATTTTAAACACATCAGTTGGATTTTATGGGCATATTAAAAAAAATTTAGCCTTTCTGGTGAACAGCTTTTGGAGCATTCATCTGTAGAATGATCTAGCACTGTAAAATTATCTAAAATAGAACATTTTAAAAATTGATGCCATCCAGTTTTACAAGTGGAAGACGACTAGTGCCCCCGTGAGTGATGCTGGCGGCGGCTCGCGCCCTCCGACTGAGCCGCCGCCCAGCTGTTCTCCCCGCTCCGCCCTGCGGGGCGGTGATGGAGAAAGGACGGAACGTAATTGTGTCCCTGAGCCGGGAAGTGGAGCAGCGTGTCTCGGCCGGCTCCATCCTGGTTCTGAATGGCGCCTGGGTCGGGAGTGGGAGGCGTTGCCGTGACGATGTCGGGCTCGGGCTGCCCGGCTTTTCCGCCTCCCTCCAGCCTGCCTCTGTGCTTCCAGCAGCTCCCAGACCCACCCGCAGCTCAGCTCTGCCGGGACCGCGGAGTGCGTTATGTGTGGGTCGCTGCACAGGACGGCCAGGGCCAGTGAGGCCTGCGCGGTCCAGGGGTCGAATCCCGGGGGTGGAGACCCGGCCAGAGGGGCCTGCTCATGGGGGAGCAGGTCGGGGAGCGGGAGGCTGGAGCTGGAGGGGAGCGGGCAAGGGCAGCCGCTGGCTGCCGGGAGTGATGCCAGGCCCGAGGCGGCCTTCACCTGCAGGGAAAGCAGGCCACTGGCATCATCCCTGTACGGCAGGTAAACCGCTGGGGGCGCTCACTGCGGTGAGCCACGCTGAGGACACGCGCAGGGGAAACGCACCACACACGCACCGTGGCACACGCCACACAGACACGTGTTCCGCACGCATGTGCCACGTGCATGTGCGAGCATCACACACGCACCACACTGACCCAGGCACGCCTCACAACCATGTGCGCATCACACACGCAAACACACGTGCAGTGCCGCGCACGCACCACGGTGCCACATCACACATCACGCGGGCACATGCGTCTGCACATCCCGCAGCACACGCCACACACAGCTCACGTGCACACCACACGTGCACACACACCTTTTTTCTTCCGATTCAGGAGCGACTCGGGGGCTGCCGTGCATCAGCCTGGTCAGAGCCCCCCGCCTGGCCGGGGCCGGCCGCCTCTGCGTGTGCCTGGAGGGCCCCGGGCGCGTGCGATTCCCGAGCGTGGGCCGCGGCCGTGCCTGCGGGCTGTGCGTGCGCTGTGTGCTGCCGAGCGGGGCCCAGGCGGGCAGGGGCGGGAGGGCGCAGGGG
>NW_004567143.1:5287773-5288767 GCF_000260355.1 Condylura cristata
GGGGCGGGGGCCACCGCAGGCCAGCGCTTTGCTGAAGCCTGGACCAGCCTTCCGTGTCGCCCTGGGCCAGCCTTGGACCAAGGCTGTGGCCTTGAGGAGTCCCCCGGCAGCGCTGAAGGCCTGGAAGTGGGCTGTGTCCGTGCCCTCCTAGCTTCTGGACGCGCTGATGACCAGGCGGCGAGGGGGGGTCCCCGGCTGACCAGGGGGAAGCGGCTGGCCTCGCCCCCCTCCTTCCTCGCCACGTGGCCCTGTGGTGACCCACACTGAAGGGGCGTGGCCGTCTCCCCCACCTCTGCTTCCTGCAGGGGAGGAAGTCACCCCCACCTGAGGCTGGGGCAGGGGTGCAGGTGTAGGTGTCGGCCGGCTTCCTGGGAGCCCGGAGCTGCCTGTGCCGAGCAGTGACGGCGCCTTGTGGGCTCCGGCCTGGCTGATGCCGCCTGCGGGCTCCCACATGCAGCCCGGCCAGGAGAGCAGGTCCTTCGGGCTCTCTCCAGGCGGGGAGGGGTCGGGGGAAGCGGCCTCCAGCGCCTGGTGCGCCCGCAGCCCCCCACCCCCATCCGCCCAGGGGCTCCGCCCCTCACCCGGCCCGTCGTTCCTGCTCCAGCCTGGCGGTGGCACCCTTGAGGGGACACTGCTGCCCCCCTCCTGCTCAGATGCCTGAGAACCTGTCCCTGCTTGCACAGACCCCAGGGAGTCCCCAGTGCCCCGAGGCGCCTCCTCTGGGGCCCTCTGGCCCCATGCCCCGGGCCCGCGCCAGCCTCGGGTCTCGGCAGCGGTGCTGCTCCGTCGGCCAGGCCGCCCTGTGCCCACACCCCCTGTGCCCACGCCCCTGTGCCCACGCCCCCACAGCTCCCTGTGCCCACGCCCCCCGTGCCCACGCCCCTGTGCCCACGCCCCCTGTGCCCACGCCCCTGTGCCCACGCCCCCACAGCTCCCTGTGCCCACGCCCCCCTGTGCCCACCCCCCTGTGCCCACGCCCCTGTGCCCACGCCCC
>NW_004567143.1:5289108-5289806 GCF_000260355.1 Condylura cristata
GCACTCCAGAGCGGGAGCCCCAGGGCGCCCGGGACAGGGCTAGAACCCCTGGTGGCCCCAGCTCAACTCCGAGCGTGGACCAGGGCGGAGCCCACCTGGAGAAGCCATGAGGCTCTGGCAGCCGTTTGCGGGGTGAGCACCCCAGTTTCCTCAAGTGACTCACTCTTTCAGCATCAAAACCCGGCACGTGCCGTTGTCTAAGTCGCCAGCAGGTCCTGGCTCTCCTGGTCCGCACGGCCCGGGGCTGGCCCAGCTCTCCCTGACCGAGCCCAGCCGTGGCCTGTGGATGAGGCCGAGAGGAAACCCAGGTGAGGACTCAGCTGAGCAGAGCCTGGCACCCGCCCCTGGCACCAGCCGAGAGTGACCCGCCCAGTGTGACCCGCCGAGAGTGACCCGCCGAGAGTGACCCGCCGAGTGACGTGCCCAGTGTGACCCGCTGAGTGACCCGCCGAGGGTGACCCACTCAGTATGACCCGCCCAGTGTGACCCGCTGAGAGTGACCTGCAAGAGTGACCTGCCCAGTGTGACCCGCCCAGTGTGACCCGCCGAGAGTGACCCGCCCAGTGTGACCCGCCGAGAGTGACCCGTTCAGTGTGACCCGCCCAGTGTGACCCACCCAGTGTGACCCGCTGAGAGTGACCCGCGAGAGTGACCTGCCCAGTGACCCACCCAGTGTGACCCACTCAGTGTGACCCACC
>NW_004567143.1:5289906-5290541 GCF_000260355.1 Condylura cristata
CCGCGAGAGTGACCTGCCCAGTGACCCACCCAGTGTGACCCACTCAGTGTGACCCACCCAGTGTGACCCGCTGAGAGTGACCCGCGAGAGTGACCCGCCCAGTGTGACTCACTGAGTGTGACCCGCCCAGTGTGACCCACCCAGTGACCCACCCAGTGTGACCCGCTGAGAGTGACCCCCGAGAGTGACCCGCCCAGTGACCCGCCCAGTGTGACCCACTCAGTGTGACCTGCTGAGAGTGACCCGCCCAGTGTGACCCTCCCAGTGACCCTCCCAGTGTGACCCGCCCAGTGTCCTGTATTGGGCCAGGGCCTCCCAGTGCCGCTGCGCCATCGCCAAACACGTCTGAATGACCTGATTTTCCAAATAAGGCCACATTCAGAGCTACTGGGGTGAAAGCAGTATATCTTTGGGGGTGGGGGGCCACTTGAACCCCGCTCTGGCACTTTTCTCAGAGTATGCAGAGTTTGGGTCATTCGAGCTCCTGAAGGATTTTGCTGGGATTTTAGGGCCCGGCCCCGTCTGAATCGGGGTCACCTGTGCGGCGGGCCGTCTGCCGTGGGGGTGCCGCCTGTGCCGTGGCCGCCCTGGGAGCGCAGTGGGGGAGGAGGCTCGAGAAGTGGGCCACCGAGGGC
>NW_004567143.1:5291796-5292825 GCF_000260355.1 Condylura cristata
CGCCCCGCGCCCGCGGCCGCCCGCCTCTCTGCTCCTTTCTGGGAAGCCCCGTTTCCTTCCCGCCCGCCCGGTGTGAGCCTCGGCACGGGCTGGCCCCTGCTCGGCACGGCCACGGCGCTCGGCAGACCAGAGCTGGAGGAACGAGGCTTCGCCCACGGGAGCAGAGAGCTTTGCAGGGACCCAAGGCCCAAGGCGGTGCCAAGACGGTGGCAGCGGAGACAGGGCGGGACCGAGGCTGCAGGGCAGGGGCAGAGGGAGTGGACAGCGGGTCAGTGAGGTGCCGGTTCTGGGGCTGACGGCTCGGGGTGCCGGCCCGGAGGAGAGCGGAGCGAGGAGGAGAGTGTCGGGGTGCAGCCCTGGAACTCTGTCCCAGCGCAGGTCCCCGAGGTGCCTAGGGGCTGCGTTGGCTGGAGGGCAGCAGGAGGGGTCGGCTCCCCGGACCCGCGGCAGGTCCACGCTGCGGCCCTGGGCCTCTGGCCCCCGGAGCGACGAGGAAGACGTCGGGGACCCCGGGTGGAGCCTGGCCGCAGCCTCCCCAGCAGGTCGGGGAGGGATGGGGCGTCGCTGGGGCCCCTGCAGCCGGGGGCACTCGTCAGTCCCGCCCAGGAGCTCGATGTGGGGAACCGAGACGGGCTCCTGGGCCCGTGGGCGCGGGCACTCTGGGGGGGCGGGGCCGGTGGGCGCCGCGGAGGGCCGCGCGGGAGTCAGGGTGCAGGCACAGCCCCGTCCAGGACGGGCCTCGGGGGCGCTGGCCGCGCCTGCAGCCGCCTGGCCCAGAGACGCCGCCTGGCGCAGCGTGGACTGCGTGGGAGCTACCTAGTGGCGCCCGAGGCTGGCTGCGCCCCCAGCTCCCCACTGGACACTCACCAGCTAGAATTTGTCAAGTGGCCGATTTTCTGCTCCTTTCTTGCAAGCGCAAGAGTGCGAGTGCCGTGGCGCGCACGTGTCTTCGGGGCTGAGAAATCGCCCCCCCGTGGCGGAGCCGCCGGCTGGGGCGGGCGCAGCGCCAGTCCCCCGGCCACCTGGGCG
>NW_004567143.1:5293168-5293832 GCF_000260355.1 Condylura cristata
GTGACCCCTCCGCACCGGCCCGCCGCGCCCCCTGCGCCTCCCGCCGCGGCCGCAGCTCCGAGGCTTATTTCTCGGCATGGCAGCGCTGACGATCGAGGCCAGGCAGAACCCTCAAAGGGAGCTCCTCTTGCCCCCCAGGAAGCCCGAGTCCGGGAGACTGAACGGAGATTAAAGTTAGTGGCAAGGGACTCTGCAGACGGCTTCGCCGTGGGCTGGGGTCCTCGGGGCCTGCCGGGCGCCCCAACCCTTCCCGGCACGGTGGCTCCCGGGCCCGTCTGAAAGCAGAGGGTGGACGGCAGCGGGGAGCGGTCGCGCCGGGCCGCTGCCCGCCAGCCCCTGTCCTTCCCAGGCCCGTAAGCCCTCCCGACGTCCCGGGGGCCCCGGCCCCAAAGAGCCGTGTCCCCGGGCGTGGCTGCGACCCCAGCTCCGGGAGCTGAGGGGGGCTTGCGCCCCAGGGGCCGGGCAGAGCTGGGCGGGCTTCGGCTCGCTCGCCGGGGGGCTGCTAGAGCAAGGGGCGTCTCGCCCACGGGCGGGTCTCCACACGGCTCCTGAGGCAAAACTCAAGATAGGGCCTCAAGCCCCCTCTTGGAACTGGGGATCAGCAGGGGCGTGGGGGGGGCACAGGGCCCGAGGCGGCTGCATTTCAGAGGAGAGCTGGGGTTTC
>NW_004567143.1:5294572-5295928 GCF_000260355.1 Condylura cristata
GTGGCCTTCGAGCCAGAGTGCACGCGGTGGACAGTGTGCGTGCGCGCGGGGGTGGGTGGCTCACGGGGCGGAGACGCCCAGCGGGAAAGCAGAGCGTGGTGAGGCGCTCACCCGGCCGCCCCCCACTCCGCACCCCCAGACTGGCCCTGCGCCCCCTGGGCTGCCGCTGTCGAGCCGGCCGGAGGTCACGCCGGTCGCACAGGCGGGTTCCTTCGGGGGCCCCGCGCCCGTGGGTGCCCCATTTTATTCGGGCCTTCACACAGACTGGTTCTTGAGGGCCCCAGGCGGCACCGCTCAAGCCAGCGCAGCCGGCGAGTGACAGAGAGGGGCTCGCTTCGTCCTTGCTCGGCCTGCGAAGCCTCCGGGCTCGGCCTCTCGGCCCTGGAGAACACTCGGCGGCGCGGACACTCGCGCCCGGCGCGGCCCCGGGCTCCCTCTGCGCCTGCCCGCCTGCCTGCCCCGGCCTGGCCTGCGCTGAGCGGTCTGGACAGCAGAGGGCAGAGCCGCCTCTGGCTTCGGCCTGGCCTGCGCAGCCGCCCCGCCCCCAGACGGCCTGTTTGGCCAGCCTGGCCCCCTGCGGCTGCCGCTTCTGCTAGTCCCCCGAAGTCTGCGAGTCGTTTCGGGGTGCCCAGAGAGGGGCTCTTTTTGGAGAATCGCAGGCACCGGCCAGGCTTACTTTGCAGGCTGCAGCCCAGCCGGGTCCGGCTCCCCCACGCTGACAGCCCCCCTGTTCTGCGACACGTGGAGCGGAAGTTCCTGAGGGACCCCCAGGCCTTGCTGCACCCCCAGGCGTAACTGCGACCCGCAGGCGGACCAGGCTCCGTGAAGTCCAGATACAGAGGGCGGCCAGGCCGTGGTCTGCGTGCGCTGCTGGGCGGGGCCTGCTGGCCCTCCCTGGCCAGCGGGCGGCAGAGGAGAGCCTGGGGGAGCAGAGCCGGGGAGCAGAGCCCAGGGAGCAGAGCCCGGGGAGCAGAGCCCGGGGAGCAGAGTCCGGGGGAGCAGAGCCTGGGGAGCAGAGCCCAGGGAGCAGAGCCCGGGGGAGCAGAGCCCGGGGAGCAGAGCCTGGGGAGCAGAGTCCGGGGGAGCAGAGCCCGGGGAGCAGAGCCCGGGGAGCAGAGTCCGGGGGAGCAGAGTCCGGGGGAGCAGAGTCCAGGGGAGCAGAGCCTGGGGAGCAGAGCCCGGGGAGCAGAGCCGGGGAGCAGAGCCCGGGGGAGCAGAGCCGGGGAGCAGAGCCCGGGGAGCAGAGCCCGGGGAGCAGAGTCCGGGGGAGCAGAGTCCAGGGGAGCAGAGCCTGGGGAGCAGAGTCCGGGGAGGCAGCAGGGACAGGGCTGTTTGCTGCTGGCGTGACCTGCGATT
>NW_004567143.1:5297338-5297884 GCF_000260355.1 Condylura cristata
CCACGTGTGTTTGCGGCCCTGTGGCTTCGGGTGCACGTGCACAGGGGTGCACACTCGCGCACACTCGCGCACGCTCATGCACGCTCACATGCACATTTGCGCACACTCGCACACTCTCACGCGCACACTCACATGCACACTCGCGCGCGCCCACGCACACACTCACACGCACACTCACGCACACACTCACGCGCACACTCACGTGCACACATACACGTGCACTCGCGCACACTCACGTGCACACTCTCACACGCACACACTCACGCACACTCACGCGCACACTCACGCGCACACCCACGCACACACTCACGCACACTCACGTGCACACTCACACACGCACACACTCACGCGCACACTCGCGCACACTCGCGCACACTCGCGCGCACACTCACACACGCACACACTTGCGCACACTCACGGACACACACGTGCACACTCGCGCGCACACTCGCGCGCACGCGCTGCGCCAGCTGAGGCGGCCTGAGGCCCGCGCACCCCCCAAGGCTCAGCAGGATGCCACAAGGCGCCACCTGGCAGTTGTGCGTG
>NW_004567143.1:5298789-5299810 GCF_000260355.1 Condylura cristata
GCCGTTTGCAGGGGCCCCCTGGCCAACAGGTCCATAAATCTCCCCCTGGGGGCAACGGAACACTCAGCCAGCCAGCGGAGAGAGGGGTCGGTGGGGAGACCTGGGGCGGCGGGCGCCCGGGCACAGGGCAGGCGTGTGTGAGGCCATGCGAGGTGCAGGGCAGGCGTGTGTGAGGCCACGCGTGTGCCCGTGGGCGAGACAGACGCAAGCCTGGCTCTGGGGCTCTGCACCCTGGGCCTGGGCCCTCGGGGCCCCTCCCTGCTGTGGCCCCGACTGCCCCCAGGAAAGCCGGTGCACGGCCCTCCAGAAGGCCCTGCGGTCACTTCTGCGCTTGCGCAGTTTGACTGCCTCTGAGCTCTCATTCAGCGAATCTGACAACAGATGAATAATTCATGCGCGGAAGGAGAGGAAATAAAGAAACGTCTCAAGGTCTGGCCCCTCTCAGCCGCGCCTGCCTCTGGGCCGCGCCGCCGGCCCCAGCAGGGCCCCGGGGACGCGGCCACTCTCCGGGCCTCGGGCCGCCCCCACGGGGCCTCTCGGGCCTGCCCGGGCAGGAGGCCCACGCAGGTGTCTGAGCTGCCTGCTCACGGCAAGGGGGCTGCCTGCCCCCTACCTCACCCAGGGCTCAGTACCTGAAAGCCCCAGACTGGGCCCCCAGCCCCTTGGGCAGCCAGGGAAGAGTCTGTTGCAGCAGAGAAGAGGGTTGGAGAGGCCGAAGAGGGCTGGGAGGGAGGGGAGCTCAGATCCTCACTTTTTTTTTTAAGATTTATGTAAGTATGTAGGCGCCGCCGTGTGGCCAGGCCCCTTCTCGTGAGGCGCGGGCCCCCGGCCACTTCAGACCACCCCTGGACCGCTCTTCCCTGCTGGCGCGCCCAGGCCGCTGGCCGGCTGCCGCGGGCTGAGGCCCGTCCTCTCCGACAGGCAGCCTCGGGCACGTCTCCGGAAACGCGGGGCGGCCCACGCCCCACTCGCTCCACGCTCCGGCGGCCTCGGCCCTTCCGAGGGCTCCTGCCCGTCAGGG
>NW_004567143.1:5307126-5308780 GCF_000260355.1 Condylura cristata
CCACTGGGGCTGCTTCCTTGGCTGCTCTAGCTTCCAGGAGCGGGGCCGTGTGCTGTGGACAGCCTGGCCTGAGATGGGGACACCCTCGCTCTGCAGACACCCCAGAGGCCTGGGTGGGTGTGGTTTCCGGGGTGAGCACTGGCTGTCCGGCCCGGGTCTCCCAGAAAAAAAGCAGAGGCCACAAAGGCCAGCCTGGCGGTGTGTCCATCCCGCACCCACACCCCCTGTGCTGACCGGGTGCTGTGTGTGCAGAAGCCCCTCTTACTGCAGAGCTGGCCTCAGGACCAGAGGGCTTGCGGGGCCTGCGCTGGGGCGCCTCTCCCCACGCGCGGGGACCGGGACCCCGACATGGGCGCGCGCATCAGGGTGCGCTGGGGGCGCCGAGGCCTGTCGGAAGGAAGGCGCCCTCGGGAGACCTCCGGCCACTCCGTGTCCCGGGAGGGCGAGGCCCCGCACAGACCGGGGAGCCGCTGCTCCTGGACTGCCCGGTCCGCCTGGGCCGCCCCTCTCCACGGGCAAGGCCGTGCCAACCACTGACCCGTGAGGCAGCTGAGCTGCTGGGCGGTGGTGCCCGGTGCTGGCCCTCCGTGGGCAAAGCCCCGGGTTGGCAGGGCCCAGACGGGTCGGGGCTAGGCCGGGGACGTGAAGCCCCACGAAGGGGGATGCCACCCCAGGTGCAGGGGCTTCCGCCACTGAGCAGTGCGTCCGGGCCGCTCCTAGATGCTGGGCGAAGCAGCCGTCTGCGTCAATCAGCTGGACACAGAGCAATCTGGTCCCTCAGGTGGAAAGTGAAGCCAACGGATGTCCTGGGCAAACGTCCTGTCCGCCGGGTCTGGCCCGTCGGCTCCTGGGAGCTCCGGCGCCAGCGCCTGGCCCTCAGCCGGGGGGCGAATGGCCCCTTCCCCGAGAGCGCAGGAGCTGGGCGTGGCCAGACGCAGGCCAGGCGGCGGGGCCGGACCCGCTGTCCTGAAGAGGGGTGCAGGCACGCCAGCCTGCCTCGCCCTGACGCCCGGTCTGCCGTTCTCCTGACACCCCCACGGGGGTCACCCGCACCCCTGCACACTACTCTTGCGCCGGGGAGAGGGGGCGCTCCTGGGTGGGAGACAGGCCAGGGCCCTGCCCTCTGCGCCCTCTGTCCTGACCAGCCAAGGTGCTCCCGCACTGACCCCCCAGCCCAGCGCAGCTCTGGGAGCAGACGGAGGCGAGGGACCCTCCCAGGTGTGCCGGGCTGGGGTGGGTGAGCCTCCCCCAGGCTCCATGGGGGCTCCGCAGGTCCCCGCCGCCCGCCCCTGCCGCAGGAGAGCTGAGAGCGCCCGACCCCAGGCAGCCCCCCCCCCCGGTGCGTCCTCAGAGAAGGGCCAGGCTGGGCTCAACCCGCGGCTCCTGACCAAGAGCCCAGCAGCCGCCGGTGCCCTGCACTCAGGCGAGCGCCGTGGATGGCAGGACGTGGCCGTGTGGACACGGCCTCCTGCGGCCGGCGCCCCTCTGCGCCCCAGCCAAGGTCAGAGCCCTCCGAGATGCCAGGAGAGAGCAGCTTGTTCGTGCTTCTTCCGAAATGCCGGCGCACGCACGGACTCTGCGTTATCCACCCCGCGTGACTCAAATCCGTGGAGTTTCAGACACATAATTAAAAAAAAAGCTCACTTCTAATAAT
>NW_004567143.1:5310165-5311548 GCF_000260355.1 Condylura cristata
GACCCTGCGCCCCGCCAGCTGGCTGGGGGCCCCCTCCGAAGAGGGCTCCCCGCCGACACCGTGGCGGCCCAGCCGCAGAGCGGCGGCCTGTGCAAGCCTGACTGCCGCAAAGCGTTCACGCTGACGGTGGCCTCGCACGCCTCACAGCTGGCCGCCCACCCCGCGTCTCCATTCAGGGCCCCTCGACTTTAGGGGGACGTGGACAACAAAGCTGGCCACGTGGATCCGGGAGAAAAGCTGGCACCGGCTTCCTTTCAACGTCCTGCGGAAGGAGAGCCAGGAAGCGGCGCTTTCCTGCCTGCGGTCAGCGGCCGACTCCCGGGCTGGGGCTCCGCCTGTGTCCGAGGCCACTGTCCGTCGTCCCTGCCTCCACGAAGCCCCGCTGACCCAGTCACGTTTACCAGCCGGCAACTGAGTCCTCGTCAGCCCTCGGCCCCAGCCGCGGCCGCCCTTGGAGACCGTGGCGGCGACAGCAGCCCCCAGCTCTGAGCGCGGTCACCTCGGGGGTCAGCAGGAGCCCTGGGCGTGGCCCTTCCCTGTGAAGACGCTGAAAGCCAGAGTGTCCCCCCCAGGTCTGGACACATGGACCTGATCCCCAAAGCCACCAACACGGCCTCTGAAAAGGGGGTTCCAGCGAAGCCTGAGCCCTTTATGTGGGCTCCCCACTTGGGTCAAACATCGCACTGTCCTCAGATGGGGGCACGTCCAGACGGCCGTGCTGGGGTCCCCCTGCCCGCCTGTAGGTCCGAGCCCCAGCAGACCGCGCCTGTGTGCTGCCGGCTCTATCTCACAGCCCCGAGTATGCTGACACGAGGACCCAGGCACCCCGAGAGTGGGCTGTCCCCCACTGTGGCCGGCGCTCTGGGGCTGCCAGGGAGGTGTGCGCCGCGCCGAGCCCCCCCCGCCCCCAGCTCAGCACCCCCCAGTCCTCCTGCAGCTTCTGCAAAGGCGCGTCCCTGTGGGAGCCGCTCCTGCGGGTAGTCGAGGGGCACCTGCCCGCACCCCACACCTCTGCGCAGGGCACCGCGGTGTCCACACCGACGGGCCGGCAGGCCACGCCGGGGCGCTCTGGTCCCGCACAGGTTCACCTGCCCGTGGGGAGAAAAGCAGTTGAGCGGTCGCCTGGGCCAGGTGCCAGCGGTGCGGGCACAGAGCGGGCACGCGGGGGCAGGGTGTGCCTTTCCCGGTAGGGGCCCTGAGAGATTGGGGGGCGCCCGTGGGTTTGCCCCTCAACATCCACATGTTGCCAAACGCTGTTTGAAACGCCCGGTGGTGTCCGGCTTGGCGTCGGCGGTGATGGCCAAGTGGCCACTCTCCCGGGGAGGCAGCCAGCCAGCACCAGCTCTTACCCTTTCTTGAGCGTGGTGGGCAGAAAGTCCAGTG
>NW_004567143.1:5312978-5316515 GCF_000260355.1 Condylura cristata
GGAGCTGCGCCGGCCTGGGCAGCCCCGCAGCTGCGTCTTCCCAAGTCCAGCTCCGTGACCACGCAGGCGGGTGTCTGGTGAGAAAACAGGCGCTGGACGTTCAGGCACGGTCAGCGCTTGCTGGGCAGCTGGCGGCCAGGTGGGACCCCTCCGCGGCCCCGGCCTCTGTCCCTGCCAGGTGCTGGACGCCCTCCATGCCCCATCTGGGGCCGCCGGGCAGGGAGCGGCCGGGCTCTCGGGGTCCATCTGAGCACAGAAGCCGGCGGTGCCCACCGTGGGTCTGAGGTTGTGCCTGTCTTGTTAGCAGAGTCCGGTCCGTGGGCGCGGAGGGTCTGGCTGGACGCCGAGGGGCTCGCTGGAGTCCTGCTCAGGTCTGACTCCCAGACTCTCCCAGGGCCTGGGAGAGCCCAGCTCCACCGCAGGGGCTCACTGCAGGCCTCGGTGCCCCCAGGGATCTGGAGATGCATTGCACGCCCTCCCCCGAGGGTCAGCCGTAGGGTGGGCTGCTGGGCAGGGAGGCCCCGGGCTCTGGACACATGAGGCGCCGACCTACAACCGGCAGAGCCCAGATCCACGCGCAAGCCCCGGGCGGTGGCTACAGGGGGCGGCCAGCGAGCGAGGCACTCTGAATCCTCTGAGGGGTTCCGCAGTTATTGAGGGGCGGGAACTTAAGTGGGTGATGCGATCACTCTGTCTTCTCAAGTCTAAATTATTCATTTTCTCTGGGTGTGGATTATGCTCGTTGCTCCAGACTACTGTTAATAAATTTTTTAAAAATCAGAGAGTAGAAAACAACTTCCAAATCCAAGAAAGGTTGTCCACGGGGAAGCGCTGTCAGTGTCCTGAGCCTGCTTGCTGCCCCCGGGGCACTGGGCACGGACCGGACCGCGCTGGCCCAGGCCGCTGCAGGACGCCCCGCCCGCGGGTGAGGGGCAGAGGCCCTCCAAATCGGGTCCCGGCATGGAGTAAAGCAGGTAGCGCTCCAACTTGTCCTCCCTTTTGGGGCCTTGAGTGGCTTCTGGCATTTGTACTCGTTTGGAGAAGTAAAAGGGGCAAACCCAGCACCGCCCCAGCTGGAAACGGGGCTCTGAGACCCTGCTGGGGTGGGGTCTCGCGCGCACTGGCGAGCTCTTGACTGGTTAGACCCGCCGGCTCCACAGCAGCGTGTCCGCAGGGCAGTCAAGGACGCGCAGGCCGAGTGGACGGCGGATCCGCGCCCACCACCCCGGGGGCTGCCGGGCGCTGCTCCTGGCCTGCTCCGCGGGTGTGCGGGTGTGGCGAGACCGGCCAGGTCAGTTCACCTCCCTGGAGGCCCCCGTGTGGCCGTGCGGGGTCCACGCCGTGCACTAGGGGTCTCAGGCCGGGCTCGGTCCCCGTCCGGTCCCTGTCTGTGTTCACCCGCGGCAATTGGGAATCAGAATCAGGGCGGCCTGGGGCCCACGGCCCCGCCCAGGCCCCGCCCACCGCCCACCCACAGCCCCGCCCAAGCCCCGCCCACCGCCCCGCCCACCGCCCACTGTATGGGCTCAGGGCTCTGAGGCTGCGTCTGGGCAGGGCAGGTGGCTGCGGGTGGCCGCGCGTGTCCGCTCCTGAGCTCATCGACGATGGAGAAGAGGAGTCTGCCCCGCGGCTCCGCCGCAAAGCCTGGGCTGTGCTTGGTGTGACAGAGCAGCCGCGGCCGCCGCATTTTTTAACTCCCTAGTGATAGACCCGTTCCTTGGGAGACTCTAGTTTCAAGGGGTGAAAGGAGAGGAATAGCACCCCCATATTTGCCTGTCTGTCGTCGCCGGGTCCAGTCGGGCGTGAGGGCCACAGGGCCTGCCGAGCCAGCCCTCGCCCTGGAGTGGGCACAGCACATCAGAGCAGGGAGAGTGCCTCACAGGGCGGGTCTGCAGCCCTCGCCCTGGAGTGGGCACAGCACATCAGAGCAGGGAGAGTGCCTCACAGGGCGGGTCTGCAGCCCTCGCCCTGGAGTGGACAGTCCAGCGAGTGGAGAGGAAAGTGAGTGGCAGCTGTTGGTCTGGTCCAGATGGCTCCGAGCTGAGCTGCACAGGCTTCGGCGTCCGAGACTGGCCGTCGTTTCCAAACGGAGGGACACCCTCCCCATTCGCAGGTGGCTGAGGTGGGGTGACTGCGCCCAGCGCTGTCAGTGTCCTTAGAGGCCACGGCGCCACTGCTTGGCAGCCGCGCTCACCCCATGCGCCACCCTGGGGCTGTGGCCAGCGAGGCCGCGGAGGCCGACCCGGGTGGACACCGGTCTGCACCGTCACTGGCCTCCGTCTGCCCGGCAGCCCAGCCGTGTCCCCGCGCCTCGGCCGGGGAACCCCAGGTCTCCAGGGTCGCGGCCGGGCGGGGAGAGTCACAGCTGGGCTCGTGGGGCATGGTGGGGACCGCCCCCCGCCCCGCCCCGCCATAGCCACTTCACTGGGGCTGTCCTCTGCCTCTCCAAGAACAGGGAGGGGTCCCCCCTGACAGACCCCACCCCCCGCTGTGTTTTGGTGGAAAGACGCTGGCACCGCACACAAACCGGAGCCTGGCTGTTGGGGGGCGGGGACCCCTTGATGCTGTCCACCCAGCACGGGGACCACACAGCACAGGACAGGGTGGCCCGCACAGGAAGGGGGGCCCGCTGGGTTGGGGCGCCGAGGGCTCTTCCGAGGCGCGGCGGCTCCCAGGCTGGGAGGCCCGGTGTCCACACAAGCCACGGCGACCGCCCTGGCGCGTGGAGGGCCACGAGCCGCTGGACAGCGGAGTGGACAGCGCGGGGACGGTGTTCTGACTCCAGGCCCCTCGCACAGGGAGCCGAGGGGACGCGGCCCGTGGTGGCTCCTCGCGGCCAGAGCAGCCCGGCTCTGCGCCTGGCCCTGACGCAGCCCCCGGGAGAACGTTCTAGTGTCGTTTTAACCAACTCTCAAAAAGTATTAATTTGGCTCTTTATTCATGAACATTAAAAGCTGGAAGTTAATAAATATTTTATGATCCTCAAGCTCCAACGTGCGTCTGATTGATAGGCGGCAGGAAAGGCCTGCTCGCTCCGGAATCCACACGGTGGGTGCCGGGCGGGCGTCCGCTAGCCCAGAGAGCGGCGACCGGCGCTGGGGCCGGCTTCAGGGCCGGGGCTCCGGACCCCAGGATCCGCCTCTTCCTGCTGGCCTGGGCAGCCAGCCGGGTGGACGCGGCGGTGGACCTCCCGCGCGTCCAGGGTGCGGGGCGTGCCCAGGCCAGCAGCCTCCCTTGCTGGCGTCGCGGGGCCCCGGGACTAGAGCCGTTTCCGGACATCAGGCTCAGTCGGCGTGGCCGGGGCCAGGGTCCTGTCCCCCACCGCGGGCGAGGAAGGGCCAGAGGGCCTCTCGCCGAGCTGGGCCTGCAAGCAGGTGCAGGGCCTCAGCGGTGCGTTGCTGTGCTCTCGAGAGTTCCGCTGCCTTCGCCGCCAGAGTAGCTCCAGGGTTGGCTCTCGACTTAGCAGGTGGACGGAGACCCCGCCGGTGGGCTGACGGGCGGAGCCGGGGTCCGCGGGGCGCGGCCCCGAGGACGGAG
>NW_004567143.1:5316623-5318113 GCF_000260355.1 Condylura cristata
GCTGGCCGGGCCGGTCCGTGCTGGGGAAGAGGGCCTGATGGGCTCCCTGCGGGGCCCCGGGGCCGCGGCGCCGGGCTCAGAAGCGCTAAGGAGGCTGTGCTGGGCTGTCCACTGACTGACGCGGTCCCTGAGCCGGCGCGCCCGAGCTGCCCGGCCAAGTACTTTACGAGGGGAAGAGCCGCGCGGAGCAGGGACTCCTGGGCCGTCCGATGCCCGCTGGCCACGGAACAACACACGGGTGCAGAGCACATCTGCGAGGCGGGCCAGGTCGGCACCGCTGTCCTGGGAGTGAGTTGCTGGGGGGACGCTGGGCTTGGCCGACTGACATCTCCTCCTGCGAGGGTCGGCTGGACCAGCCAGCGGCTGGCAGCACGAGCTGCAAATCTGTCTGGTTTTCAGAAGAGCCGTTCTACACGCTTGCTGGCGGGCTAATGAAGGAAACGCTGGCTGCCTTCCTTGATGGGGAGCGGTGGGGGATGCCCTCGTGGGCCGGTGGCCTCCCTAGGGTCCCTGGGCAGTCCTCTAGCCATACGCTGTCAGCTGCCCATTCGAAGAGGGGTTATCCACGCGTACGGTTTGGAAGAAATCACAAATGCGACGTGCAAGCACGATGCCAGCCCCCTCGCCACGTGCCGGGTCCGTGTCCGGCCGTGGGCTCCCCCGCAGGGCTGGCCCTCCGCTGCGGCGCGGAGCTAGGGGCATGCGCGCGTGGTCAGGAGCCGTCAGTGGAGGGGCGACGGGAGGAAGGGCCGCAGTTGGGTGCTGGAAGGCTGTTTAGAGGGTGGGTGGGTGCGTGGGCACGCGGGTGGGTGGCGGAGACCTGGGCGTCTGGATGAGGGGGTGGAGCCAGCCTCCATCGTCTACCGTAACCTTTGTGAGGGCACGTGACTCGCTCAGGGACCCCCCGGCCGGCACAGCGATGCCATGTCCCCCAAAAGATCAGAGAAGACCTCCGTGGCTTTGCTCCTGTTCCTAGTCCGCTCTGGGAACGTTGGCACTGTTGGGCGGTCGTGGGGTGATCCTGAGGCGGACGCAGAGGGCCCCACAGTGGCCCGACCTGGGGGCGGCGGGAGCTGTGGCGCTGAGGCTCTTGAACTGTTTCCCACAGAAAGCCGTGTCTGCCGTGCCGGCCCATAGCACGGACGGCCCTGCGCGTCCGCCCGGCGGGGAGGGAAGCTGGAGGGCTCAGGCGCCCGGCGTGGGCAGGGAGGCGGCCCGGCCATGCGCTCACGTGGGAGGCTGGGTGGGGGGTGCTGGGTGAGCCCCTCTTCCAAGGTGTTCCTGAGCCACCCGGCCAGCAGGTGCGGCTGGAGTCGTGCAGGGGTGGGAGGAGCAGGGAAGGCTGGCGGCGCGGTGCGGGGTGCCCTCCTGGGGACCCCACTCTGGGGCTTTCCGGGGGTCTCTGCTGCAGATGCGGGGCTGGGGCGGGGGCAGCCTGGGGAGGCGGTGAGTTTCCACGGGTGGGTTTGCCAGGGGCTGCGAGGATGCCG
>NW_004567143.1:5318813-5320498 GCF_000260355.1 Condylura cristata
GCCGGGCGCCCCTGGGTCCCGCTGCTCTTGGGCGCTGCGCCCGTCCTCTGGCTGGGCTGCTTGCGTCTGGTCCTGACGGCTTCTTCGTGTGCTCCGGAGGCTAGTCCTTGGGCAGATATGTGGTTAGCAAATATTTCCTCCCAAATTGGACCTTTTCTTTCTATTTTCTTACGTGCCTTTTGCCACGAAGCGGGTACCCGTCTGATGCCGCGGCGCCCCCCCACCGTGGCGCGGGTCAGTGAGGGCCGCCGGCCCTCGGTCTGGGCGCCGGGCTCCAGGCCAGGGTCACGTGGCCCAGGCCTTGCCCAGACTCTCCTGGAAGCGTCGCTTCCACCGTCTCGGGCCACGCAGGCCACGCGGGACGCGGTCAGCCGCCCGGCCAGTCCCCGCGGGCTCTGAAGCGCCCGAAGGCCCGCCCGTCCCCCAGTCCTCCTGACGCAGCTCCCTCAGGCGGCCGACACGGTTCCCAGACGGCCTCTGCCACGGCCTCTGCTCCCCTGGACCCGCCCTGAGGCTCAGGTAGGGTCGCCCCTGCCCTCTGCGGGTCCCCCCGCCCCGCGTGAGTCTGTCCTCCGCAGCTGCCCGTGGCACGCGGCCGCCCAGCAGACCCCTGTGTGGGCACTGGGCCCCGTGTCTGTCCCTCGCCCTGGCAGAGCCCGGTGAGCGGCCACCGCCATCCACGTGGGCAGCGTGGGCGCCACGAGGTGTCCACCGGGGCAGGGACATGTGTGAGCAGCGAGGGCTCTGGAGGGCGCCTGCCTGGAGGGGGGCTGGGGCGCAGGGGCCCAGAGCTGCAGCCACGGCCTGTTTCCACCTTCCCTGGTTCCATGCCTCCAGGGGCTCCCCCTTCTCCCAGGCTCTCCTGCCAGAGGACGCGGGCCAGCTCCCTGCCGTGGCCCTTCTCCCCCCGTCCCCGCCCTGATGCAGCCTGCACCCCCCACAGCTCAGCCCCCCTGGGCCCTGCACCCCCCCCAGCTCAGCCCCCCTGGCCACTGCACCCCCCACAGCTCAGCCCCCCTGGCCACTGCACCCCCCACAGCTCAGCCCCCCTGGCCACGCTCCTCCCCGCCAGGGTCACCAGCCAGAAGAACCCGCACTCAGCTCTGCACCCTTCACATGAGACACCCCAGGGATCCACAGTCATGCACCCCGTGACCCCTTACACTGTGTGGGACCCCAAGCCCCCTGATAACTCACCCCAGGCTGTAGCCCTCGCCCTGTCCGACCCGCGTTCCGGAACTTCCCCTGCTCGGTCTCTACAACCAGCAACCTTCTGTCGCTTGGTTCCCGTCTCCCTTTTATTTTTGTGTAGAAGAACTGGGGTACAGCCAGAAGCTTGGGGGGCAGGGGGACGGTGAGAGGCTTCATCAGACACGGAGGGGAGCACATGTCCGCTGGCCCAGCCCAGGACGCCCCCCGGCCCTCGGCCCTCGAGGTCCGCCGGCCTGTCACTTTTGGGAAGGGACCTACTTGGTGGCCTTCTCGGGCCTGCGGCTCAGACGCTCCCGTTTGGGTGGTTTTGACAATAATGCGCATAAAGGTGTCACAGGACACCCCAGTGGGAGATGAGGCGGCCTGGCCAGGGGTCCTCAGCGTGTGCTTAAGGGGGGAAAGCCCACCCACAAAGAGCAGGAGGTGCGCTGGGTAGTACCAGGGAGAGTCAGGGGGTGTCGGGGCCCCAGGGG
>NW_004567143.1:5321239-5322406 GCF_000260355.1 Condylura cristata
TCAAAGGGTCTCAGGGAGTGTCAGAGGGTATCAAGGAGTCCCAGGGCGTGTCAGGGAGCCCCAGAGGGTGTCAGGGAGCCCCAGGGGGTGTCAGGGAGTACCAGGGAGTGTCATGGGATCCCAAGGAGTGTCAGGGAGAGTCAGGGGGTGTCAGGGAGCGCCGGGGGTGCCGGAAAGTGCTGGGCGGTGCCCGCCTGCCGCCCCTGGTGGCTGGACTTCCTACTCCAGTTACGATTCATTTAACATGCTTAGAAATTTTAGGCGAAAAGTGAGTGGATGAGAAATCAATAGTAATAAACAGCCTCCGTTCAGGGCTATTATCGGGGATTACGCTCCCTTTCCCACTAGCAGCAGCCGCTGACCGCTGCTCTCGCTATGAAGTGCCCCGGCTTACTGGAATTCGCCCCAGCAGCTCAGGTCGATGCCCCCGGCGCTGAGCGCCGGCCCCCGGCACGTCACACCGAGCGACGCTGCTTCAGTCAGGAGTGGCTTTGGCCTGTGGACGGGGCCCCTGGTGGCTTCAAAACTCGGCAGTTTAAGCCGGACCCTGGAGACGCAGCGTGTCACCAGCCACCAGGGGCGGCAGGCGGGCACCACCCAGCACTTTCCGGCACCCCTGGGGTCCCTGACACCCCCGGGGCTCCCTGACACCCCCGGGACTCGCGGCTGCTCGCGGCCTCGCCCGCTTCCCAGTAGCACCCCCACACCGTCGGGCTGCGGGGCCGGGGGTGAGGGGACGGGAGCAGGGTGCCCACACATCCCACATTCTCCCTGAGAGATGGGGGACCCGGGGCCCGTCCCCCGGGGAAGTGACCGCCGCCAGGGAGGCCGGGCCTGCGAGGGGGCGACCGAAGCTGCCTGGGGCGAACCTGGGGCACCCCAAGGGACGAGACACCCACACCCTCCTCGCAAGCTCGGCGCTTCTGAGAGCCCTCGGCCCGCCTCGCGGACGCCAAGGTGGGGCGCGGTGCCTGCTGGCGCCACAGACGCAGCCCCCATGCAGGGCAGACGCGACCCGCCCGCAGCGCCCGGCCCTGAGCTGACCAGAGTGTCCACGCGCCCCCTGGGGCCAGTGTGCACCCCTAAAGTGTGCGCAGGGTGCAGACGCACGGTCCCAGCCCCGGGGCCGGGGCTCGCAGACGCAAGGAGAAAGCCGGAGCCTGGGCG
>NW_004567143.1:5322961-5323752 GCF_000260355.1 Condylura cristata
CCTGGGAAGAGGCTGCTCCCTGCTCGGGCCCAGCCTGGCACACGAGGACCCTGCGCCCGTCCAGCGTCCCAGCGGGCGCTTCTTGGGGTGAGCTCGGCGGCAGGTGGGGTCAGGGGGCCGGCAGGGGCGGGCAGGTCCACGCGGCCACGCTGCTCTGCGGGGGTCTCCCGCGGTGCGTCCACCTCACTGCCAGGAGAGTCCCTTGCGTGGACGCCGCTGCCCAGGCAGGCGCCTGCGGGCGGGGCTGAGAAAGGCCACCGTCGGGGACCCCGAACCCCGGTGAGAAAGACGGACTGGTGAGCTACGGGGCGCAGAAGCGGGGTTTGGGGGAGGCGGCCGCCCCGCACCTGGGGCACCCGAGTCCGGCAGGCAGGGGCAGCCTGGGCCTGGGCAGAGGCCCGGTCTGGGGCAGCCCAGGCCTGGGCAGAGCCAGTGGGCGGCGGGAGGCTGGGGGTGCCGACGGGCCTGTTGGGAGTGGACTCCGTGGTCCGGAGTCGGGGTTCGTTCTGAGGCCCCCAGAAAGCCAGAGAACTGGGCCGAAGCAGAGTGCCGAGGCCGGATCCATTCCCGAGGGGTCGGCCTGGGGGTCCCAGCAGGGCCCCAGCTGGCGGAGCGGGGGTTGGGGGTGGTGAGGGCCCAGCCGGGTGCGGGGCGAGCTGGGCCCGGGCGGTGAGGTCAGAGCCACGGGACACACCGCACTCGGAGCTCCCGCTGGCTCGGATGGGGCGGCCTTGAGGGGGGGCCTGGAGGGGCGCCACCTTGTCACGTGTCCCCTCAACACGTGCCAGTCC
>NW_004567143.1:5347933-5349146 GCF_000260355.1 Condylura cristata
ATCGGCCTGGCCGCGCGGCTGCCCGCTGGCCTCTACGCCCGTGTCCATTTAGCTCTTGTGCCGCTGCCCAAGCCGGGCTGGCTGCTTGCTGCTGTTGAGTTGCGTGTCCTGCCTCCGGCTTCCACCTGCGTCAGCCGCTTCTCTGCTGGCGTTTTCTCCCGGCGCTAGGCGTCTTTGTGTCCTGACAGTTTCTGTTGCTGTGAGGCCCCTTAGGTAGACATCACCCCACTTGTTTATGTTGGCTGTTGTTTCGCCCACCGCCGGAGACAGATCCCCAAAGGTGTGACTGAGCCCAGAGTCTTAGAGTTTTGCCTAATCGTTGCGCCATATATGGCCCAGATTGGGGGTCGGTGTCCTGTCTTTCCCCCATCTTGAGTTAATTTTTGTGTGTGGTGTGAGGTGCTGATCTAGTCTCATTCTTTTGTGTGTTGCTATCAACAGTTTTCCCTGGACCCTGTGTTGAAGATTAATTCCCCAGATTAATTCCCCATATATTCTTGACGCTCAACTCCGTCCCATCCGTCTGTTTCGTTCCGGTGCTGTGCTGTTTTCATTACTAGAGCTTTGTGGTATTGTTTAAATCGAGGTGTGCAATACCACCACTCTCCCTCTTTTTTGTCAAGACTGTTTTGGCTATTTGGGGGTCTTTTGTGGTTCCATATAAACTTCAGTACTGTTTGCTCTAGTTCTCTGAGGAACGCCATCAGAGCCTGATAGGGACTGCACGAGTCTGCAGGCGCCGCTCTGGGTAGCGGGTCATGTTCACGCTGTCTTATCGTTCTCACGGTATAGGTAGGTCCGTTCTCACGGTATAGGTAGGTCCTTCACCTCTTCTTTTACGTTTACTCCTGGGTATGGGCTCTTGTTGATTTCAGGACATCTTTACTACGCATAAAATGCGCATTTCTAGGTTTGCAGGCGCTTAGTGCCCTGATGGGGGTGCTCTGTGCCCTCGCTGCCGAGCACAAACGTGCTGACGCTGAGCTCTGCAAGCGTGACGGGGGGGGGGGGGGGGAGATGCTGCTTCGACCTGTGTGTACTCCTAATTAATCCACATTACATTTGAAATAGTCAGATATGCTAGTGGTTACCATGTTGAACAGCACACAGCTCTGGATTCTGGTATTAAGTTTAAAACCAGGAAAGAGAATCGCGACCCTGGCTGCAAGGCACTCACTGCCTAGCGTGGCGGGGAGGCCAGCTGCGGCCGGCC
>NW_004567143.1:5351136-5352867 GCF_000260355.1 Condylura cristata
AATGTGAGAAGAAGCACGTTCATTTTGTGCCGGTTCCTGGCGAGTGTCCCCCTGGTGGGACCGCCAGACGGTCTCGCCCACACAGCAGCCAGATTCTCACGCCCGGCCCTGAGCCCCAGCGTGGGTGAGGCTTTGTGGGGCTCAGCTCTGAGCTCCACGTGGCACCCAGGTGGCGAGGGCACCGATTGCTCCCTGACCCGCGGGGCATCAGCCCCCCAAAATGCAGGGCCCCGTCTGTGCTGTGCCGTGCTGCAGAGAGCGTGGGTGGGGCGCGGGGGTACGCGCGGGGGTGGGGGTGCATGGCAGCTGCAGCCAGCACGGCGGAGCTCATCAGACACGAGGCTCGTGAATCCAAACGCCACTGTGAGATGCGGCCGTGCAACAAACATCGACTCTGGGCTCGGTGATTCAGGCACTCATCGGAATTACGTTTTATTTTATAATGGTCTCTGGCAACCTTGCAAGAACACTCTCCGGACAAACCGTCCAGCCCCGGGCGGAGGTCGCTGCCTTCGGATTCCTCTGTCGTTGCGTGGAATTAGATTTAGCTGATGCTTCCCCTCGTATTTCCAAATCACTTTAAAACGAGAAATAAAAGTACAAAATCGTAGCATTTAGTAGAATAAATACAGAATCATCAGCAAAGAGCAGGCGTTTCCGCTTGTCCCGTCGACCCGGCCCGTGTGGTCTGACTCATCCCGGGCCCTCGTCGCCTTGAAGCCACGAAGCAGCCGCGCACCTCGGCCAGAAGGAGGCGGGAGGGGCCAGGCTGTAATCGAAGGACATGTCCTGTCCGGGGGCTCCCATCTGGGGAGGGGGCTCAGGCAAGAGCGCACCCCTGCTGTGGCCTCGCGGGCTGGGCTGGCTTCCAGGCGGCGGGCAGAGCGGCTGTCCAGCTGGGGGCCGACCTGCCCTGAGCCCGGGTGTGAGCTGCCCAAGCCGGGCGCACCCCCAAGGCCCCCCTGAAGCATCCTTACCAACACCCAAGGCCGCGCTGAGTGAGCTGAGCCGGGCGTCCCTCCTGTGGGCTGGGGAGTCTCAGACCTGGAGTGCGCAGAGACCTGGGGTGCAGACACCCCTCAGCGGGGCCACACAGGAAGGCGTAGCAGGGAAGTCGGGGTGCGTGAAACCCGAAAGAGGAAACAATTTGGGGCCAAGGACGCCCTCGGACTTTCGGGGGTGAACGTAATGCAGTGACCACGCAGGCGGGTGTTTCATGATTCACCCGAGAGGCAGGAAACACTGCGCAGCGTCTCCGAGCAAGGGGGAGCCCAGGTTGGGGAGTCGGGGGGCTGTGGCCGCCGCCCAGCGGCTCCATGTGCTCACAAAGGGAGCCGGGAGGCCGAGGCCCCCAGCGCGGAGCGCCCAGAGGCCCCGGAGACTGCGGCCTTGGGGACCCCGCCGGCCTCCGCATCCCGGTGGGCACAAAGGCAGAGGCCCGAGGAAGCAGCGGGGCAGAATTTTAAGCACCAGCTGTTGGGGCCTTTGTCCGCGGGGCCACCCCGCCCCCCGCCCAGCGCGCAGTCTGGGCACAATGCCCACTGAGCCCCGCCAAGCCCCGCTCGGCCGCGGGGGCGGAGGGCGCCTGCCCACAGCAGCCTCACGAGGGGGCCGCCCGGCCTTCTTGGGGCCTGTCTTGCCCCCTGGCAAGGCCGTCACACGGCCTCTGTCTTTGCAGCCTGGATGCCAGTGTCTCCTCCGCGAGGCGGCAGTGAGCTGCGGCAGAGGCCC
>NW_004567143.1:5354962-5355620 GCF_000260355.1 Condylura cristata
TTGGGGGTGTCGCCCTTTTGGGGGTGCAGAACTGGGCGGTGATACAGCCAGAAGCAGGGGGGCCGTAGGTCCTCTGCGGCCTCCTGGGCCTCGCGCCCTTGGGAACCGGCAGGCGGCGCCGCGGACCCCAGCACCCCGGGCTGTGCCCGGCCCGGAAGTCGGGGGTCCCTGGGCCGCAGCTCCGCCATGGGGTCACGGCCGGGGCTGAAGCGCGATTCTGAGAAGCGTAGCCGGGCTCGGCCAGACCCCCAGGAGGTGGAAATCTTCACTGAACCGGAGGCTCCCGCTAGACCTGAGGTCTCCGATGTGAGTCCTACGCGCCCCAACACCTCCTGACCGAGGCCGAGGGGGCTGCGGCCACTCACTAAAGGCTGAGGCAGCCGAAGCAGCAGGCCCGGGGCTGGGGCGCGGGGGCGGCCGCCCGCGGCTGTGGGGTCCTCACTTGCCTCCTGCTCGGGGCGCTGATGTGATCAGAGTCCGCGCCAGCCCCTCCGTCAGCATTTCTGAAAGCTGCGGTGAAGCCTTAGAAGGGGGGTGCCCTTGGCGGCTTGGGGAGGACTCGGTGGTTCTGGAAGCCCCCTCTGCCCCTCTGTCGGCCGGCCGCTGGCCGAGCCCCCTCTGCCCCTCTGTCGGCCGGCCGCTGGCCGAGCCCCCTCTG
>NW_004567143.1:5359205-5360284 GCF_000260355.1 Condylura cristata
GCAGCGGGGAGACAGGAGGGTCTTCTGCGCCCTGGGGTCGCTCCCTGGCCAGGACGGACTGACTGAGTCAGGCTGGGGTCTGCTCTGCCCTCTGACCCTGCGCTCGGGGCCTGCAGCTCAGCAGGTGTGAGTGAGGCGGCTGGGCGGCGCCCCGAAGCCACTGAATGGGAGAACTTGCGCCCCGCGCTGCCCTGGGGGAGCCCGGCTCCAGCGTCCACGGCGCGCCAGGAGAGCTCGGTGATGCGGGAATGTCCATCGGCCGCTTGGGGGCTCCCCTGCCGATGTCAGCAATTCCAGAGCGACCGGGCCCTCGGGGAAGGGCTTGGGAAGTCGGCGGCAGAGGCTGCTCTGTGCAGGGTCCCCCACGCGCAACAGGCGAGGGGCACAGGCTGGCCTCTGGACAGTGAGTGTCCTGACACGAAGGTGGTCTCACGTCAGCGAGTGGGAATATAGAGAACAGCGAGCGCTCCCCCCCCGCCCCCGGCCCCGACAGCGGGCGTCTCCGTCTGCGCAGTGAGCTCATGCTGTCGCCGAAACGGTGCTCGGCTCTTCCGGGCCGAGCTGGCCGTCGCCCTGCGGTCTAGGTGACCCTGAAGGACACGCTCGTCTCGGTCTGCGTTTCTCCCTGGGCGCCTGGGTTGCTCCCAGCCCCTGGCTGTTGCGAGCTGATTGCACACGGACAGTCTTTTCCCTCCACCATCTGTCCACGTTGGAGCCCTGACCCGCTCAGAGCAGCACTGGGCAGGCGCGTCCTTGCTGAGTGGCCAGCAGCCCGAGTCTCGGGCCAAGGGCGTCCGACCTCCCCAGACAGGGGACGGGTCCCAGCCTGCCGCGTGGGCAGCGGCCGCGCGGGCTGAGGATCACGTCCAGCTCCGTGATGCTCCCGGGGAGTGGCCGCAGGCCGCAGCCCGCCCAAGAGGCCCTCGCTGCTCATCGGGGCGTGACCCCGTAGCGTGGGCCGGCGGCTGCGGCGAGGCGCCCTCGGGAGAGAGGCTTCCCGCAGGAAACAGCCTTCACGCCGCCCGCCGCACGCTCACGCCGCCGCCAGCGGCGAGCCCTGACTGTCCGGCCGAGGGACC
>NW_004567143.1:5360838-5361932 GCF_000260355.1 Condylura cristata
GGCTGGCCCCTGGCTCTGCAGGCAGACTGAGGCGGCCGGTGTCTGCTGGGGTGCACCGGTCAGCCCCGCCTCCTGCTGGCCCAGGGCTCTTGCCGCCTCGCTGGCCTCGGAGCCGCCGGGGCTCCCGCCCGCCCTGGGGCTCCCGGGTTCTCTGACCAGGCCTGGGGAGGCCCCCACTTCCGCTGGCTGAGCCCGGCGCCCTCCGCCACGCCGCCTAGACGTCACTCTGCTCCCGGAGCCGCGCGTCTCTCACCTGCCGTTACTGAGCATCAAAGGCCCAGAGTGTGAGGTATTTTGTTTCTTTCCTTTTAAAAAGTTAAGTTTAGCGCTTTCCCTAGAGTCCGACTCATTTGCTAGACGCAAAAGCACTGAAGGTCACTCGGGCACACGGAGATGCGGCCTCGTGGCGGCCGCCGGCCACTTGGCAAGGGGGCGACAGCCGATTTTGCTCCCTGGAAAACATGAATTTCACGGCTGACTCGAGAATCAAACGCCCGCGGCTTGCCTGGAGCAGCTTGTGGGGGAGAATGTGCGTGGGCCCCTCCCCAGATAAACCCCGTCAGGAGCCCCTAGGGTGGATCCCCCACCCCCCAGCGCCCCAGGGGCGGCGGCCCTGGCGTCACAGGGATCCCCCACCCCCCGGCGTCACAGGGGCGGCGGCCCTGGCGTCACAGGGATCCCCCACCCCCGGCGTCACAGGGGCGGCGGCCCTGGCGTCACAGGGATCCCCCACCCCCCAGCGCCCCAGGGGCGGCGGCCCTGGCATCACAGAATGTCGGAGGCGACAGGAATCGCACTCTCAGACATCACGTTTTATGACTCACGGACTTGTCCTCCTCTTCAATTTTATTAATTTCTCTCTTTTGTTTGGTTACTTTTGCACACAAGAGCTGGGGTGCAGCCAGAGGTGGGGGCGCTCAAAGACTCCCCTGGGACAGAGTGGGGAGCACTCAGCCGCCCGAGTCTTCCCGCGCCCTGGAATGGCCATTAGAGCGCAGTTTTGCTTTGCTCCTTTCACGCAGGATCCTCGCGGGGCGCAGAGCCCAAGGCCACCGTCACCACGCGCTCCTGGGCGCCGTCTCCGGCCCCGCACC
>NW_004567143.1:5382319-5383564 GCF_000260355.1 Condylura cristata
AGCAGAAGCGCCGGCGTGTGGGCGCCTCGGCCGCTGCTGCGTGTCCCCGAGACCCCACGGTCTGCCTAAGCCAAGCCTGTGCGTCCGGGCGAGGTGCTGAGATCACCCGACAGGGCCGGGGCTTCTCAGGCCTCTCGGGCAGGGGTGGACGCAGGCGCTCCCCAACGGCTGGAACAGGGTGAAAGTGGCCGGATTCCTGAAGGCGCAGGCCGGCCCCACCGACTGTGGGCTGGCGCCTCACGGCCGCCCAGGCACCTCCTCCTGCACCCCGCGAGATGGGACGAGGGTCGGGGTGCACAGTCCGTGTGGGGTGTAGCCCTGTCTGGATAGGGGCTGGCTCCGAACCCAGCGCCGGCCGTGCAGCCTGGGAGAGTGGACTCACCGGCCATCAGCACAGCCGGCCGCCGGGCTCACGCGCCCCAGACGACGCCCTCTGGCCCACGCCCTTGCCAGCAAGCCCCGAGACAGCCTTTGCCGGCGGCACGCTGGCCCGTCTCGCTGCAGGTGGAGGCCGGTGCCGTGACCCTCCCAGGTGGGCAGCCCCGGTACTGACCAGAGGCCTGACTGGCGCGTCGTTTGCTGGCCGCGCCCCGCGTGCCTCCGCTGGGTCCGCTGGGGTGTTTGGTGGCCTCTGTGTTCCCCCAAAACAAGCCTAACAGCCTTCTCCCTCTTCCCCAGAGGAGGACAACAGCCTGTCTCAGAAGAAGAAGGTCACCGTGGACGACCTGTTCAGCGACGACTTCAAAGTCCACGACCCAGAGGCCAAGTGGATCAGCGGTGAGTCCTGGGTGGGCGGGGCCCCGGCCGCCGGCCCCCACACGGTCCCCCGGCTCCCCGCCCCTCAGCCCCCTCCAGAGCCGCCGCCTCTGCCCCCCGCGCCCCCTCTCTGGCTGCAGAATTGGATCCTGGAGCTCCTTCTGGGGGAATCACCCTATTATCAGCCTAAGAAAACTGCGGGGGCGAGCTGTTGCCAAGCAACGGAGCCGCCCGCGGGCGCCCCCTCCCGGCCGTCGCCGGTGCTCCCTCGGCCCGCGGCAGCCAGAGGCCAGACGGCGCCTCCGATGCTGCGCGGGGCGCCAGGGCGCAGGCGCAGAAACTCGCCCCTCAACTAGAACTTGAGCCCCTGCGACCTGGTTTTCCCGCTGGGGGTTTTCAAGTGCAAAACAGAACGGGAAGCGGAAGGCAGCAGGCTGGCGGGCAGCGGCATTCCCTGGGTTGCGAACCACTTCAGGGGCGGTCGCGAAA
>NW_004567143.1:5385809-5386874 GCF_000260355.1 Condylura cristata
CTGGCATCCCTGCCGGGCCAACTCAGTGGCCGGGTGGTGACTGGACAGGGCTCCCTTAACTACCGTGAGCCCGTGAATCGCCCAGCTCTGGCCGCAAGCCTGTGCAGGGCGCAGCCCGAGTGCTCGGCCGGGTGAATGCCCGCCCGGCCCAATCTGAGTTCCCTGCTTGCTGGAGTCTCACGGCGAGCCAGAGGTCAGGGGACCTCCGGCCTCCCCTGGGCGGCAGCACGTGTGAAACGGCCCCGCGCCCAGCAAGGTGTCAGTCTGTGGAAGCATCGCGGCATCGCCCTCCGCGTCCCGTTTCTGTCTCATTTACTCCAGCCGCCGCCACCACCTGGGGCAGCTGCTGCTGTCGCCGACTGTTTCACAGACGCCGGGAAAGGGTCTGCGGTGAGCCAGCTCTGAGGCAGGCCCAGACCGACCCCTCGTGGCCGCTCCCGGCCGGCCAGACGGGGAGAGGGCGGCCGTCGCCTCGGAACGGGCCTTTGCAGAGCCGCTGCGAAGCTCTCTCCCTCGGGGGCTTCGAGGCCAAGGCCTGGAATGGCGGCCGTGAGGCCCTTGGTTTTCAAGCCTCCGAGGTGCGGAGCGCAACGTGGGGACGGGCCGGTTGGCGGCCACCGGGCTCGCTGGCCCTTCCAAATCCGGACGTTGTTCTGGGAAAGGCTGGATGGGGCCAGGGCGGCGGGCGAGGGTGGCTGGCGGCGGCTGTGCAGTCTCATCGCTTCAGGAAGGAGCGGTTTCGGGGTCCCGCCTCTGCCCCCCGGGTGCCCTCCGCCTGTGGGATTTTCACAGCATCTTTCCGCCTCTGTGTTGGAGAATCCCCTGTCTCCCTCGACGCGGACGTGGGTGGTCTAAAAAGGGTGCTTACTCCCCATCCACGCTGTCAAGAGTTTTCTGGGGAGACTCAGTTGTGCAACTGGGGCGGCGGCGAGGGCTGAGTCACCGCGTTTCTGATGCTGGCAGATTGCGACAGCACACAGCTGCCTGGAGAGGGCTCACCCGCGGGGCTGGGGCGTGGGGGGGGGGCTGGAGTGCCTCATGGCTGCAGCTAAAGGGGTTGGATGG
>NW_004567143.1:5390289-5392095 GCF_000260355.1 Condylura cristata
GCGCATGCACGATGGGCAGATCACACCAGATCAATAACAAAACCTAAATATCTGGTCGCAGCGGCTACCGTGGGGTGGGGGAGGGGCTCAGTGGGCTGTGGCAGAACCCGGCGGGGGGTGGTGTAGGGACGGGAGGCCTGGGGCTGGTCCCGCTCTGCCGAATCAGGCGATGCAATACACCGGCGCTACCTCCGATTTAAAAATTAAAAGAATAGCAGCTAAGAACTCGAAAAATATTCATAGGATGACATGAAAGCCAGGAAGTAAGAGTGGAGGAGACAAGGAGGAAACAGAACACATGATAGCCCAAGCCAGGAAAATCCGTAATTGCAGTGAGCATGCCTACGCGGCCTTCGCCAGGACAGTCCAGGGGGCGGCCGCAAGCGACGTAATGAGCTTCAGAGGCTGACTTCGTGCACGGAGCACTCTGAGCCGCTGAGTTTAAATTAAAAATCAATAAAAATAAGAGGCCCAGAGTAACTTTGCATGTTTGGAAATTAAACTGTTTTTAAATACTCATTGGACCAAGCAGATATTAAAGGGGAAATTAGAAATAGTCTGCCCGAATGATGATGTCGCTCAGCACATCAAGGTTTGCGAGCTGTGGTGGAGACGATCGCAGAGGGACATTGTGGGCTTTACAGGTTTATTAGAAAGATGGGAGCTCAAACTGCAGGTCTAAGCTCCCACGTCAATAGCTGGAAACAGAAAAGCCACAGCCAGAGCAAGTGAGAGAGAGGAAGGTGAGAAAAGGACTAAACTCCGTGACGCCGGTCGGGCTCGGCGGAGCACTGGTGACGGTGCCGCCCCTGGGGCGCGAGGTGCCCTCAGCTGGCAGCGGCCCGGGGTCACCATTCAGAACGACCCTGCCTGCCGCCCCCTGACCGTGTGCCAAGCGCCCACCAAGAGTCTAGCCCTTCGTGCCTGCCCTACTCGGTGTATGTGACGGCTTTCTAGGGACAGCTCGATCCGGGCTGATCTGATAAAGGGCCACTAGCCCCGAGAGCACGAGGCAGAGACTCGAGGACCCGAAAGCCAGGAAATCCACCGGCACAGAGGCCGGTGGGCAAAATGGAGACAGCCTGGCAGCCTGTGGGTGTTCCGGACAGCGTCGCTCCACACCTTCGCCTCTTCGGTGCCATCTTGCACCCATTACTGTAGCATGCTCTGGTGACCACCCTCTGTCCTTCCCAAGAAAGTTCTAGAATGTTCTAAAGGCCTCGGGGCTCCATTCTAGAATGTTCTAAAGGCCTCAGGGCTCCACCTGCTCGTGTTTCATAGGTCAGGATTAGAAGAGGCGATCAGACGTAGACGGAAGCTTCGCGTGGGGCCGCATGAAGAGCTGGGTGGCTCAGCACAGCCGAATGCCCTTGTCCCAAAGCACAGGGTGTTCACAAGCAGATAGTTCCCTTCATGTAAGTGTCCGGCCAAGGCTCGGCGATTCCTTCATGTCTCATGTCTCTGTTTCGCTCCCTCTCTTGTAGATAAAGAATTCATCTACAGAGAACAGAAAGGCAATGTGATATTACGGAATGTGGAGACAAATATTTCTACTGTGTTAATAGAAGGCAAAAAAATTGTAAGTACTCTCTTTAATGACCAGGATAATTTCAGGTTTTCCTCCTGCAAGTCAATAAAGCAGAAAATGACTTGAGGTCTCAACTTTTAGCATAGCCAAGCAGAAGCAATAAACTTGTAATACTAGAGGCTGAGCAAGTGAAGATAATGCGAAATTGAAACCACATTAATTTAATAAGGTGAAGGCAGTTTCTTCCAGTGGGCCGGAAATGTCTCTGCAGGCGCTGC
>NW_004567143.1:5394464-5394962 GCF_000260355.1 Condylura cristata
CGCGCCTCCTGCACCCGTCGCGCCTCCTGCGCCCGCCGGCGCCTCCTGCACCTGTCGCGCCTCCTGCACCCTCGCGCCGCTCATTGCTCACTGGCAGCTGCTTGCCTTCCTGCGTTGGGGTCCCGCCCGTCCCCGCATCAGGACACACCAGGCCTTCAGACGCGCCCACCGGCTGCGCTGGGGCAGGCCGCCAGTATTAAGTCAGAACAGAGAGTTTTCCAGTGTTTTTAACAACGGGTTATTACCAAATAGCCCCAAATAGTGGAAACCGCAGAGTCATGCCACCTCACCAGGACTAGAGATGCAAGGGGGGGGGGTTGGGGGGGTTTGGGGGGGGCAGTGGCCTGTGGGGCTGAGCGCGTCCCCACTGAAGTGCCTGAGCGGCGCAGGGCGCAGGGGCGTCCCGGGTCAGCAGCCGACACGGGGCCTCCCGCAGCCTCAGAAACGTCCCTACAGCCACGCGCCAGATGCCGAAAGGCATCTGGTCACGTCTGTCAG
>NW_004567143.1:5415026-5415850 GCF_000260355.1 Condylura cristata
GCCCGGCTTCTGCTGTGGGTAACTCACCCCCTGGTGCCTCCTCACAGCCAGGGCGTAACCATGGGCTGGGGCCTGCGGGCGAGTCTCCGGGTCCCGCTGGGGCTCGAGGCGACCCCGCCAGGGAGCGACTCTGGGGCGCGCAGATCCCCCCCTTCCCCCCCACCGCCCCCTCAACAGTGTTTTCAGTGGATCCGCCGTCCTGCTCCCCACTGTTTCTGGGCAATCGACCTCTCCTGCACCCCAGAGCTTGTACGCATAAATTAAAAGAGAAGCAGTGAGAAGTCTGGGGGGCAGCCCGAACCCCTGCAGGAGGCCCACGGTTGGCAGAGGCAGCCCCGAGCGGGAGGCGGCCCAGAACGGCTTGGGGCTCGCTGGCCATGGCCGCGCATCGGTCTGTTTTGTCTCCAGAAAGGGTCTTAAACGTGCGGAGCTTTCCGGGGTGTTGAGGGCTGGAGGAGACAGGGCGCTGCGCCCCTGCACCCGGGAAGCCTCTGTGGTGAGCAGGCGGTCAGCACTCTGCCCCCGGAGCGTGGGGCACTCACTGCTGGGAGCAGCGCCCCTCGGAACCCCGCGTCAGGTGTCCCCTGAGTTCTGACTGGGGGTGTTCTCCGAACTCGGTGCCCCCTACAGTCAGACGCCGGTGCTGCTGGGGCGGTGCTGGGCTGCAGGGCGGGGCTGCAGGGCCGGGCTCCCGTCCAGTCCTCCCTTCCGGCGCACTGCGCCTCCAGGCCTCAGTCAGTGAGCTGTCCCCCCAGGCCCCACGGAAGGTCGGCTGGCCCCTGGACGCTGGAGCCGCCGTGGTGGCCTGTGGCACGGGGGGCGCT
>NW_004567143.1:5416480-5418290 GCF_000260355.1 Condylura cristata
CAGCGGCCTCCCTCTGCAGCGTCCCCCAGGCTGAGGTCGGGGGCCCCACTGCGCGCTCCCTGGCGTCCAGCGGGCTGTGCTCCGAGGGCAGGACGGGGCCGCCTTGCGATCAGCGGCGGAAGCCCCCAGCGCCGGGCCTCGCGCCGCGGGGAGAGTCCGTAAGGCGCTCTGGGCACATCCAGCTGACCCCGGGGGTTTCCTGGCCGCGCTCGCCTGGCCCCACGAGGCGCTGACGACCTGACCTGGCTCGCGTGTGTCTCGCCTTGCAGCGGGCACAGCTCAGAGGCTCCCCGCCAGCCCACACAGAGCCGGACTGCCCGCTCCAGCCCCCACCAGGGCGTTCAGGTGGGGCAGCGTGGGGCGGGGCTGAGGCAGGCAGGGAGCCTGCTGCCTCCTCCTAGGCCCTCAGGCCCCTGGACGCTCCCGCCTGAGCGCCCCCCTTTCTGGGACCTCCGACAGCGCCCCTCGCTCAGCGGGCCCCCTGAGTCCCCTAAAGGCTGGAGCCTGAGCCTCTGATGGTGGACGTGGGAGCGTCAGTGCAGACTCCCGCCGGGCAGCCCCCAGCTCCCGCCGAGGCCCCTGGGAAGGGGAGGGGTGGGTGTCCAGCCAGCCCAGCCCCCAGCGCAGCGGGGCCCTAAGACACCCCGCAAGGCCCGGCTGTGCGCCCCGCACGGTCAGGCCGCGGCCTGAGCCCCCCTCCCCCGTCAGGAAGCTGTCCAGCGGCACCGTGCGCCCCGGCCTGTCCTCAGGAGCAGGTGCCAGCCCGTCTGACCCCCAGCTCCGAACCGTCTCCCCAGCGAGCCCAGGTCGCTTGAGGCCCGGGGCTGTGTCTGACATCCCGCAGCTCACAGGTGTTCCTGGGCGTCGCCGCCAGGGGCGCGGACCCCCAACCCCGGCCGCGCTGAGCGGGCAGCCGCACTGCCCCCTGGTGGCCGCCGGACGCATTGCGGCCCTTGGCGAGGGGTCTGATTTGTGGGCGCTGTTGGATCCTGGTGCTGCCGAGGCTGTGCGAGCCGCAGGCGCCCGCTGCCCCGCCGGGTGCGCCCCGTGCTCGCTGCCCCGTTTGGCTCCGCAGGCGGCACCGCGGCCGAGATATTCAGTGGCGCGGAAGGCGGCAGGTGCGCGGTCAGATCGAGGCCGTTTATCCGAGCCCAGCGCTGCCGCCAGACGTTTATGTGGCTGCAGTTTCCCGGGGCCCAGATTTCCCGGCCGGCTCCAGGGACTCGTGGGCGGGGAGCACGTGGGGAGGGCCCGTGCCGGCTCGTGAGGCCTCCTGCGCCCCCCTGCCACCAGCAGCCCGGCATTGCGGCCTCCAGGCCAGGGCGCCTGCAGTGTCCTGGGGGAGCACGGCGCAGGGCTCGGGGCTTGGCCGGCCACTGGGGAGCTGGGCGCAGCCGGCCCTGGCACAGGCTCTCCCGACCCCGCTGCTGAGGTGGCCGCCAGCCCCTTCTGTGCGTGGTGCCAGACTGGCTGCGAGCCAGTGGCCACCGGGACGGGGGCCAGCAGGGGCCACCTGGCAGCGCCCCCTCCTCAGCACCCCTGTGCCTGGGGTCAGCTGGGGTCACCTGAGAACAGTGCTGCCCTCCTCAGCACCCCGCCCTCCGCACCCCTCCCCAGGGGCAGGGCGCCCCGCCCTCCGCGCCCCCACCCGTGGGCACCCCGCTGTGGCTTGCCCCCACCCAGGGAAGGGCCTGGCCGTGCCACGGAGACCAGCTGTGGCTGCCGTATCCTGGCCCCGGGACGCGCCTTAAGCCCGTGGGACCCAGTGGCCAAGGGGCCCCTGCAGCTGGGGGGGCGCGAGGACCGGGCC
>NW_004567143.1:5421120-5421599 GCF_000260355.1 Condylura cristata
GCCGGCCCCGCACACTCTGGTCTGTGGCACGCGCACGCCCACCATGCACACGAGCTTACGCGTGCCCAGCTCCGCCCTGGCTGCCGGCCTTCCCTGCCCCCCGGGTGGCGACCCCGCCGCCGGGGCTCCCACTTAGGAGCGACGCCCCGGCTTGGAAAAGCAGGGCCGTGGTTCGCAGTGGGCTCGGGCACAGCTGCTCCAAATGTGGGCGCCAGGCCCCCACGTGGCTCGAGCGGGGTCCTGCTCTCGCTGGCCCGGCACGAGCCGGCCGAGGAGGGCATCCGCTGCCCGGCCCACGACGCCCCGAACCAGAGCCTGTGCGGGGTGCGCCTGACTGCGCCCGTGAAGCTCCCCTGCAGGCAGAGGCGGGCGGTCGCCCCAGACGCAGCCCCCGCCAGGACCGCTCCCCCGGCCCCAGGTGGCTCCCATCTGAGGGGCGGCGGGAGCCCAGCTCCTGGGAGGGCCGCGCCCCGCTCCCG
>NW_004567143.1:5426096-5426655 GCF_000260355.1 Condylura cristata
AGGCGCCCGGCCGTCCAGGAACGTGCGGGTCAGGCGAGACCGGCCAGGCGGCGGCGACTCTCCCTGGCCAGAGGACAGCAGGAAGCCCGGGGAGCGGCACTTTCTCTCTTCCCGCTGGTGTCCTCCCGCGCCTGACATTCACGGGGAAGGTGGGCACACGGGATGGAGCCCGGAGGTCCTGCCAGGTGTGTCAGGAGTCCCGGGGGCACAGGTGTGCCCTTGCCTGCCGGGGGCTCTGTCCCCGGGACGCGACTGAGGGCCGGCCAGGAGCCCCCGGGGGCATGCTCGCGTGTCTGACTGCTGCTGTCTCCCCCGGCCCCGCCGGCCACCTGGCCGGAGGCCCGTGGGTGGCACCGCCGCCTGAACTATGCCCCTTCCTGCTCTGGGCCCGTGTTCCCCAAACGGCGCCACCGCTGGCCCCTGTGCCTTCCCGTGGCCAAGTCAGGGCGACGTCCGTGCTGGAAGCAGCGGCACAGGATGGGAGTGCCTGGAACCCCAACACCAGCCGGGAGTCGCGCTGGGGCGCCGGAGCCAGGCCGCCGGTGCTGCTGGCTGGGGC
>NW_004567143.1:5428644-5429915 GCF_000260355.1 Condylura cristata
CGTCCGTCCACGGAGCTTGTGTTTCTCAGGTGGGCCCACTCCCGCCTCGGGCCCCCGACTCACCCTGGCACCTCACCCCGGAGCTGTGCCCGGCGGCTGTCGAGGGCAGCGCTGCCCGCCCCGCGGGGTGGAGCGGCCCAGCCCGTCCTGGGGTCCGGCCAGCTGCCATGAGCAGTGTGCGAGGGCCTCGCCTGGGGACGCGGCCTTCGTCCTCCCTGGGACACCGGGAACGTGGGTGTTTCCCGGAAAGTGGACGGTGGCCGCGGGGGGCCGAGCCCCTCCGGCGTGGCCTTGGGTCAGGAGGGCTGTGCCTGTGTTGCAGGGTTCTCGGGGGACTCTTCAGCCCAGGTGGGTTTGCTGGGGAAGTGGACAGTGGGCAGGTGGGGGGCAGGGGTCGAGTTCAGGCAGTCGCGCCCCTCCCAGCTGAGTGTCGTGGTCCTGGGAAGGGCTGGGGTGGCGGTGCGTGGCCGGAGGCTCGGGGGCTGCCCGCTGCACCTCGGCAGGCTCGTCCCGGGCCCCGCCCACCCCTCCTGTGCGAAGCTCACCGAGGTCGGGAGGAAAGGCCGCGCTGCCCAGGTCGCCCCAGGGCCCTGGCATGCCGCTGCCCGCCTGCGACAAAGGGAAGCTGAGCGGGTGCTTCCGCCCCCAGAACGAAGAGCCGGTGTTCTCCAAGGACGGCCGCACCTTCTTCTTCGTCCGGGCCATCCCCCAGGGCGGGCAGGGCAAGTTCTACCACATCACGGTGTCCTCGTCCCAGGTGGGCCCGGCTCAGCGGCCGCGTGGCCAAGGCCAGCTGGTGGGCGGGGCTGGGAGGCCGGCGGACAGGCCCAGGGGGCGTGTCCAGGGTCAGCCTGTCAGGCCAGGGCGCGGCCTGGGGAGTGTGCGCGCCCGCCCGGGTGGGGCTCCAGCACCCCGGGCCCCCCCTCCTCCACCTCTTGCTCCCCTCGGTGAGCCCAGCGCGGCGGGTCTCTGCGGTGCGGTGCCTGCGGGAGCCCACCCCAGGGGCGGCGGGGGGCTCGGCCACGGCCCCCTGGGCGGTGCCGGCTGTTTCCCTCCGCGGTCTGGATTTGCCCGCGTGGCCACCGCGTGCTGAGACGTGTGTCCCTCTGCGGCTCCAGCCCAACAACAGCAACGACAACATACAGTCCATCACCTCGGGGGACTGGGACGTCACCGGGATCCTGTCCTACGACGAGAAGCGGAACAAAATGTGAGTGGGGCGGCCACAGGGTGCTGCTCTAAGGCCGCCGGCCCCGCCCTGCCCGCAGGCC
>NW_004567143.1:5430219-5431546 GCF_000260355.1 Condylura cristata
CCCCGCCCACAAATGACACCCCAGCCTCTCCACCACGGGACTCCCTAGACCACTTGGACCACGGCATGGGCCCAGCAGCCACTCACCCCAATTCCACGCCCAGGTCAAGGCCCCACACTCAGGGCCCAGGAGTGGGACCATGGCTGGTGGCCCCCGGCTTCAAGTGACCCGCAGGAAGGGCTCTCAGTCCTTCCCCCAGGGGTGCCCCCACCCGGGGCGCCCCACACCCGGGCCGCCCCACCACCATCCCTTGCTCCTGACAGCGCCCCGGGCTCAGAGCGGAGGCTGGCGGGAGCTGAGGCGGGGCTGGCCGGTGCCCTGCTGACCCTGCCCACGCGCCCACGGTGCCCGCGCCCGGAGGCTCTGGGGCTGGGTCCCTCGGGGGGCCTGTGGGCGGAGCTGGTGCGGCACACAGAGCCACTCACCCCGCCACCCTGTGTTCCTTGCAGCTACTTCCTCAGCACGGAGGACCTGCCCAGGAGACGCCACCTGTACAGGTGGGCCCCTGCCCAGGGTGCCGGCCAGCGGCCGGCGGCCACAGAGAGCCGCGGGCGAGCAGCTGGGCCCGGAGGCGGCCGGGACGCTGGGCCCAGACAGGCTGCTCTTACTCTCCTGCTCTGTGGGTCGCAGTCCCCCCCGCTCGCCACGGAGCACGGTGGCGCCTGACCCCCCTTTCCTTGAGTGCGGCTCCGGGGCTCCCGTCCCGTGGAGGGGAGTCTGCTTGGGTGAGGCGCGGGTCATGGCCCCAGCCAAGGCCCCGACCCCAGGGCCGAGACGCGAGGGTCCCTGCGTCCGGGGGCAAGGGGGCGTGTGACCCCTCGCTCTCCCTCGTTAGTGTCCACCAGGTCGCCTGCCCAGTCACTGTTCTCCGCGGGGCTCCTGGGTGCAAAGTAGGGTTAGTCCCGATTTCGCCAGGGCACCCCAACACTGCTCTCCAGGAGGCGGCTGGTCCCCCCCGTGGCACCATTGAGCCCCCGGCCCACAACAGGACCCCGTGACATCACCACCGTGGCCGCCCGAGGAGCCCGCCTCCCCGCCTGCCGTTGGCCACAGGCACGAGCGTGGGCCGGCCAGTGGGGTCCTCCGGGGCTCCTCTCTGTCACCACCACTGCGTGGCCGGGGCAGCTGACATCTGTCCTGTCGCCAGTTCGTAGTGGTGACTGAGGGGCGGCCTGCCCAGTCCTCTGCCTCGAGCCCCCACAGGGCCGGGCCTGCCCACGGCTGCCCACGGAGCGCCGGCCCCCAGCCCCTGGCGCCTCTCTGCTCGGAGGCCGAGGCGGGAGGTGGGCTTGGCCACGCCGTGCCGGCTGCGCCCCTTTCCCCGGGG
>NW_004567143.1:5459365-5461495 GCF_000260355.1 Condylura cristata
TCAGCGGGACCGGCCAGCGCCCCGGGGACACACCCAGGCCCGGCCAGACCTGGAGACGCCCCCACCTCCTGGATCCAGGACTGTCCTCGGCAGGCGGGAGCCGGGGCCAGGGCGGACACACAGGCGCCAGCACCAGGCCTCGGGCTGGACACTGGACTCGGGAGGACAGGGGTGAGGCCCAGCAAGGGCGGGCATGGACGGAGCGCCGGCGTCCACCCCAGCCAGGCCGCTGTCCTGGCCACCGGCGGCCAAACAAGCCCTGAAGCTCCACCTGAGCCGGCGGCCAGGCCCCTGCCCAGGCGGCCGTTTGCTAAGACGCCATGGTGACGGCGAGGCTGCTGACACACTGGCCCTCTCGGCCCTGAGGAGACACCGAGGCGGGCCGGGCCGGGCCAGCAGGGAGAGGCCGCGGCGGCCCTGCCCATGCCGGGGCAGCCAGGAGCCCTCCTCCCAGGAGGGCCCCTGTAGCAGCAGGGCGGGGGCAGAGGCCCGGGCAGCACAGGGCACTCGGGTGCCCCACGCCCAGCGCCGGCCACCGTGCGACCTGAGGGGTGCCCACCCCCCCCCGGTGAAGCGGGCGGTAGCGGCTGAGCCAGCGGGCAGGTGCCCCACGGCGCAGGACAGCGAGGGACAAGGGCCTCGGGGGCTTCAGGCTTCCAGTGATGCTCCCCACTGTTCGTGGGGGTGCCCAGGCGCTGGGCGGGAGCCCCCAGGGAGTCCCCGAATCTTTGCCTCTCTGGCGCCGCTTCCCCTCGTGGCCAGTCTCCACCGTCCTCTGCCGCCGCCCCTCGTGCCCAGCTCCGGGCCAGGCCGCTCGCGCCAGCCCACACCACAGCCCAGGCGCCCGGCCCTGCACCCCTGTACCCAAGGCCAGGGGCCCGGCCCGAGCGTCCACATCTCTCCACAGTAACGGGCGGCGCCGTGGCCAGGCTCCCAGACTGTGGCTGGGGCCACCCAACTTCGTGGACACTGCAGAGTGCCTGACTCGGCTTATTTTTTAACCAAAAGAAGCATAGAGCTTGCATCTCCGCCACTTGCTGAACGCCATGGCAGGTGGCTGGGCCGGCTGAGGCCGCTGGGAGCCCCATATCCAGACGCCTGTGACCCTTGGACGCTGCCCGGGCCGCGGTCATGGGAGTGAGGCCGCCGAGGCCCAGGGAGCTGACCATGCAGCCAGCAGAGCCCTCCAGCCCCAAGGCCGGCTGGCTAGCGCGAGGATGCCCTGGGGCCGCCTGCCGCCTCCCCGCCTCCCCCTGCCCAGCCCCCCGCCACAGCACCTCCCAGCACAGAGCAGGGCTCCCCAGGTACAGCAGGCGACCCCGCCTCTGGGCTGGCCCCGCACGGTCACCACACCGCCCTCCCTGCCTGGCCCCAGGCCTCAGGCCGGCGCCCACAGCAAACAGCAGCAGAGGGGCGGCCGGCGCTTCCCGGGCTGTGGTCTCCAGCGGCCAGCAGAGGGCAGCAGAGGAGCGGCTCCGGGTTCTGGCCTGCAGACACCCCAGGGCCAGCCAAGGGGTGCTGGCCCTGCAGGCCAGCTGGGGCCCAGCGAGCCGGAAGCGGGAGGGGCAGCCGGGCAGGGCGGCAGGCGGGGCAGGAACACGGGCCGCCGGAGCAGGTGGCGCTGGCCCCGCTCCCAGGGACCGAGGGGGCTGGAGAGGCCAGAGGCAGAGAGCCCGGAGGCCCGAAGCGGCTTCCGGGTGGCCGGTGCGTCCCTGGGCACCGCCCAGCGCCGCCTCCTCGGGGTCCCGAGCGGAAGCCGAGGCCAGCGGCGGGTGGAGACGGAGCCCCACTGCAGGCCCGCCGACCCCACGCTGCCCCAGGTCGGGCCCGCGGCCCCGCGCGCTGGAAGGGGACCCCTGGTGTGACCTCCTGACACCGAGGGGCCTCCACAGGGCCCGCAGGGCGGCCGTGGGGTCCCCGACGCCCGGGACCACCCGGGGCGGACGCAGCCCCCGCCCTGGCTCTCACCTGTGCCCCGTGCACCCCACTTTAGGCCGGCTGGAGCCCCCAAGGGCCAGGAGTGGCCCACAGGCGGGACTGCAGTGGAGAGGCGGCGCCCGGGGCCCACGACCTCCACCCGGACCGCAGCCTCGGCGCAGGGCTGAAGCCCAGGGCAGACGGCCACGCGCG
>NW_004567143.1:5462123-5462625 GCF_000260355.1 Condylura cristata
GCCGGGCAGTGTTTTGCCTTGAAATTGCTCAGCACGTGCCCGCGCCTGACGCCGCTCATACAGACGGTGCAAGCAGGGAATAAGTTTCACTCGCTTCTAAGGCAAAGTTCCAAAGGCCATTTATTTAAAATGTGGGCAAGTTATCAATAAAAAAGAAAAGAGTATAAGAAATAAAAATAATCAAAGTACAAAACGTTTCAAGTTTTAACATCCATAATTTAGACAGCAAGATCTTTATTTACAGCATTTCATCTGCAGCGTAAGTTTATTCAACAGCGTCGTGAAAACATTTCAAAACCTGCCAAACGTGTGCTCGGCCCTATAATACAAACATAATTTATGTTTCCTCTGGATAAAATCACACACCCTAATCAGATGCAGCATAGTCATTACATCTGTTTTCCCGCTTTCGAACGCCCGTGGCCGAGGGAGCTGGAAAACAAGGCCGACACGGCCGCCTCAGTGGAACTTATATGTAGCCTCGTTGAGGAAAAGCCGCGAG
>NW_004567143.1:5463230-5463998 GCF_000260355.1 Condylura cristata
CCCCCCGCCCCGCCCCGCCGCGTACCCACTCCTCGGGCGAAGTACTCGCGGCACAGGTGCAGGTCGTTCTCGCAGGAGATGAGGATGATCTCCGACAGGCCCTGCGGAGAGCGGCACTCAGGGCCTCGGCCGCCGCGGGGCCCGCCGCCCGCGCCGACGCCCACCTTGTGCTTGTGCTCCATGAGCTTCCGGAAGGACGGCTGCTTGGCCAGCACCTTGCCGCCCGCGCACTCCACGATGGCCCTCATGGTCGACAGGCTGGGGCAGATCCCGGGCGTGATGTAGAAGCACTTGGCCTAGAGGGCGCGGCCACACCCGCCTCAGGGGCTGTCCTTCCGACCCCCCACGCTGCCGCGTGCCGGGCCCAGGTGCTGGGCGGCCCGTTTCTGGCCCGGAGAGGGCCTGGGCCCGGTCCAGTAACCTAAGCAGCCTGGGCGCGTCGCCGGCCTCGGCTGACTGAGAGGTGGGGGCGGCGCCGTCTGCTGCGGGCAGCGGCACCAGCGGCCAGGCCTGGCGGACCCGCAGGAGTGACCGGATGCTTCAGACTGCACTGCCCCCCCCAGCTCGACCGCGCCGCGAGACGCGGGGGCCGCCCGCCCTACAGGACGCGGGAGCGTGCGTCTGGAGCCTGCTTCCCGTCAGCAAGCTGGACACTCCGGCCCTCGGCCAGAGGTGCAGGGCAGACTGTCCTCGCTCGCCCCCCGCCACCCTGACAGACGCTTAGGGGGACCCGGCCGCGGCAGACGCCCCCCCACGCCCCACGGCGGC
>NW_004567143.1:5465431-5466012 GCF_000260355.1 Condylura cristata
CGGCCCGGCGCGGGCGCCCACCTGGCTCTCTTGGAGGAAGGCTGGGCGCTGGGCACCTCGCTCTGCTTCGGCTTGGCAGGCAGCCTCGCGCCCTGCCAACGAGGCACCGCTCAGCCCACCCCCGGGCACCCCCAGGCACCCCGCACGCCCCGCGCCTGCAGAGCCCTCACAGCCAGCACTGGGGTGCGGCCGCAGTGACACCGGCTCGACACCCCCTTGGCAGCGCGCCGGCGCCAGGAGCCACACGAGCCGGGGTGGTGGCTGGGCACCCCTGCCCCAGGCCGACGCGGGGCGGGTCCCGGGGGCTCCCGAGCCCTGCAGGGCCCCGGGAAGCAGCCCCCACCCGAGGGCAAACGACGCAGCGCCAGGGGTGACGCTCGACACACGAGACCCCCTCACGCGTGCCGGCAAGTCGACGACAGAAACTTCAATTTACAAACGCGAGCGTCCCCGCGGCGCGTCCGAGTCACGGCGAGGGCAGGCTCCTGCCGGACGTACCATCAGCAGCTCCGCAGACACCTTCACGGGGACTCGCCAGGCGTCTGCAGGGAGGCGGTCACTCGCGCCACGCGCCGCGGCCC
>NW_004567143.1:5467190-5468229 GCF_000260355.1 Condylura cristata
CGGGGCTCACGTGCTGCGCGCAGGGCTTCCCCCCGGGCGGGAAGGCCACCGGGAAGTGCAGGGCGCGGTGCGGCGGCACCATCCTCTTGCGCTTGAGCACAGTGTTCAGCCAGTGCGCCGTCACGCAGCGCTTCCGCTCCCGGAGGGCCTGGGGACGACGGGCGGCCGCTGCGGATTCCCAGGAGGCCAGAGCCCGCGGGACGCACCCCGCCTGGGTGCACCGCGGGGCCAACCGGCCGGGCGCTGCTGAGGATGACCCCGCAGAGGGCGGCCCGGGCGGGGCCCCCCGGCCGGCCTTACTCCCAGTGGACGGGCAGGTCCAGCGGGGGACGGCGGCCTGCAGCTCTGAGGCACCGCCCTGGCAGCCCACCAGGTACCGTGCAGCAGGGAGGGCCTGCCCGGGTGCCCGCATCTCCCCCGCTCAGGGGCACACAGCCTGGCACCCGCAGGGACCCCCAGGGCTGCGGCAGCACCCCACTCCCGTCTTCAGACTCACCTGCGCGTACACGCCGCTGACCTGGCTCTCACACAGCAGGTGCGTGCACCGGCCGGAGAAGGCGGGGTCCACGGCCCCGCCGTGCGCCTGGATGATCTGCACACAGAGGGCTGTCACCCGGAGGCCCGCGGCCCGCCGCAGCCACCCAGCGGCCGGGCGCCCTCCCCCGCCGGGCACAGCACCCGGTGGCCACGGTGCCAGAGGACAGCCGGGGGACTCGGGGCAGAGGAGCGGCCAGTCCCTGCTGGGGCCACCAAGACCTGACCTCCCACCACCACCCTGGTAACACACAGAAAGGCCGCGCTCCCCAGAACCCCAGACTCTCGCAAACGCCCCGCATCCTCCCTCACCGCCGAGGAAACAGGTGAGCCGAGTGGGCGCGGCCCAGGGCCTCGGGTGGGTGCCTGGGTCCACCGGGGCTGCTGGCCACTCACCCGCTTCCAGGCGGCCAGCAGCTGTTTGTCGGACATCTGCTCCGGGTAGTCGGCCACCGCGAACACGCAGCCCAGCAGGAAGCCGCCCTCGGGGACTGGGCAGGAGGGC
>NW_004567143.1:5469351-5475241 GCF_000260355.1 Condylura cristata
ACGTGGGCGCAGAGGTTGATGAGCCCCGGCTCCTGCCCCGGGGGCAGCCTGCGCCTGGCCGTGGCCAGCGGCGGGACCTCGGCGGGCGTCCAGTTGAGGTTCCGCTCTTGCTTCTCGGGCGACGAGTCGGAGGAGTCATCAAACATCAACTCCTCCTTGGGCTTCTCGGTGCCGGCCTGGGGCGAGCAGGGGCGGCCCCGGGGCGGAGACCCTTCCCGCGAAGAGCCGGGGCTCCACTTCCCGTCCGCGCTGCCCTCATCCGGGGAGTCGGGCTCCTCGTTCTCGTTCTCCGCCTCCTCCTCCTCCTCCTCCTCCTCCTCGTACACGACCAGACGAGGGTGGTAAGACGCCTCGTCCTTCCGGGCCTTCTCGGACACGCAGTCCAGCACCCAGTCCGGGGTCACGACCCTGATGCCCGCCCGCTGCAGCGCACAGGCGTACTTCTCCTGGGAGCAGAGCAGACACGGAAGAGCTGCGTGCGCCGGGGCTCCCCAAGTCTGCGCAGCACGAACTCAGGGGGTGACGCCGAGCCCGCAGCGCCCCGAGCTCCCTCACGCCTGTGGCCACACGGGCCGGACGCCAAGGACGCGCCTCTCGCCCGCACGGGACAGGCTCGCTGTAAAAGCTGTGATGAGGACCGCAGGTCCGTGTTTGTACAAATAAAAATGAGCTGAAGCTCTGCCGGAGGCTCTGGAGACTCAAGTATTTCCCCACTCCCTCCGTGGAACGAGCCCTAACCGTAGTGAATTCGGACGTCACCTCCGCGTCCAAGGAAAACTTACGATCGCGTGACCTGCTCTGCGGACGGACGGGCAGGAATAAGCCGGCCAGTGCGGCTTCGTCGCTCGGCGTGCTAGCACCCCAAGCCCAGAAAGCGGGGCGCCGGGGAAGGCGGGAAGTGGCCGCTTACCCCCTTCGGCTCCGGGACCACCAGGTGAGTGCACTCCTTGTTCAGGGTCAGCTGGCAGCGGCCCCCGTAGAAGGTCAGCAGAGCCCACAGGGCGCTCCTGTCTCCGGCGGACACCTGGGGGACAGCGCATCAGCCCCGCACGGCTCGGGAGCGAGGCGCCCCGCAGCCAGAGCGGGGCTGCGACCTGAGCTCGGGCGCGGCACCCCGAGCTCCCCGCCCAGCCGTCTCACGGACAGTCGCTTCGCCCTCTGACCCGGGCGCCGGCGGCGGGCACAGATGGCGCCGAGCCCACGGTCACCGAACGGCTGAGTGTGGCCCCAGGGCCACGAGCCCCTCAGGGGGCCCCTCGTCAGCACACAAGCGCCGGCCCCATCTGAGCTCACGGGGACACTGACAAAGCCACCCCGTGGCCGGGCCCCTGCGCAGCCGCTTCTCTGGGAGCCACCCGGGCCGCCAGCATTTGGAGTCTGAGGCGAGAGTGCCGGGGAGCACAGAGGCGCGAGGGCAGGGGCGGCACCCCGCCCTCCAGCTCTCGCGGGCTCCGCTCAGTCGCGCACTCCGACCCTCGCTCGGGGTTCGGCTGGCCCCACGCACTGGCCGTAAGCGTCTTCTTTCGGCTGCGGGGGTCACCACGCAGACGGCTCTGGCTACCACGGAGGCCGTGGCTCGTAACGGCCTTCCGAGGGGCCGTGTCCCGTCGAGGAGTGACCGTCCCGCGTCAGAGCAGCAGGGCCGCGCCAGGCCCTGGGGGCTTCTCGTAAATGTGTGGGCGCAGGGGGCCGGCGGGCTGCAGGCACCCTGCTGGCGCGTCCCAGCCCGCCGCGCTGCCCTCCGCAGGCCAGAGCCTGCACCGTCCGGCCACGGGCCTGCCACGCCCTCCGGCCGCGTCATCCTGGGGCCGGAAGTCGCTGTGGCAAGCGCGTCAGGGAGGGAGCCTGGCACTGATGCAGGAGCCCCCAACCGGCTAAGGTCACCCTGGAGCTGTCTGCGCCAGACGCCTCGTGGGGCTCACTGGGCAGATGGGTCAGGACGCCGCCGGCCCCCCAGCCACACGGCCGTCGCACTGTGTCCCCCTGCGGCCTGAGTCGCACCGGGCTGGTGCGAGAGCCCCTCCTTCGCCTCTGGCTGAGCGGCCCCGCCACCCCCAGCTTCATCTTGCTCCTACTCAGGCCTCGGCAGCTCCTGGGATTCAGGGCCACAGCGCGGGGCGGCCAGGAGCCCGGGCGCAGCTCACCTGGGAGAGGCAGGCGGTGACCCCAAAGAAGACTTGGCACGACTCCGGGGAGAACCCGCTCACTCTGAGGCGTCAGGTTAAGGGTCCAGCGAGGTGCGAGCCGGGCAGCCGCCAGGTCCCACTGGCCCCACACCCGGCATCTGGAAGAGGACCTGCTGCCCAGGGTGCGGGCCGCCAGCACCAGGAGAGCCAGCCCGCGGGCACCGCCGAGACCGGCGGCCTGGACAGCGGGCAGCGGGCAGCGGCCTGCACGGGAAACGCTCCGGCCGCCGCCAGCCCCACGCGCTCGTGCGCAGCAGGACACGGCGCTGCGCACGTCCCCGGGAGGGCCAGTGGGCTGCCCCAGGGGCCAGCTCAGGGCCGACACACGGGCAGCCCTGTGGCCGAGTCACCTCCGGAGGAAGTGGCCCCAGGGCCGCAGACCCTCCCATCTCCCGCCGCCCCTCAGCAGCGGGTCTCCAGGGACCTGCTGTCCTGCTCCCCGCTGTCTCTGGGGATGCTCGCACCCCTGCCTCTGGCTGCACCCCAACTTGTGTGCATAAGCAGATCTTTAAAATAAGTAAACAAAGTCTCGAGCAAGGTCGCTCCGGAGGGAAAGCGCCGTGACGCGCTGGCCGGCTGTGTCCTGCACGCGCCACGGCCGGCCGCGCTCCGCGTCTCAGACAGGCCAGAGGGCCCCTCGCCGGGCCTGGCGCTGACCACGGCAGGTCAGCCCACTCCATGCCGGCCAACAGCCCGGCAGGCGCCCGACCCTTGGCCGTCCAGCCGGCGCCGCAGTGCTGCGGACGGGCCTGGGAGTCGAGGTCGGAAGCGGTCAGTCTGGCTCCTGGCTCCAGGGAGGAGCGGCCCGCTGGGGCAGGCGCGCCCGGCAGTCACAGCGAAGGCCCCCGGCAACCTGGGAGCCGGCCGAGCCCGAGTCTCCCGCAAGGGGGACGGGCGCCCCAGGACCCTGGGGCACCCCCCCGGGCCCGCGCCAGCTGCCTGGACAACGTGACTAACTCCGACGTCCACGCCAGGGCCTGCCCAGCCTCCAGGAGCCGGGCGCGGACGGCACAACACTCATCAGAGGGCTACGCCCCGCCCCAAAGGATACGGCAGGAGAGCTCCGCACTGGACGGACAGCGTCACCCAGGAGGGCTGGAAGAGAAAGCAGATCGACAGTCCTCCAGGGCCATCGGGACCTGGCCACTCTGGCGGCGCCAGGCCCTGCCGGCTGCTGCCAGCCGTGGCCCCGGCGCTCCGGCGGGCAGCGGCCCTCCTCGGCAGGCCCCTGTGGGCCCCCGCGTCCAGCCCAGGGTCGGGAGCCCACAGGCGTGCAGCTCACCCTGTCTGGAAAGCGCTCAGAGGTCTGTGGCGCATGGCGGTCACAAAACTGAGGTCAACGGCTATCTTTGGGGGAGCAAAATCCAAAACAGTATCTCCCCGTGTCTATGTTAACTTCCTTAATGACGTCAGTCACTCTCCTGGTCACTCTGCTTCCCAAACCTCCACCTAACGATACCGCCGGCCACGCCCGATGCGCAGTGCCAGGCAGGGGCCCGCGGGCAGACGCCGACCCAGGAGCGGCCCCCAGGCGCCGGCCTCACAGGAGCCCGGGAGCACGGAGAGGTGCGCGCCCTGCGGGGCTCCCCGCCCCGGGCACGAGTGCGGGCTGCGGGCATCGCATCTGGGCTGCGTGTGGGCAGCTGCGCTGCAGGCAGCTCGCAGCCATGTGGTCACTCTGGAAGAAGTCCAGGCACTGAGGGGAAACTGCAGCTGCCGCTGGTCTCCCCAGAGAGGCCCGTCCCCGGGGGGCTCCCCAAACCAGAACGTCCAGTTCTCCCCGCGCCCCGGCCCCAGACGCCCTCAGCATCGGCGCCGCGTGGCCCGAGCTGCGGGCAGGAGGGCAGGAAGGCGCCACACCTCAGGCGCTGCTCAGGCCGGGGGGACCCCCGCAGAGCCGTGCCCCGGGGCCCCCCACCTCAGGAGGCCGGTCCGAGGGAGCCGCCGGACAAGCCCTCAGGGCTGCAGGACGGCGCAGACGCGGGCGAGAAGATACCGAGAAGGCACCGGGCAGGCGTCAGTGGCGCCCCGGGGAGGCCCGAGCCGCCAAGCATGGGGCAGGGCTGGGAGGGCCGCGCGGGCAGGCGGGGCGCAGGCTCCAGGGCGCCGGGGTGCCCTCCGGCTCCCAGCAGAGCCGCCGCCCAGCGATGACCTCAGGGCTGACCAACGCCGGGCACCCGCCATACCCAGCAGCCCGGGTATGTCACACGGGGCGGCAGCCAAGGAGACGAAGCCACCACACGGTGTGTCCACAGCAGGCCGGCAGGCAGGGCTGCACTGCCCGCCTGCGTGGCCTCCAGGCGTGGGCACACTCCGCGGCGCCGCGGGCCAGACGCTCGCTCCAGGACACCCACGCCGAGGCCTCCCGCTCACGCAGGAGCCCCCCGCCCCCCAGAGAGGCGCCCGCAGGCCTCCGCCCAGGCACAGCTGCACGCGCCCTCCGCGGGCCACGGGGACACGGCACGGCCCACGACACCCACCTTGACCACAGGCAGGTCAAAGACTTCCCGGGCCTCCCCCACCTCCGGGTTGTCCCCGTCTTCGGAGATGATGTGTGAGGCCAGCGCGTTGTACGACACCTCCTTGGCCTTCCCGGCTCTCAGGAGCTGAACCACCTTGAAGAGAACCACGCACATGTTTCACTGTGGGTCCAGAACGGCCGCAGAGCCCCGCTCTGGAGTCAGCGACGGGCCACGCGGCCGGCCGGGCCACGCGGGTACCTGAGGAGCGCCAGCACCGAGCAGCCCACGGGCGGCGGGGGGTGCTTCTCCCGCTCAGACGCCTCGCAGGGCCGGTGGCCACGCAGCGGCAGACCTGCGGGCAGAGCAGGCCAGGAGCCCGGCAGGAGCCGGCAGCCAAGGCCAGCTGGGGGCGGGGCGGCCCAGGAGCGGACGGACCCAGCTGGCAGGGACGCTGGGGCGCGGAGAGCAGCCCAGGAGGCGGCGGTAGGCGCCTCTGCCCAACGCAGCGGACCCCGCCTGCCCGCCCATGAGAGGCGCCCGAGCACACTCACTGGGCCACTGCTCGGGGCTCCCGCCCGTGGCCTCCGGGGAGCTGGACCTCAGCCGCCAACACCCGCGAAACGGGACGTGCGGCCCCTAACAAGTCCCTGCGCGCCTGGCCTCGGTCCTTCCACCACCACAGACCCTCGGGCTGTGCCCTGGGGGACGCCGACATCGTCGGGTCTCCGCGTCCGCTGTGTCTCTGGCCGGTGGGTCCGTGCCAGGGTGGGACTCGGGCTCTGGAGGTGCGCAACACCCCAGGCCACTGGCCCTCTGCCCGCTTCGGACCCCTGCTGAGACTCCTGACGACTGCTCCACCCCCAGGTCCCGGCTGCTGCAGGAGAGCGGCCGGGCCCGGGGCCCCACGCGCGGGTCAAGGGCAGGTGCCCCGCGCCGAGGGTGTGCCCATTAAGCACGCAGGTTTGGTTCAAAGTTGAGCAAACGCGGCTCACACTCGGCTAGCCCCAGGCTTTGCGGCCAGTGCCTTAGAGGGGCCAGCTGCAGGGGTGAGGGGAGGGTGGGAAGGGGGCCACGGCCGTCCAGCACCCGCCCCCAGCGCGCCGGCCCTTGCGGTCAACGCTAACCATCCTTAAAGTCCAGCAGATAAAGGCGGCGCCTGGGGTCAGCTAGCCACCCGCGCCGGCTCCCGCCCGCTCCCGTCCACACCGCCAGCTCCCAGGCCCAGCCCGCCCCGGCCCGCCC
>NW_004567143.1:5477198-5482424 GCF_000260355.1 Condylura cristata
CCGGCCGGCCGCGCCCCGCCCCTCTGGCCGCACCCCTGCCCCTCCACACGAAAGTAAATGAGTCTCTGGAAAGACCAGCGGGCGCCCCCGCCGCATGGAGCCCTAGTGGCGGCTGCCTGGGTGGTCAGGAGAGACTGGCCTCGGTGGTCAGGGCGCCCTCTCCGCAGCCGCGGGCCTGTGCGCCCCCAGCCGTCCCCCTCTGGCTGGGGATCAGCCCTTAGGGCCGCAGAGTCCAGATTCCATGGGAGGGCGGCCAGGCCTGGCCAGGCGGGAGGGAGGGCCAGGCGGAGCTGCTCTGACTCAGCCGTGGCTGCTGCAGGCGCCTGAGGCGCCAGTTTGGGAAAGTGTTTCCAAGGGCACCAGTGTCCTTTCTCGGGCTCAGGGGCCACCTGCCTGGAAGGGGGTGTCCGAGCGCAAGTTAGCCTGCAGCGGGCTGCACCAGCCGCCCACGGCTCTGGGCTACCGGCAGTGCGGCCAGACTCGGCTGCCAGAGACGCCCGCGGCGTCTCTGCGGGCTGGTCCAGCCAGCTGGGCCGGCGGCGGGAGCCTGGCCACCTCAGTGGCCATCCGTGCGTCACACTGTCCGACCTGTCCCGCACTCAGCGGCGCTGTGTGAGCCCTCCCACAGCCGCAATGGCCACACTAACCAGCAGAGGGTCCCACCCACCCCACCCCCAGAGAGCAGCAGGTCTGCGCTGTGATGGACACTGGCGCTGGCCGCTGGCGTGGCCCCACCCTTCACTGTCCCGGTCGGCGCCTCGATTAGCGCCTGGGTGCTGCGGGAAAGCAGGCTGCGTGACTCCCGGGGAGCAGGTGCCCGCCCCGCTCCCTGGCCAAGGGGCAGGGCCAGGCCAGGACCCTGGGGCCTCCAGCTGCCCAGGGCTGCCCCTCTGCCAGTGGATTGCCCCGTACAGAGTGGCGCTGAGGCCCTGTCACATGTGCGGCGTCCTGCAGAGCCCGGTCCCGGCACTGGGCGGCTCCCAGCTCCCGGGCTCAGCCCCTCCCAGGCCCTCGGCTTCACAGGGGCAGGCAGGTAGAGCGTCCCCGGCCGGGGGGAGCGGGCTCTGGCCGCCCACTCCCACTGGTCAGGGCCTGGTCATGACCCAAGCCCGAGCCCCGAGTTTCCTCAGAGGCTGCACCGCCACACCCTCCCTGGCACCTCGGCTGTAGCCCAGCGCGGGAAGCTATCCGCAGCCGCTGCGGTGACCCCAGCCAGGGAGTGGCCACAGGGCAGCAGACCCCTGCCCCCCGCCCCCCTCAACAGCAGGTGTCGGCAGATCGCCCATCCTGTTCCCACTCTGGCTCTGGGGAGTCCTCACCCCCCCACCTCTGACCTGCACCCCAGCTCTTGGGGGCGCACCGTGGCCGGCAGCAGACACAGCTTCGCCCTCCAGCCTCCGCTCTGCAAGGGGCCTCGGGCGCCTCACTCCAGGCTCAGCTGCCCGCTCAGGCCTTCCCTGCCCCAGCTGACCTGCTGCCCCGGTGAGGCGGGCGCAGCTCCGGCCCGGGGTCCACTCGCTGCTGGGACACGAGGGCGGGAAGACGCGCTCCTGGACAGTTCCGACCCGTCCGGACCGTCTTCGCTTGGGCGTTTCCTAGTTTGCCCTTTAAAAAATCAGAAGCAAGGCTTTAGGCTCCCTGGGGCACAGGGGTTCAGGCTCAGCACTGTGAAGCTCCGCAGCCACGACAGCGCGAGTTCCACTCCCGGCCAGGGAGGGACCCCAGGGCGCCGCAGACCGCTCCTGTCTCCCCGCTGCCCCCTCAGCAGTGTGCTTCGTCGTTCGGCCTGTCCTGCTCCCCTCTGTCTCTGGGGAGTCCTCTCATCACCCCTGCACCTGTGGCCTGCACCCCAGTTCTGTATGCATAAGTCAATCTTTAAACCAAAAACAAGAAACAAGGTTTAATGTCATAAACAATAGAAGTAGGGAAAAGGGGCAAATGCTCTAAAAATAACACTTCCGTGGGAAGCGTAACTCAAGGTTGGAAACGGCCCCTGGCTGGTGACTGTGGCCAGCGTGAACCCCTCTTAGAAGATCAAGAGAGGAAGGTTAAACCTACAGTCAGAACTTCCTGAATGTAATGTCTCGTGTCACTTTTAATTTTCTGATTTAATTAGTTTCCTAATTAGAAGGGGTTAAATTAATTAACCTCATTATTTACTATATATTTAATGATTTCCACTCCACTGGGAGTTACTTAATTTTCAATAATTGGGAAGCTCACGGCGAGAGGGAATACTGCCCCGTCTTGTCCTCGGACGGCGCGGGCAGGGGCAGGCTCCGGCGCCGCGGGAGGGGACACGGCGCTGTCCCCGTCCTGCAACCAGGCGCCCGGGAAGACTTGGGCCGGGCTCGGCCACAACCGCCAGCTGCAGGCCCTGGCCGCTCCCTTCATGAGGATGGCGAGCTGGCCGAGAAGGGAGGGCCGCGGGGAGCTCGCCCTGCGCCCTGACTTAGTGTGGACAGTACCCGTCACGGGGGAGGCCTTGCGTGGGCACCCCGTGGCGCTGCGCGGGGAGCTGCGTCTCCTCCCCCGCACCCCAGCCGGGCGCAGGGCGCAGGGCGCAGAGCGAGGCTGCCGAGAGGGCCCCGGCGCGGGTCGGGACCAGGCCTGTTCCTGCCTGCGCAGAGGCCATCGCGGGGCGTTTGGAGAGAATAAGAACGAGCTGATCCAAGAAGCAGCTCGCGCTGTGGCCGCGGGTCCTCGGCAGGGCAGGCCACAGGACTCGGCCACCTGGCACTGTCCACCGTGCTCCCGGCACCCCACAGGCGGCTCCACCGCGCCCCAGGGCGCGTCCTCGCCACCACCACCGCCTCCCTCTGGGCCTCCTGCAGCCGTGGGGCCCAGTAGGGGCCGAAGCGGGGTCCCCCGAGGTGTCGAGACACTCTGGAGCCCCAGGCGGGGCAGGCACCCCTTTCCATTTGGAGGAGGGGCCCGGCGGGCAGCACCCCGCGGCCACAGGCCTTGTCTCCCTTAGCAGGCAGTGGCCTCCGCCCCGCTGTGATGTGGGGCCCCAGGTCCAGCGCCTTTAAACACAGACGGGTGCGTTTTGAAGGCCCTGATGTCACGGCAGCCGTGTCCACCTCGGATTGCGGCACCGCCGCCCTGTGGCCGCCCGCGGCCGGCGTCTCCTCGCCAGGTTCGCCGCCGCACAGGGCCCAGCCAGGCGGCCAGAGAGGCCCGTGGCCTGCTTCGGCCGAAGGGCCATATGGAAACTAGGTCGGTGGTGGCCACGGAGGCCCCCCGACGGCGGGCCGGAGAGGAGGAGGGCCGCGTTCACGAAGCCAGCCCGCGGCCTCCCTGCCCAGCCTGGCCCAAGGTCCCCGGCCAGGTGGGGACAGACTCGCACCAACAGGCGCCTCTGGACGGGCAGCGCTGCCCACGGCCCCTCGCGGCGCCCTCAGGAGGGCCGTCTGGACCCTGACCCATCGGGACGGCTGGGACTTGGGCCTGATTAACCAGTCGGCTCCCAGGCCCGCGGGAAGGGCCTGCAGGCGCTCACGGTCACGCTAAGTAATGTTCTCGTGGCACTTTCATTAAATCTCCTCGCAGAGCTGGAGAAACTCACGTCTCCTGGCTGCCAACATTCTCGTCTCTGTGTAATTATGCAGCCGGCCCAAACTCGGGGGGTCGGGCCGCTGCTGGGCCTGATGGAGCTGTTTAATTTGGGAGCTGGCGGCGCAGCGCAGGTGAAAATGAGGCGCGCGGCTCCCGCCCACCGCCGCCCCGCCCTGCCGCGCTGAGCTCGGGGGTGCGAAACAATTCAGCGCCCACCCAGATACGTAAGGGGCCGCAGGGGCAGCTCCCCCAAATAGTAGTGAGACCCTTCTTTGTCACAAAGAAAGAGTGCCCGGCCCTCCCCGGCGGCCCAGCGGGTCCGAGCACAGCTCTGAGAAGCCAAAGCTGTTCTGCCCCAGTCCGATCCCCGCCTGCCCGGAGGTGACCCCAGGGCGCCGCAGACCCCCCTGCCCCCCCGCCCCCGCTGCTCCCCTTGGCAGTGTGCTTCACCAGTCGGCCCGTTCTGCTCCCCGCTCTGTCTCTGGGGAGTCCTCTCACCGCCCCGCACCTCTGGCCTGCACCCCAGCTCTGTGTGCATAAACAAATCTTTTCAAAAAGATTTATTCATCGAAACAAAACAAAAACACAGCAGCTCTGGCCCATCTCTGCCTCCCGAGGGCGCAGGTCAGCCGGCTTGTCAGTGCATTGTCTCCACTTAAAGACTTCCCACCGGCAGGCCCGCGGGGCACCGTGATGGGCAGCGGGTGTAATTGCTCGAGGCCGAGACCGGGGAGGGCTGTCCCTGGGCGGCCTCCAGGCCGGGCGGCCTGGGCTGGGCAGGGCAGGGGGACGGGCTTTTCCAGCGGAATGAAGTGACCGCGCGCCGCCTGCCGCCCGGCCTCCCAGGGGCAAGTGCAGGTGGCCTCCGTGGCTGCATGACGGCCGCGGGCCACGCGCCCGGAGCACGGCCCGGTGTGCACCTTCCATGTTCTTTCCGCTCGGCCTGTGCGCACCTCCATGGGGAGCTGGGAGACCGCGGCTTGTCTGGTACCGAGTTTCCCGTGGGACGTTGGCGTCGCGCTCCCGACGGCCATGGCCGGCGCCCGCTGGCCGGGCCGCAGAGCCTCGCGGGTCAACGCCTCGGGGCCAGCCGGAGGACCCTGAGGAGGGCACCCCACGCCGGCCCACGCCGCCCCCGCCACACTGTTTCAAGCGCCCGGCGCCGCTCTTCCCCGCCTCAAGGTGGGCAGAGGGCTGGCCGCGCCCGCGCGGGGTCACCGCTCCCCCTGCGTGAGGACAGTAACGCTGGCGCCTCTAGGGAGGCCCTGACCACAGCACCCTCTCCCTGCGTCGCCCGTCTGTCCCGCCACAATCCATCTGTCGCGAGCTCCCGGGCCTTGCTGCTCGTTTCTGGGCGGGCACGGGAAGCTGCCCCGGGGGGCCGGGGGGCGGGGGGGGCCAGCTGCGCTTGCCTGGCCCGAGGCATCCTCAGGGGTCTCCCAGCGGGCAGCAGCCGCGCCCGGAGGACAAGCCAGCAAGGGGCCCCCAGGCGCTGGACCGGCCAGAGTCCTCAGTCGTGTTCCTCGGGCAGTCGGCCGTGGCCTTGCGCCCGGCTGGGAGCAGCCTGGTGTGCAAAGCGCGTGTGTGGCGGCGCAAGTTCCTGGGAAGCGGGGTGCGTCCTCAGCATTTCGGGGAAGCCCGTGTGCTCACTGGGACAGCAGATACTGG
>NW_004567143.1:5482784-5491659 GCF_000260355.1 Condylura cristata
GCAAACCTCCTTCAGAGGGGCTTGGGCCCTTCACCGGATATGAGGAAACCGCCCAGCCCCTGCGGGGTGTCCAGGCTGTGGAGAAGCTCTGCAGGGGCACTGTTGGGGGGCCCAGTTCTGCCTTGGCGGGCGCCCCGCACTCAGCGTCTGCCTGGGGCTCCCCCCGCGGGAGGCACTGGCCGCACTGCCAGAAGCGGGGCAGGTGAGGGTGACTGCTCCGCCGGTCAGCCCCTGGGGTCCGGGAGTCCCAGCCGGTCAGCCCCTGGCCCTCAGGCCGCCCTGAAGGCGGCGCCGCAGGTCTCCGCAGCGAGCGTGGTGTCCCGGGCAGGACGCCGCCCTCCGAGCGACTCCTCAGCCGGCTCCCTGTCCTGTCCTTGCTGGGGCAGTGGACTCGAGGACGCGTGTGGACTCGGATGGGGCCCACGCGGTGGAGAGCAGCTTCGGGGGCTCCCTGGCCAGTGGGGAGGGGAGTCGAGTGGACGCTCCCGCCGAATGCCGGGGGCCCGCCCCGAGCCCAGACCTGAGGGCGGCAGCACTGGCCTTACAGGCGCGGGCGCAGGCCGCGGCGGTCCTGAGTGGGCACCTGTCTGGCCGGCCGGCCCGGCCGTCGTGCGTCTGCAGAGCGCTGTCCCTGGCGAGCTGCTTCACCCGGGCAGCCGCACACACGCCGCCCTCATTTCAGGGCTTTCTCGGACGCCGCCCTGACACCCCAGAGCCCCAGCAGGCCCTGCGCTGAGAGAACGATGCTGGCGCTTCTCCCCGCTTCCCAAGTGGCTAACAAAGCTGCTCAGCTTAAGGGAAGCCCTGAGCCAGAGGCCCCTCAATAAGTCCCAAGTCCCAGTCGGGGTGTGAGCGCCAAGCCGACCCCGATAACCCCGACAAGGTGAGCGACCTCCCTGTTACATGGAAAGAGCGTTCCGGGCGTCCCCCGCCCACCTCTGGAGGGACATTCCCTGAGTGACGGCGCAGATCCCCACCTCCCTGTCCCCTCGACTCCTGGGGCGTGTCCACTGCCGGGAAACACTGAGGGAGGCCACGCCGCCCCTCCGCCTCCCCGTCTGCCGCGGTACTGGCACCGGGCGCCAGCAGGGCGCGCGGCTGGCGAGGCCGGAGGGGCGGCCTGGAAGAGCATCTCTCCTGGGGCAAAGGTTCAGAAGCGACGTGTGCCCCGCCCCTGGGGACCCGCGGTTGCCCTTGAGACACACAGCGCTGGCGGCGTCAAGCCCCCTCCCAGCTGCGCCACCAGGCCAGGGCCACCTCCACCTTGGGGGTCCCGGGGAACCTGTGAGCAGCTGAAGGAGGAAAAAGTCAGAACTTGGCTTGCGACCTGCTTGACTCGACTGTGGGCGGGAAGTGCGTGGCCTCGCCCTCAGGCCCACCTCGGGCACAGGACAGTGGGGAGGACCCACCGCTGCACGCCGGCCCCCCTGGGGCTCCCCTTTCAGCGCTGCCCCCCCACCCCCACGGCCCCAGCTGGTCTCCTGCCAAGGGCTTTCCCTCCCGCCAGCGGGAAACTTCCAAATGTCCAACCATCGCCTGGGCCCTGGGGACCCGCCCGCCCTCTCCTCCCGCGGGTCCCCGGGCGTCCGGGCGGCTCTGGGTGGGCCCCCCCGGCTGTGGGCTTGGCGACTGGTCACCTGCTGCAGGTCTCCTCTAGCATTGGGGTTGGATGTCTGCACCCTGCTCACCAGTGGGGTGCCCAGGAGGCCATCAAGTGGACTCAGGACCTGCTTCTCATCCCAGGTGACTCACGGCCAGGGTGGTGCGCTCTGAGCGAGCGCGAGGGCCCTTGGCTAGAGCCCCGCGAGGCCACTCCCCACAGCGCCGCCTGCGTGGGGACGCCCAGTGAGGCATGCGCCCACTTACCAGCATGCTCGGACGTGTCTCCGCCTCGGGGCTCCAGTGAAGGAGCTTCCCCTCTCGCTCCTTTGTCCTGTTTGTTTTACCCTGTCTGAAACATTGTGTATACAAAAACACGTTTCTATCAAGTCTTCCAATAGCAGTTTCTGATGAAACTTGCGGCCACCACCAGCCCTCGCGCCACCTATGGCGTGTGCGTGGACAGTGCCCTGCCGTGGGCAACACCCTTGCCCCTGGCTGCGCTGTATGTGAAGGGCTTTCAGGCACTGCTCTGGGTAGGAGCTCCTGTGCTTTGTCGACCACTATGGTGTGAGTGTGCGGTTGTCCGTGTGTCTGGAAGGGGTCACGTGCTGCCCCCCTTTCCAAGCCAGATGGGGCTTTTAGAACATCTGCTATGTGTACTTCGCCTTCACGGGAAGCGAGCCTACTAAGGCCTGCAGAGGCTGCATACTCTTCATGTTTCTGGGGAAAGGTTTTGCCTCCGACACCTCTAGGGCCAGAAGCCGTGGCTATCTCGCCTTCTCCCCTTAAAGGGAGACCACCCTTAAAGGGAAACCCTGGTGCTGTGTAAGAAGGAAGCGGTTCTTTCGGGAAGAAAGGCCCTTTTCTTAGGACGCAGGCACAGAGTGCGCAGCGATGTGACGCTGAGAACACGCTCAGGGCGCCAGACCACCCTGGGAAGATGGAGAGGGGTGGCCAAAGTTAATTGGCAAGCTTAGGTCAAGCGGGAGCCCGTTTCAGGGAGAAGCCAGGGCACCCTGGACACCACCGGCTTGGACGGCGAGCGGCGCGGCACCACGGACAGCGCCCGGGGCGGGCAGCGTGCGGCAGCACCGTGGACAGCGCCCGCGCGGGCGGGGGCGGGGCCGGAGGGGAGGCGGCCTCATCAGCTGACGCCTTACGTAGGCCGGATCCCTACTTGGCGGAGGCCGGTCTGGGTGGGCGCCCAGCCTTCCCTCTTGGAGCGGCAGCCCCAGACGGGAGCAGAGGGGGGCGGGGAACAGCGGAGGCAGGGCTGGGAAAGCAGGTCTCTCCCCCGTTTCCCAGCTTGGAGACGAGGCTGCCACCCGCTGCTGTCTGGAGAGAGGCTCGGAGGGAGGTGACGAGAACTGCTGCTCTGACGCACCAGCCCCTCTCCCGGCCCCCACTCGCTCCGGAGCCCTGCGCTTCTCCCGGACTGGGGAGATGCTCTGTTCTGGGGGACTAGACTGCTCTTAGCTGGCGCAGCGACAGCTTGGGCGGGCCTGGCTGTGAACCCCGATCCCCGCCTCTGAGGGCTTCGCGCTTGCCACGGCTTGCAGCCCAGAGCCTACCCTTCTCGCTGGCAGGAGACCGGGCCATTTCCCTGGCACTTCCAGAAAACCCGCCCCTGGCCAGAGACTGCAAACATCTGGGTTGCTCTGGCGGCGGCGCGCCTCACGCCTGCGCTCCAGTCCCGTACCTGCGCTCCCGCGAGGTCTCCAGACCCAGAGATGGATTTTCCTAGGAACCTAACCTACTTCCCCTTCTCCACCCCCTCCCCTCTGGACGTCAATGGCAGCCTCGGGGTAGAAAACGCAGGCCCCAGGCAGCCCCTCCTCTCGGTCTTCGGAATCCTTGTTCTAACTTTCCTGGGCTTTCTGGTGGCAGCGACCTTTGCCTGGAACGTGCTCGTGCTGGCGACCATTCTCCGTGTGCGCACCTTTCACCGCGTGCCGCACAACCTGGTGGCGTCCATGGCCATCTCGGACGTCCTGGTGGCGGCTCTGGTCATGCCCCTGAGTTTGGTGCACGAGCTGTCGGGGCGGCGCTGGCGCCTCGGCCGGCACCTGTGCCAGGCGTGGATCGCGTGCGACGTGCTCTGCTGCACGGCCAGCATCTGGAACGTGATGGCCATCGCGCTGGACCGCTACTGGTCCATCACCCGCCACCTGGAGTACACGCTCCGCACCCGCAAGCGCGTCTCCAAAGCCATGATCGCGCTCACGTGGGCGCTGTCGGCGGTCATCTCGCTGGCGCCGCTGCTCTTCGGCTGGGGGGAGCTCTACTCCGAGGGCAGCGAGGAGTGCCAGGTGAGCCGCGAGCCCTCCTACGCCGTCTTCTCCACCGTGGGCGCCTTCTTCTTGCCGCTGTGCGTGGTGGTGTTCGTTTACTGGAAGATCTACAAGGCGGCCAAGTCCCGCGGCGGCTTCCGGAAGCTCAACAGCGTCGCGCCGCTGAAGCAGCCCGCGGAGGTGGAGGTGGGTGCGCGGGGGGCCGGCGCCGGCTTCGTGGGGGCCCCTCCTGAGTCTGTAGACGGGGGCTTTTTCGTTTTGTTTCGTTCGGTTTTCTGTGGGGAAGGGGGAGGAAGAGGTTAGGTCGAGAGAAAAGAAAGTGTTGGTGAATCAGTTTGCTCCGCTCGGCATCGCGGACCTGCGGGATTTACCACCGCGGATGGACTATTTCTTTACGTGTGAGGCAAGAGGCTTGGCTGGTGTCATCCCACTGGAAACCGTTTCACTCGGAAACTCCGCGGGTCAGGTCCGAGTGGGCGCCTGGGCTGGGCGACGCCGGCTGGCGGCTGCCTGGGGGGTGGGCGGGGCGGAGAGAAAGGTGGCTGCACGGCAGGGCCTGGCGCGCAGGGGCGAGGCAGATTGATATTTCAATCCGGTCTGTTGCTTTGCAAATCAGCAACTAAATTTGCAAAATATGGCCGGTCTCTGCAGGCTTGCTCTCACTCTGCAGCAGCCTCTTCTACTACTGTGGGGGAGGGATGTGGTGCACGCCCACCTCACAGCCTGCAGTTGAGACCCGCTCCTCTGCCCAGCACCCTCCAGGTCACCCCGCGAACCCAGCCAGGCTGCGTGAGCAGCTAAGGCTACTTGTCTGACCTCCTGGACGTGAGCGGAGCTGCGGGGGAAATGAAAACCCCAGCAGACAGGGCTCAGCTCTGCAGGTTTCCCTGCGCAGACAGCTGCCCTGGCCTTCCCGCCCACACTTTCCTGCGGGCTGATTAACTCTTAATTATCTGACCCTCCGATTCCAAGTTTCGGGAGCCACTAGGAAGGCAACTGATTTACATGCTTAAGGGCCCCAGCAATCGCCACAGCCCCTGTGTCTGTTATGGATCTGGGAGGGCTGAGCACGTCATGGGTTTGGTGCTGGGGTGACGGAAGGACAGGCCACCATCTTCCCCGAAGAGCTCAGCCTCCCGGAGGCAGATCCTGCCGCAGCCCCGAGGCTGCTCCCTGGCCGGGAACAGCATTTGACCCTAACCAGTGCCCCAGGCTCAGGGACCCCAGGGAACCATCAACAAGACCAAGCTGGAAGCTGGTGTGGGGGGCAGGAAGTCTGTTAGCCGTGGGGCTGCTTCAGTTAGACACAAGCATGAGATTTTCCTTCCTGGCTGAGGACTGGGCTTGAGAGTGAGTGCTGCCGGCCAGGGGCTAGTGCTTGGTGGCGGGGTGAGGCGGTGGGAGAAGGTCCGAGAAAGGGGAAAGGGGAGCACGCGTCAGCCACGGATAATCAGCTAGCGGGAAGCTGTCCACGCTCTGCCAGTAAAGGGGTGTGCTTGCCGGGAACCAAGGCGTGCTGGCGGAAGGTCGTGCTGCCTGCGATGTCTCTGAAGCAGGGAGGTGAACCCCTGACTGCTGGATGGAAGGGGGGGCGTTCACAGGCAGCCCTTCTCTTCAGGTGCTGTGCTTCTGAGCTAATCTACCTGGGTCATGGCCCAGAGTTTGCACATTTAGACAAAAAGGCCCCATGGGGCCTCTGAGACCTTGCAGACAGAGCGACCCTGCAGCCTGCGCTGCATGGCCCGGACTCGAGAGTCGCCGCTAGCTGCCCACAGGTGTCTGGATGGGTCTGCCCTGCTCGGCTGGGGCCTGAGTGTGCGTGAGGCGGCCGCCGCCCGGAGAGGAGGCTGTGGGTCACAGCTGTGGGGAGGAGTGGGAGGCAGGGAAGCGTCTCCTGGTGACCATCAGGACACACAGCCACAGCCTGAACGGGCTAGTAAATATTCCCGCGACTTGAGTTTTTCTAGCAATTCAGTGTTTTAACACGCAGTGGGCAGCCACAAACGCCTGTCATAATCCCCTCTCGTCGTTGGTTACACTCAGTCTTTTTTCCTAAGACTTTTCGTAAGTTAGTTTGCTTGTTTCCTTTCCAGACAAATTAAAAAAGCGCGGCTGAGGGCTTTGCTGCTCTGGGGTGCTGGGGTGGAGGGCGGCCGGTGGCCTTGGTTACGCAAATGGCTTGTAGCCCAGGTGTTGTGATAACGCCCCCCCCAGACAGGGTTATCGACACCTCCCGGGGCCCTTCTCCTCGGACAGACTTGGGAGCACTGTCATCTGGATCCGGAACCAAGATGGGACCTGGTTCTTCCAAGGGTCTGCCTGCTGGCAGCATTTATAGCGCCCCCAAGCTCGGCTCTCAGCTCCTGGAGGGCAGGCAGGGCCTTCTGCATGTTTCACCTAGAAACCTCTGCTTACCTTGATTTCTAAGGGCATCTGCCAGCGTGCAGCCCGGCCGGTATTCTCTGAACGGGTAACTGCACGCTGCCGTGCGGCGCCCACTTCCGGACGCAGGCCGGCGCCGACTGCAGCGGCGGGCTCACTCCATGTTGAGAGCGCCAGGCTGACCGTCGTCCGGCTATTTGCTCTATTTAGTTTACACGTTTGCCTCTTTATCCAATCCCCTCTTAAAGGAGAGGCTCCTGGCCCTCCCTGGGGGCGCAGCGGGTTAAAGCACAGCTCTGAGAAGCTAAAGCCGCTTCAGCCTGAGTTCGATTCCCGCCTGCCCCGGAGGTGACCACAGGGCGCGGCAGACCTCTCCTGACCCGCCCGCTGCTCCCCTCAGCAGTGGACTTCGGCGATCTGCCTGTTCTGCTCCCCACTCTGTCCCTGGTGAAGCCTCTCGCCACCCCTGAGCCTCTGGCCTGTGCCCCAGCTCTGTATGCACAAATAAATAAATCTTTTAAAAAAAAAAAGAGAGAGAGAGAGGCTCCTGAACTGTGTCTGCCGTGAATCCTGTTTTTATGTTTAAAATGTTCCCAGCTGGGCTCCAGAACTCCTTGTAGCCTTGTAAATACGTCTGAGGGGGATTTCAACTGATGTAACTAGTTAGTACAAATCTGTAGTCCACAATAAGAATTTTGCTTAATATTCGAGCAAAATTCTAAATTTTGTAACAATTTTCTGCCTTTTCCCTGAAGTTTAGGGAAATTCTTCATTATAAACATTATCTTAGCTCTACCCCAGAATGTGATGGCAGTTCTATCGATTCGACTCCCTGACTGGCAATTTTACGTGATTTTTGTCTTTCTGGGGAAGACCCTGAAGAAAGGCTGGTTTCTGCAGGAGGCCTCGCGAGGCTGGGTGCAGGGGCGGACACCCCGCGGCGAGGCAGGGCCTGGGCAGCCCCGCACGATCGGACTGCCGCCGCGGGAACTGCCGCGGGCCATGCGGCGCCTGGACGACCCGGTAACGGCCGGCAGCTGAGCCTTGTTCTCCCAAGACCTCTCTGCAAATTCATTGATTCTGACTTGCCATGAGCTCCTCACTCTGAAAAACTTGGGGTGTGCACCGGCCAAGAGACGCGCAAGAGTTGGGGTGGAGTGTGGCTCCAGACAGAAAACCAGAAATTCCGAAAGGGAGAGCAGAGGCCCTGACCGGGACAGCTCGTGCCCCCGAGGGCGGCCTCAGGGCTGGCTGGCCGCACCCCGAAGCATCTCAGGGCCCCCAGGGCCATGACAGGGCCCAGTAGCCGCACTGGGAGGCGCAGGCGCAGGCCGGAGGGGCGGCTGTCCAGGGCCGCCGTCTGGGCCCGCAGTCCCGGGCAGTCCCCCGCCGGCCTCACACCCGGCCTCCCGGCTCGGTGGGAGCGGGCCAGAGGCTCATCACCCCGACGCCCCCACGGCCTTTCTTTCCATGTCCAGCACAACAGGCATCAGGCTTCCGGGGCCTCGCCAGCCCATCACCTGTCTCACGCTGACCGGCGACCACAGCAGCCTCGCGAGTGTGTCGAGGGCATGAAGAGCCTTTGCCGAACAGAGACGCCGGACACCCGCGGGCCCAGGGCGGCCACAGCTGCCTGCCGGTCAGCGCCAGGCCGCCTCGCACAGACCCGGCCACGGCCTCTGAGCCGGGCACCCGCCAGCCCCCGCGGCGCCCTGCTGAACTGTGTGCAAGGGCCGCGCTGGAACCCCCACTGCCCTGGGGAGCCGCAGCCCGGGGAGCCTGGTGCACAGGCTGAGCTGTGCCACACTCGGTCTGCTTGTGGGGCGTCTGTCCTGTGAGCTCCCCAGCACCCGCACCCCTGCTGGGCAGGAGGGTGGGCGACTCTTCCCCGAAGTTATGGGAACGACAGAGCCCTGCACTCAACATCAGCCCCACACCCGACAGCCACCCGGTCGCTCGCCCGTGGCAGGCGGGGGTCCCCCCACTTGCAGCTTGGGCCCCCAGCATAGCCGGGTGGGGTCAGGCGTTCAGAAGAAGATGCCCCTCACAACAGAAGCCCACAAGCAGGCCGAGTGCGTGTGCAGCTCAGCCTGTGCGCCAGGCGCCCGGGGCTGCGGCTCCCGGAGAGGCGGGGTCCTGGCGTGGGGACCCGGCACACGTTCAGCGGGGTGCCGTGGGGGGCTGCGGGCAGGCGGGGTGCTGGGCTCAGGGGCCAGGCCGGTGGCTGAGTCTGTGACGCCGCCGTGGGGAGCGAGCAGCGGGTACCCCACTGTGGAGATCAGGGTGCTCCCAACCCCGGGGGGGCGACGTGCCCGAGGAAGGACTCTGGGAGCTGAAGATCCAGGCCTGGAAAGGGGGTGCCGTTCTGGGGTGCAGCGGTACCAGGAGAAGGAGCTGGGCCCCTGTCGTGCCGCTGATGGACGACACTGAACGCAGTGTCCTGCATTCTTGTGGCCGAGGGGCGCCGAGGCCCCCCAGTCGCCGGGTCGGGGTCCGACCTCTGCGGCCGTGCGGCAGCGGCCGTTTCGCTGGTTTCCACGTGGGGCAGGAGGCCGTCCAGGGCCCTAAGCCCAGGCGCCGGCCTGCCGGCCGGCCAGCAG
>NW_004567143.1:5493034-5495829 GCF_000260355.1 Condylura cristata
GCACACCTGCACACACCCACACACGTGTGCACGCCCGCATGTGCGCGCACACGCACGTGCATGCACATGCACACTCGCGCGCCTGCACACACCCACGCGCGCGCGCACACCTGCACACTCACGCAGTGCACACACTCACGCACACACCTGCACACTCACGCACGTGCACGCACACTCACACTCATGCGTGCGCACACCTGCACACATGCCACACTCACACATGCACACCTGCACCCGCACACACAAGTGTGTGCACACCCGCACACTCACGCAATGCGCACGTGTGCCTGCACACACCCACACGCGCGCGCACCTGCACACTCACACACATGCACACACGCACCTGCACACACCCACACACATGTGTGCACACCCGCACACTTGCGCGCGCGCTCACACGCGTGTGCACGCACACTCACGCACGCGCCGTGGCAGAGGCCCCGGCCAGGCCAGCCCGCCGCACGGTCCGCCGAGCTGGAGTGGGGACAAGAGCCCAATCGGATCGAAGGAAGTTTAAGCCAAACGACTGCGCTGCCGCGCCACGCTCCCATTTCTCACCCGGTCTCATCACAAGGGCTATCTAGACACATTAACCAAACGCACTTTAAGAGGACCAGGTCCATATGCTGGCGGGGGCCTCACCGCCGTGGGGAGGCCTGTTCCGAGGCCTGCGGGGGCGGGACAGAAGCCCGCAGCCGGGAGCCTCCTCTGTAGCCGCTGACCGTCTTAACGAACCCAGGCCATTACCTATGTGAGAAGCTCTCGGGCGGTGACCGCCTGAGGCCTGCAATCGATGTCCTTAATTTTTTTAATGCATGGATTAAAAAATATGTATCGTCATGTGTGGACTGTGGTGGTAAACACGTGCTGTGCGGTGTATAATAAATCATACCAGTTCAGGTTTCAAAGCGGGAAATCTGTGTCCAGGACTGAAGTCTGTCCTGCGTTCCTCGTTCCTCGAAGATGGCCCAAATTCACACGGGGGCAGACAGGGAACCGACAGCTGGGTGAGCCCCAGGCGTCAGCAGGGCGGATGCTTCGGAGGCCTGAGGCCAGCCCTGGGGTTCCCTGGGAACACCCTTACATTTTTCTTTGTTCTGGATTTATCAGGAGAAGCTCAGCCTCAAGGCCCTTAAAATACAAACTCCCCCCACCCCCACACAAGGCCCTCCCGCCTCCCGCTCCAGCGGAGCCAGTGGGGTGACCCGACCAAACGGAGATTCAGGACCCCCTTAGCTGCCGGCGACACGCGACAGCGTCTGGTCTGCCCCCCGCTGGGCGAGCAGCCGGGAGACACCGGAGCGGCGGAAGCGCGCGGTTGCCATGGGAACCTGGACACTGCTCCGCGGGACCAGCAGGGGGCCTCCGAGCTCCCGGAAACGGGGAGGGAAACCCCAAGGGGCGCTCCCGCAAGGAAGGCCCCCAGAACCCGAGCTCCCTCCCGCAAGGGCCGCCCTGGTGGCGAGGGGTCACTCTCAGGCTGTCCCGGCTGCCGCCCGAGTCCATCCCCGCCTGGGAGTGACCCACATGGCGCCCCAGGCCTCTCTCCTGCTGCTCGGGTCAACAGTGCATCAGCAGAGCCTGCGCTGTCTCCCCCGAATCCCCTCGCGCCCACCTTCTTCCACACACACACAGAGCCAGAGCCCGTGGGCAGACCTCGCGCCTCACCCCGCGCCAGGGCCGGGCACTGCGGCGATCCTGCCTCTTCTGTCTCCACGCCATCTCCGGTGAAATCTTGCATCCCGGAGGCTCTGGCCAGCACCCCAATATTAGACCACTTCCTCAACTACTCCCCGCAAAGAAAGGAGCACTCACGTGGGGACGTGCGCCACGCGCGTCAGAATCAAGGGGAAAGGCAAAAGTTTTTTCTCACGTTGCAACATTTTTTATTTTCTCGCTCATGAAGTTCTCTCAGGATCCCACAACCCCGTCCAGGCAAGGCAAGGCCAAAGGTTGGGCGTCCGCCCCCGCCCCATAAAGAGGGGAAGCCTCCTTCCCCAGAGAGGAAGGGCGTCACCCCCTCGCCAGCGCCCCCCTCGCCAGCGCCAGCGCAGGAAGAGCCGCTGAAGCCCTCTCGCCCAGGCCGCGGGAAGCTCCCGGCGGGGTACCCCAGGCAGGGCGGTGCCCGGAAGGAGCCTGGCCGGATTAAAGCCCCCACACAGACCCAGGGGTCAGCGGGCTTCCAGCGGCACATCAGCATTTCTAAGTCTGGGGCAGCTCGCTTTAAAGTCATGCAGATTAGGTAGGAGGAAGAAGCAGACCTGTGAGGGCCCAGCCCGCCCCCCAGCTTCTGGGAACCCACAGGAGGAGGCTCCTGGACAGCTGCCAGGCACACACGGGGCGGGGCGCAGCGCAAGGGGGGCAGCTGTGGTCCCACCCCCCTCGGAGGCGGCGCCCACGCTGCGGGTGGTAAGGAAGCGTCAGGGTGGACCCGGCGAATTTGGCTGCGCTGTGGCTTACACAAGGTTTCGCTCGTTTTCGCGCTCAACACGACTGGCCAGCTGGCGCGGGCGCTGGGCGCGGCTCCCGGCGGGTGGCCGGCCTTCCACGCAGAGGGGAGGCTTCGATCCCCCACGCGGAGGGCGAGTTGTTGGCGAGTCGTGACCCAAATAAAGGCGCATCCTGCGCGTCAGACGAGCGGGAGCGTGGGAGGTCGCCCCTGGCCCCTCGCTCTGCACAGCCGCGCGGACTGAAGGCGAGACGCCCGTCCTGCCGGCGGGAGGGCCAGCCCCTGCTCTCCGCAGCCCTCACCGCACTTTTTCCGCACGCGGATTTAGACCCCGCGCGGCGCCGCC
>NW_004567143.1:5496482-5497497 GCF_000260355.1 Condylura cristata
GCCGCCCGTCCCTCCGCCCTCCTCTCTGCCCCCGCGTCCTCGCTTGGGCGCCCCAAGCCTGCACTGCTGGAGGGCCCGGGCAAGGGGTCAGTGCCCCAAAATGTCGGCGTGTGTCTCGCTGGAACAAAGTCCCCCTCCCAAGCCTTCGGAGAGCAGAGCGAGCTCCGGGAACACGGGCCACGTGTTCCTTCAAACGCTCCGACGCCCCAGCATCGTGCACACCTGCTCCCCATGCCCAGGCCTGGCCACACCTGGCCGGAGGACGGCGTGGTCACAGGACCGATCGCCTCGCCCGCTGAGGTGTCCCCGCCCTGAGGTCACCTGAGACTCGCCTGCGCGGCCAAGCGCACCTGGACGAGAAGGAAGCGCCGTCGGGGTGGGCGTGGGGGCCCAGGCCACAGCAAGGGCGGCCAGCAGCCGGGGTCTCGAGGCCTCCTTGCCCGCCTGGCTTCCCCCCTGGCCCGCAGCTCGGCCGCAGCACCCTCCCCGCGCAGTGAGGCCCTAAGGCCAGCACCCGACAGCCGCCTCGGCCGCGCGAACACCCCGGGGGGGGCTGACCAGCAGCCCCCGGCCACCCAAGGGGGACGGGCCGCTGAGAGCCCTCCGCGCGGCCGGGACGAGCCCCGTAAAGCCAGGCTGGCTGCAGGGGCCGAGGGGAGGGAGGACTCGGGCACGCGCGCGTCGCGCCGGCGGGCAGCGTCCTACCGTAGCGCCTGACCAGGCCGCCCGGCCCCACCCCTAGTTCCCGGCAGCCCCCTCGGGAGGGCCGGGCGGGCCTCAGGGCATGCTGGGAGTTGTAGTCCTGGCGCCTGGGGCGGCCTGGGAGCTGCGGTTGGGGTCCGAGGCCCTAAAATATCGGTGAATCGAGTGCCCTCGAGACAGACTGTCCCCCAACGGCTCTGTGGCGTTCACTCCTGTCCAGCTGAGGCCTGCCCGACCAATAAACGAGGCCTTGCAGTGTTTCCGGCCCCGGGGGAGGGGGTGGGGAAGGGGCAGAGGGGAGGCGCTGCCCCAC
>NW_004567143.1:5498052-5501890 GCF_000260355.1 Condylura cristata
TGCCCACGCGGCCCGCGGTTCCCAGTGTGTTACGGGCTGTAGTGACCGGCACCGTGAAGCGGCCTCGCTCCAGATCCACGCTGCAGCCCTTGTTACTGCGCTGCACGAAGCAAATGCCTGCGCTGACTTACGGCAGGCAGCGGCTTCCTGCGGCCGAGGCACCCACAGGGGGCAGGCAGGGGCCTTCACCGGCCTGGTCAGCCTTGTGGGGCAGGGCCACCTGCACCCCGGGGGGGCGGGGCGGGCGCCAGCGCTTCCCTCGGGCCTCCCTGCCTCTCTGCCTGGACAGCTCCAGGCCCTGTTACCCCTCAGGCTGACACCGGTCCTTAAATCCTTCCCAGGCAGTGAGTGCAACAAAGAATCGAAACTGACCAGGCCAAACACTGCCCATTCTGCCTCTTTAGAAGCACCTCGTGCCAAGGGGGGTAGGGGGAGCTCGCCCAGCAGCACCCCTGCACCAGCTCTGTCCCAGTGGGCGTGTCCCGGGTACCTCTGACCACCGGCAGGAGCCTCGTGTACGTGTTGGCTTAGGGTTTCTGGGGAGACCCTGTCCTGGTCAGCGTCCTCTCCAAACGCCCAGGGCAGGAACTCCCGTTTTGGCCTTGAAAGATAGAGACCCAGGGCCCTCCCTGGGGGTGCAGCAGGTTGGGGTGCAGCACTAAGAAGTTTAAGCCACTTCAGCACGAGTTCCATCCCCGCCTGCCCCGGAGGTGACCCCAGGGCGCGGCAGACCTCGCCTGACCCGCCCGCGGCTCCCCTCAGCAGTGTGCCTGCTCAGTCGGCCTGTTCTGCTCCCCACGCTGTCGCTGCTGAACCCTCTCACCATCCTGCACCTCTGGCCTGGACCCCAGCTCTGTGTGCCTAATAAATAAATAAATCTAAAACAAAAAGATGGAGACCCAAATTCTGCCTGGCGAGTTAAACAGTCTCCCATCGTTGGCACATCCTTCTTTACACTGACGACCAAATGCATCGGTCTCCTGGAACAGTGGCCCCGGCCCTCCACTGCCGGGGTGGCGTGACCGCTGGCCCTCGCCCCGTCTCCCAGCCAGCAGCGGGCCCCAGGCTGGGGCAGCGCTGAGTCCGGCACGGGACCACCGCGCAGGCGTCTCCGGGAGCCGCAGCGGTTAGCAGGGAGCCCCTGGGCGGGCCTGGGCGGTGACAGGCTGCGTGGCCGCGTCCTGGGCCGGCCGGCCGCACTCAGGCACGGTGGGAGGCGAGGACGCCAGGGGAAGGGAGGCGGCTCCGCCCCAGCGCCGCTGCCCCTGCTTCGGGCAGGCGTGGTCCAGCTCCCGGGGAGCCCGGCAGTCCGAGGCACTTTGTCAGGCCCCAGTTCTGAGGCCCCGAGGGTGGCCGCTCCCTGACCCAGGTGCCCTGCGCTTGCAGGAGGTCAGCAGCAGGGATGTGCGTCCAGTGCAAGCGCAGGACACGCCCACGCCAGGAGCTGGGGAGCAGCGGGGAGCCCCGGGCCGCTGCCAGGTCAGCTGGGCGAGAGCAGCAGTGTTACTGGTCCGGCTGCCCAGAGGCGCCCCGCCCACTGCCCGGCTCGCCCTCCTGCTGGACGGGGCAGCTGCGCGGTGCCCGTGTCCGCGGCTTGTGCACCAGCACCGCGGCGGGCGAGGGGCTCTGGGCACGCCTGGGCCTCCGGCAGCCAGTCTATTTTTGCTCTGCCCTAGAGAATAAGGCCGTCCCTCCCCGGGGGCCGAGTGACGGTGCCCGCCGTTCCTTGTTCGGGGCTTGGTGACATTTCTGGGAGCTGCTGCGCCATCCTGAGGGAGCAATTAAAATTCCTGGGGCGTCTCCCAGTGCTGGAGAAAAGAGCCCACCCTTCTAGGAGAGCGGGGTGCGGGGCGCTGACGAGGGGGTGGGGGCGCGCCGGCGGCTGCACCCTGCCTGCAGCCAGATTCCGCAGTTCCGCCCCCTGGAAAGAGGCTCCGGCCAGGACACGGCCACAGTAGCCTGTGCTGCGTCCGACGCCCCCCGCAGACAAGCTCCCACGCCCGCTCAGCTGGGGGACCCGCAGAGAAGGCACCCAGTCCCACCTCCAGGGCCCGTGGGGTCCTCCCTTCCCCAAAAAAGTCCTTGGCCTGCGCTGCAGCAGGTCGCCTGGGTCACCGCCCGCCCTGCTTGGCTCGGGCGCTGGGGAGGACACCCCGGCCGACCCCATCAAGAGGTTGCCGAGGACACCGGTAACGCTGGCTCAGGGTGTCTGGTTACAACATCACGTCACTGCAAGGAACAGCCACTACCTGTGCGCCTGGCACCTTCCCCTCCTATGAGTGTCAGCCGCCCCCCAACAATAGTACAATCGAGGCAGCAGCGCGAGGGGGTTTCCCTGGTGGGCTCCTCAAGCCGTCTGCCATAAACCTGGTTTGGGGATTGAGGCATATGTTGGGTTAAATCAATTGGCTTTCTAAAGTGAACCCACGGGCCCTCCCTGGGGCGCAGCGGGTGAAAGCGCAGCGCGAGCAGCTAAGGCCGCTTCAGCCTGAGTTCGATCCCCGCCAGGAGGTGACCCCAGGGCGCGGCAGACCTCGCCTGACCCGCCCGCTGCTCCCCTTGGCAGTGGACTTGGTCAGTTGGCCTATTCTGCTCCCCGCTCTGGCTCTGGGGACTCCTTTCGCCACCCCTGAGCCTCTGGCCTGTACCCCAGCTCTGTGTGCATAAATAAATACATCTTTTTTTAAAAAAGTGAACCCAGAACTGTGCTTTGCTGCTTTCTTGGCAGGTGACTGGCCAATTTTCCTACACCTTTGCCGAAAGTGAATTGACCTCACTGGTTATCTCGGGGTTCTCTGTTCTGTGTCTGTGGTCATGCCAATGCCACACCACTTTGGTCACTGTAGCTTTGTAGTATAGCTCAAAATGGGAAAGTGTGGTGCCTCCAGCTTTGTTCTTTATCCAGACTGCTTTCGCTGTTCCAGATCTTCTGTGGTTCCATGTGAACCTTAGATGATTCCTTCTACTTCTGGGACCATTGGGCTTCCTTTAGGCCATAGGTGGCCTTGGGTAGTATGGACAGGCGGCCCATGGCCCCACTTCCATATGGGGTCTCAGGACAGTCAAACCCACACAGCAGAGCAGACGTGGCCCCCGCCCACAGCCCCGACCTCTGTCCCGTGAATTCTGATGGGAAACACATTTCACAACAGCATCTCTTTCTAAAGCTGGCCTCCCTGTGGCCACAGCCTGGCCGCCCTCCCCGCACGCACACCCGGAGCCAGGCTCCCACGGGCTCCTCCTGGGCACAGTCCTGTCCTCCCCTGATCCCGGGAGCCAGCCCAGCCCGGCCCGGAGGCGGCCCCCGACCCATCAGAGGCGGGCGATGCGTTACCTCTGTGCCCCCCTGAGGGACAGTCCCACGTAGGACACGTAGGACCGAGCGGCCTGGGCTCTGCGGTTGCGAAGGGACGAGGGTGAGAGTCCTGCCTGTGGCCCGGTGTGGCGCCAGAGCCCCGTCTGAAGTGACAGCGGAGAAGGATCGGCTGGCCAAGGTGTCCCGTGGGCACAGCCCTGCCCGTGAAGCCTGAGGCCGTGACCTCAGCTGCTGGGCCACAGCCGGCCCGGCCCGGCCCTGCCTGGGCTCTGGGCTCGCCCTCCCCAGGGGCCCTCCCTCCTCTTGCCCATCAGCAGCACAGGCCGCGGGCCCGGCCAGGCGGAGGCCCAGGGTAACAGGCCGCTGAGTGAGCCGGTGGGCGTGGACTGCCGGGCAGTCACCGTCGAGACAGGAGGTCGAGACCGGAGCCCCGGGCGGACCACTGCCACCACGGACTTGGGAGGGCAGCACAGCACGGCCGGGCCGGCAGGACCGCGCCTGCCCCACCCCGGCGGGCGCCAG
>NW_004567143.1:5504881-5506363 GCF_000260355.1 Condylura cristata
AGCAGGGCCGCTGGCGGAGCGGCGTTTTCTCCCCCAGATTACCGGTCGGGGCCTCCGGGGCCTGGGGGCTCAGTTTCAGGCTGTCCCCCGCGGCCGCGGCCTGAGTCCATCCCCCGCCAGGGAGTGGCCCAAAGGGCGCGCAGACCCCTCCAGTCTCCCCGCTGCACCCCTGAGCGGTGGGTTTCAGTGGATCCGCCTCTTCTGTGCCCCACTCTGTCTCTGGGGAGTCCCCTCACCCAGCACCTCAGGCCTCTACCCCAGTTCTTCTATGCCAAAAAAAAAAAAAAAGGAAAAAGAATTACCGGGCCCTCGATAAAGAAAAAAGAAAGCAAAGTCTAGCTAAGAGTGGGAAAGTTTGATAAAAAGAAGTAAATAAGCGAGCTTCCCGGCAGGGTCGGGGCGGGTTCCCCCAGGGAAGTGGCCACGGCCTCTGTGCCCAGAGGCTGGTTTCCGCGGCCCTGGACACAGTTCGGAGAGCATGCCCAGAGGGAGGGCGAGGACTCGCTGCCCAGCGGGGGCCGACCCCGGAGACGCCACATCGACCCACGGGAGCCACCAGACTCGCATCACGTGGGCTCAGGCAGACATCAGCCCAGGAGGACGCCGGACAGGGTGCCGAGAGCTCGCCTGGGACCTTCCACTGTCCTCCCGAGGCGGCCAGGTCAGCGCCGCCTCCCAGCACCATGGGCCAAGCCTCAGCCCACCCCTAGTTCAAGGCCCTCGGCGCCAGTCTCAGCCTCCGAAGCCCCAAACCCCAACCTAAGCGGCGCCATCAGAGGCCCAGTGAGGCCCAGCGCCCGGGCGGACACTCCCTCGGGCAGGTGCTGGGCTGCTGGGAGAGGTCCCAAGAGGGGCCAGGCCCTCCCCGGCCGAGCCGTGCCCCCGCCCGGCCCTGGTACCTGTGGCAGCGGCGTGGACTGAAAGGCATCGTGGGGCCACGGCGGTCCCCAGCCGCACACGCACTCACCAGCCGCTGGCCTCAGAGCTGCTGACCGCTGCCAACTAGTCTCCCTCCTGAGCGGCCACTCGCGAGGGCGATGCCAGCCCCGCCGAGTGCAGGGCTCACCCCTCACGATGCAGTAGACACACAGAACTAGAAACATGGCGCCTCCCCACCCCGCGGAGGACGGCGGCAGAGCGCGGGGGAGCCTGCTGGCCTTTGTCCGGCGCCTTCCCTCGGAGGCCAGGCTTACCGAGGACGCTCGGCCCCGTCTGAATGACCTGTGCTGGAGCGTCCAGCAGGGGCCACGCGCAAGCAAAGGCAGTGGCAAGCAACAAAATGCGCAACTGACATGCTGGTGCATGCAGAAACTTCCAGAGACTCTACAGATTGTTAGAATCAATACGTGAGCTGAGCAAGATTGCTAAATATAGGTCTGATGCGTAAAACTCGGTCGCATTTCTATAAACTTGCAAAGAGAAGTAGAAACTGAACAACGTGCATGACTAGGCCCCCGCATGGAGCACTCCCCGGGGCTGGGC
>NW_004567143.1:5521137-5525406 GCF_000260355.1 Condylura cristata
CCGGCGACCAGGAGCCTGCGCCGCCGCCCCAGGGCGCCCTCCCTCAGCCGCAGTCCCGGGGACGGGCAGGGGGGCTGCTGTCCACGCCCGGAGGACCCCAGCCTGCCCACCCTCCGCGGGTGACCACCCCCCCGGCCGGGCGGCGGCCGAGGCACACGGGGTGAGTGTGCGACCCCTCTGCAGGGGCCCCTGTGTCGGGGCAGGACCATGCCTCGGGCCTCCAGGGGACACGGAGCCCGCGGGACTCGCACGGGCCCCGGCGGCCACCTGTCCAGTCGGTGGGGCGTCGTCTGACCCCCGGTGCCGCAGCGCTCGGAACCCACCGCCGGACGGGGAGGCTCGCGCCTGGCCCGGCCTGCCACGCGTCGCGGGGCTCCGTGCTCTCCTGGCCTTCTCGGAAGCTAAAGCTCAGAGGTCAAGTGGACAGTCCGGTCCAGTTGCAGGACGACAGTGGGTCAGAGCCGGGGCTCAAGCCGCACAGGGAGACCCGCTAGCCCGCCCCGCTGCCGCACGGCCGCACCCCAGACCGGCAGCACCGTGGGCCAGTCGCGTGCTGGGCACTGTCCCGGGGCCCTGCCCTGCCCAGCGCCCGGCCCCGCCTGCCCGGCCCCAGACCCCACTCCCCCCGCCCTGCTATAGGGACGTTCTAATTCAGCAAATTGCCCCACTGTGAGGGGCACACGTCTGACACCTGCTCAAGTAAACATCCAGAGCTTTCGGGGAACGCTCTTGAAACAGGATGTTTTAAATAAAGGGGTGCACTCACCCCCTAAACAACATCTGGTGTTGGGCCGTCAGGCGCCCCAGGGGTCTGGCGCAGGTGACCGAGGAGCCGCAGACCCTGGGCCAGCTGGCAGGTAACTCAGAGCGCAGCGGGGAGCCCCGCGAGGGGCGGCCGCCCCCCACCGTCCCCCCACCCCCGTGCCCACCTGGGCACGTGCGCCTGCCCACCGGGCGCCCCGAAGGCTCCCCGCAGCCCGAGCCCGCCCCTGCGCTGAGGGGGGCTGCACCCCTCCTCCGTGCCACCCGTGGTTAACGTCGGAGAGCCGAGGCGGCAGGGAGCCCGCCGTGCCTGGCACCGGCGTGGTGATGCCTTGGTGTTGTGACCAGCCACGGCCCGAGCCGGACGCCACGCTCCTGTGCTGGGGTCACGCTCACACGGGGCAGGGCGACGGCCAGGCGCCGTCAGGCCGGCCGTGTGGTAGCGTGAGCACGGAACGGCAGGGCCCTCACCCGGCTGCGAGGCCGGGGTGAGGAAACTGCGGGGAGGGGTGTTCCCAGCAGTCGGGGCGCCCGGGAGTCACTGGACCTGTGCTGGAAACCAGTCTGACCCACCCGCAGCCGCCCAGGCCCGCCCGGCTCACGTGCAGGCCTCCAGGAGCTGCGGCCAGGCCGCGAGGGGCTGGCCTGTCCACCCAGGCCGGCCACACGCCCCAGGGCCATCTGGGAAGCGTCTCGCTGTGTTCTCCCTTAAGGCCCCAGTTAGGTCAAAACAAGTGACCGCTCGCTGGCCCGGGAAGGAGGTTGGGGAAAGTCCTGCAGAAGGAGGCCTTCGCCCAGTTCTTCAAGGGAGAGTTGGGGGCGCCGAGGGCGGGCGCCCCAAGAGCCCGAGGCCTCCCCGGAGACCCCCACCCCAGGTATGCGGAAGCCAAGCCCCCGAAGGCCCTCAGGAGGGCCTCTGCGGCCCCCCGAGAGCAGGCCCAAGGTGGACACCCTCGCGGCCCGAGACCCAGCCCTGCCGTGCCAGCCCGAGGGTGGCCGGTCCAGTGCTCACCGTGCTGGCCGCAGGGTGGACCCTGTCGCAGGGCGCCGCTTCTCCCGTTGCTGCCCCTCGCCCCCTCGTCTGCGAACACCCCGCTCTGTGGGTGCCCTGCAGGCCCCAGTGGGACAAGCCAGAGCCGCTGGCCCCTGCGCCCCACCCAGCTTGCCTGGGTGAGGCCTCGGGGCTGACAGCTGACTCCATGCCCAGACTCTGGGCTGGCCGGGGACCCGCCTCGTCAGCCTGTGGCCAGCGCACAGGGGACAGTGCCCGGCTGTTTGACCTGGCGCCAGAGGGAGGGACCGGCTGGCCGAAGCCCGCTGCAGTTGGGGAGCTGAGCTCCGGAGGGCCGGGGTGCGGGAAGGCAAGGGTTCTGAGGGAAGGGGGGTGAGGCCGCAGAGGGCCACAGCGTAGCTGGTGACAGGTGCCTGGCTGCTCTTGGCTGTCCTCCAGCAAGGAGCCCCCACCGGCCCTCCCGACCTGGGGGCTCCTCCTGCCCCCCAGGGTAGAGCTATGGGGATGGGCCTTGTGGGGTCTCCCTTCTCTCCCTGAAGTCACAACAATCGGGCACTGCCCTCCCAGAGAGCAGGCCACGGGGCAACCTCTGCGCAGCCTGGGCACCACCTCCTTTCCCCAGGCTCTCTCCCTCTGCAGGGCAGCGACTCCTGCCGCCGGGACCTGCACCTGCTGAGGCCTGTCCATACTGACCCCTCTGGGAGGCCGCACCCTCAGGGCCTCCCACCTGGACCATGCAGGCCTCTCCCGTCCCTGGGGAGCCCTTCCTGCCGCTGGTGTCCGCAGAGGCCCTGGCTCCTCGTTCTCCCTAATAAACCTGCTCTTTGAACATGACCACCGTCTGTTGTGGAAATGCCTGGGAAGCGCCAGAGCCGCCGGGGCCCTGGGGACGCCTTTCCCAGCGTGACCCCAGGACCCGGCACCCAGCCCCACTCCCTCCAAAAGCTTCTATCTTATTTTAAAAAATGTCTGTTGTACACTTCTCCAAAGAGGAAATGCGGACAGCCAACAAGCACATGAAAAAATGTTCAACGTCGCTCGTAATAAGGGAGATGCAAATTAAAACCACAATGAGATACCCCCCTCACCCCAGTGAGAACGGCACATCTTCAAACAACCAGCAACAACACATGTTGGCGAGGATGTGGAGAAAAAGGAACTCTCCTGCACTGCTGGTGGGAATATAAACTGGTACAACCACTGTGGAAAACTGTGTGGAGGGTCCTCAAACTGCTGAACATGGAGCTTCCATAGGACCCAGCAACCCCACTCTTAGGATCTGCTCAAAAGACATAGAAACACTGATTGAAAAAGACACCTGCACCCCATGTTTATGCTGCTTTATTCACAATTGAAAAGACCTGGAAACAGCCCAAATGCCCAGAAGCGGATGACTGGGTTAAGAAGATGTGGTCCATGTACACAATGGAATATTACTCAGCAACCAAAAAGATAAACACATGCTTTTTACAGCAACATGGATGGCGCTGGGAGGGATCACGATGAGTGAGATAAGCCAGGAAGAAAAGGAAAAATACCGGATGGTTTCACTCAGAGCAGGAGCAGGGACCAGGGAGAAAATAATGATGATGACCAGCTACAGACCAGGGACACTTTACGGGGTGGAGCGGGGAAGGGGTCCAAAGCAGTGGGGGGAGGGGAGTGCACGGGACTGTGGTGACGGCACAGGGTGATGTGACGGGAAGCCCACGGGGGTTGCAGCTGAGACGGAAAAAGGCACAAAGTGATGTAAAAATAAACTATTATTTATTAAAAAAAAATGTCTGTCGTAAATGGGGCCCAGTGCACAAAGGGAGATGAGATCCCTGCTCACCCCCACTTTGTCCGGGCCACGCCCAGAGTGGAAACTGGCCTCGCTACCGGCAGATGCTACTTCTGGGCCCACAGCAGTGCACCCACAGCGCGCCCCGCCGGGCCCCGCCAGCCCCCTTGCAGCCTCACTTTCCACGGCCATTTCACGGCGCCCCGAGATGAGCTGTGAGGAGCGGCAGCACCTGCAGACGCCGCAGGTGGTCTCACGTGGTGGCCCCGCCTGGCCCCTGCGCAGGCCCCACCGCGCCCCCCGCTAGGTGGGGCACCTGTGGCAGGGGGCACAGGGCAGGGGGCACAGGGCAGGCGCCTGCTGCCCGGAGGGAGGCCCGGCAGCGCCCCGCCCCCTGCAGCTCTGCTAGTGCAGCTTTGGACAGGGTTGGGCAGGAGAGCGGGTGCTTGGGCTCACCTGGGGAGCCTCCCGAGCGCCCCTTCCCACCCAGGCGTCTCCCCGCACACCAGCTTAGTGATGTCCAGGGGGCAGCCGAGTTACAAAAGGAAGGAAGGGTCAGGAGAGCCTGAGGACACAGGAGGCCCAGCCCCAAGGGACAGGCCAGCCAGGGCAGGGCTGCGCGGCCTGGGGGCAGGACCTTTGGCCTGGCTGGGGTCTCTGCAGCCCTGGACACCCGCACGGCCACCGCGGGGCATTCTCAGGTCTGTGGGGG
>NW_004567143.1:5526711-5528501 GCF_000260355.1 Condylura cristata
GGGGGGCGGCCCGGGCCGCCGCGCCACCAGCTGGCACCACCACCTGGTGCCCCGGAGCCTGGTGCTCTTCTCGGTCGGGGTGGTCCTGGCCCTGGTGCTGAACCTGCTGCAGGTGCAGCGGAACGTCACCCTGTTCCCCGAGGAGGTCATCGCCACCGTCTTCTCCTCGGCCTGGTGGGTGCCCCCCTGCTGCGGGACGGCCGCTGGTGAGTCGTGGCGCGGAGTGACCGGCCCCCGGGCTCCGTCGGCGGCTCTATTTGGGGGGGCGGGGAGGCCCACGTGCTCGCTGGCCCCGACCCGGGGATGCGAGGCCGGGCGGTCGCCGGCTCTTTGGCACTGGTGCCAGCCCCGACCCTCCCTCCGGGGCCTGGTGACAGGATGGGCGGAGGCTGGCCGGTGGCTGTCATCCCCAGCGCGTCTTCCCCGATTGGCCGCCGCGAACGGGTGAGCAGCGGGACCCGCGCGCCATTGGCTGCCGCGGCCAACACGCTAGCGCGCCGCAACCGAAAACAAACCGTCACGTGGGGGAGGCGGGGCCTGCAGCCGGCCAGCTCCTCCTGCGCCTGCCCGGCGGGGCCCTGTCCAGCTCCCCTGCTGCCCCGCCCGGCGGGGCCCTGCCCAGCGCCCCTGCTGCCCCGGGAGCCAGGCCCACGGGAGGAGCCGCCACCTCCGAGGTGCCGGCTGCCTCCTGCAGGCACATGTCCAGTGTCCCCAGGGGACTGATGGGCCCGACCTGAGTGGCCGGCCCCCATGGGCATGCCTGGCCGGGCCACTGCTGTGCGCGGGCGGAGCCCCCGTGGCACGGGAGCTTCTGGAACCATGTCCTGGGCACAGCCAGCAGCCGGCCTCGGCCCAGCCTCGGCCCGCCTGCCCGCTCCGTCCCAGCTGGAGGGGGCCGCGGGCAGCTTCCCCTGCGCGGGCCGCGGTCGCTTCTCCGAGGGGAAGGCTTGAGCCTAAGAGTGAAGCTTGCAGTTCAGCCCGATTTGTAACTGCAGCTTCAAGGCAGGCCAGGGACACCCGCAGCCCCGGGCCTCTGGGGAGAGGAAGCCCCAGGGCAAGATACCGACCACTTTGGGGTTCACTTCTGAAACCCCCAGGCTGGGCTCGGCGAGCTGTCGCGGGACTGAACCGAAGGGCAGTGAGTGTGCCCGCTCCTCTGTCCCCAGCACACCCCGCGCCCTGGCCTGGGGCCCGGAGCCGGTGGGCCTGGCCCTGGAGTCCAGGGCCTGCGGCCTGTCGTGTCCACTGCCTCGGCTTCGGCTTGGAACTTGCCCTCGGTCCCGGGCCCCACCGCATGACCCTCCGGGTCTCGGGGGGGCGGCCGGGCCTGCCCCACACACCCCGTCAGGGCTCAGCCGAGGCGGGAGGGTGGCTGTGGGCGGCGCCAGTGTCCAGTGTGGAGGCGCGGGTGTCCAGTGCGGCGTTGTGCCCCCAGTCCAGGCCAGTGCTGCTGACCACGCCCCACCCGCAGTCCGCGCAGGGCTTTGGGGGAGCGCCCTCCCTGCCGGGTGGCAGGAGCCTTGGGGCCGGCCACGGTGTGCGCTGCGGGAGGAGGGTGGACTCGGGGTCGGCCGGGCTGGCCAGGCTCACTGCCCTTCCCTTGCAGCGGTGGTCGGCCTGCTGTACCCCTGCATTGACAGCCGCCTGGGCGAGCCCCACAAGTTCAAGCGGGAGTGGGCCAGCGTGATGCGCTGCGTGGCTGTCTTCGTGGGCATCAACCACGCCAGTGCCGTATCCTTGGGGTGCGGGCCCTGGGCGCCTGTCTCTGCGCGGGCGGGCAGCGGGCGGCG
>NW_004567143.1:5528660-5529523 GCF_000260355.1 Condylura cristata
GCTGCCCGGGGCCCCGTCCCGTCCCCTCGAGACGTGGTGGCCGTGGGGTGCGGACCTGGCCGCCTGTCCCCGGCTGGGCACACAGGCCCCGCAGGCCTGGGGTCGGTCCCTTGGCGAGCCGGCGGCGAAAGGCTGGGAGGACGCTTGTGAAGGTGCCGGCCCTCGCGCCCGCCCTCCCCAGTGGGTGGACTGAGGCGGGGGCGCGGCCCGCAGCCCAGGTGCCGGGGAGTGGACGGCAGGGGCCGTCGCTCCTGGGGCCTCCGGGTGCTTTCCGGGTTTACTGAAAACGGTTGACTTTTCCTTAACTTCGTTGTCAGAAACTGGACTTTGCCAACAATGTTCAGCTCTCCTTGACCCTAGCCGCCCTGTCCCTGGGCCTCTGGTGGACGTTTGATCGCTCGCGGAGTGGCCTCGGGCTGGGCATCACCGTCGCCTTCCTGGCCACGCTCATCACGCAGCTGCTGGTGTACAACGGCGTCTACCAGTAGGCGGACGGGGGGCGGGGGCGGGGCCGGGGCCGGCGACGGCGGGAGGGCCCCGGCCTGGGCGCGGTGGCCTCAGCCGGCACCCCCGCAGGTACGCGTCCCCGGACTTCCTGTACATCCGCTCCTGGCTCCCCTGCATCTTCTTCTCGGGCGGCGTGACGGTGGGGAACATCGGGCGGCAGCTGGCCATGGTAGGTGTGGCCGGTCGGCCTCGGGCCCCAGCTGGCCTGTCCTGCCCGCCCCAGGGGGGCCGGGGTGTCCGCCGGGAGCACCTCTTCCGGGGCGCGGTGGCCCGGTCTGGGCCGCAGAGGCCGTCACGCTGGCAGCCACGCCGTGTTGCCCGGGGCCGCCGGCGTGACCAGAGCAGGCCTTCCCTGC
>NW_004567143.1:5530743-5532825 GCF_000260355.1 Condylura cristata
GACAGCAGCGCTGCTGAGCACGTGGGGAGGCGGCCAGGCGCTGGGACGCAGCGGGCTTCCTCAGAAACGCTGAAAGTAAAGCTGCCGGTGACCCAGCAGCCCCACCCCTGGGTGTCCAGCTGGGGAGTGACTCACCGGCCGAAGAGCCAGCGCACCATGGTGTCACACGGCCCCCGAGGGGTGCGTGCCATCTGCACAAGCGGAAGGCTCGACGACGACGCAGGGTGAGAACAGAGAAGAGAAGTGGGTCAGGTGGAACAGACCAGACAGACAAGCCAGTGGACATCAATGCAGGACAGAGGTGACCGGAGGAGGGGGCCAGGCAGCCCAACGGATGCCAGTGGGTGCTTGGTTAAAAAGTGGCGCAGCGGGTCAAAGCGCAGCACTCAGAAGCTAACAGCACGGCGTTGATGCCCGGCCAGGGAGTGACCACAGGGTGCCCCAGACCCCTCCTGCCCCCCCGCCGCTGCCCCCTCAGCAGTGTATTTCAGTGGGTCCGCCCATTCTGCTCCCACTCTGGTCTCTGGCCCGCACCCCAGCTGTGTGCAAAAGCAAACAGATACTGAAAAGAGAGACAGAATGGGAAGTGTCCAGGGAGAGAGTTCTGCGGAGATGAGGCCCAGCCAGCTCTCGGCGGGTGCCAGGCCCCAACGCTGTGATGCCCGCTGCGGCCCGCTGTCACGCGGCAGGACCAGGACGGGGCGCTTCCCGAGGGCCGGGGACACGAGTCATGGGCCTGAATCGGCTGGGACCCTGCCCCGAACCTCACCCCTGCGGCGTGGCTGTACCTGGAAATCGCATCTTTTGGATGGACCCACGCTAATACGGGGTCATGGGCAGCCTGGCCCACAGGACTGGTGCCCCTGGGAGGGAGGCGTGGACACAGCCGAGCAGAGTGCCCTGAGCTTAGGGTGACACTATCAAGGGGGCGCCGAGACCTCGTCCCCGGCCAGCACTGCCCTGACGCGGAACCAGCAGAAGCCTCACAAAAGGGGCGGGCAGGCTGCCGCTGCAGAAATTCTTGCTAAAATACTAGCAAATCGCACACAGTGCCACCTGGCAAGGTCACACTCGGTGGCCTAGTGCGGCTCAGGGCTGAACGCGTGGCTTAGTCAATGCAGCCGCGCACCCTCGAGGACCCGCGGGGTCACAGCAACAGGCGCAAAGAGAAACTACGAGAGCCGACACCCATTCGCGACAGGACGGGGTGGACAGGACACAGCACGGGCACAGCGGCGTCCCAGGGCTGGGGAGCCCGACCGGGACTCGCCGTTACTTCTCGCTTGGCACTAGGGTCTGGGGCGCACCAGGAAGAAGTGAAACTGCCAAGGTCACAGGTGCAGGAAGCACACACACATGTCCCTGGGGATGCCACTGGGGCATTACCAACAGCTGTTAGGGCGGATGAATGTTCACCCACGTTATAAAGAAAAGGCAGGCGGCCAGAATCATGTTCCTACATGCCAAGTGAAGAGGTTAAAACCTCACGTGCAGTTCCATCAAAAACAGTGAAACGCCCGGGAATAAATTTAACAAGGGAAGTGAAAACCTTACGACGACAGTTAAGCTGCTGCTAAAAGACAGAGGAGACTGTCCTGGATGAGAACAGTCAAGACAGACATTTTACCAAAAACAGGTGGAGTCAATGCAATCACTGAAAAACTGCAATGTTGTAAAGAAATGGAAGATGCCAACATTTATATATAGCCACAAAAGACCCAAATAGCTGAATCCATTTTGAGAAAAAAGAAAACTGGAGGCATCAGCTTGCCCAACTTTAACTATATTACAGAGTGACAGTAGATGAAACAGTACAGCATCGGGGTCCTTGGATCAATGGCATAGAATGGGGACCCAGAAACACACCTGCATATAGCACCCCTCAATCGCAGACAAAAGAGCCATGACCACACACGGGAGAACCAAGCCCTCTGGTGGACAGACTGGGTAAGCGGGACAAGCACGCGAGGGCCAGCGGGCACATGGGAACGGCCCCTCGTCACGCCCCGTGAGGGAAATGCAGACCGAAGCCACGAGGGACGGCTCCTCGCACCGGGCGGCTCGCAGCGCAGACGAGACTGG
>NW_004567143.1:5534153-5535056 GCF_000260355.1 Condylura cristata
GGAGGAGATCCCTGTGGAGGCCCCTGCACTGCTCGGGGTCTGTCCCCCCACCTGGCGAGGGGCCTCAGGCCAGGGGTGGGGCCGCCTCACCCCACACCCTGGCACCAGTGGGCACTGCCCAGCCCCGTGCCCCTGGCCCAGTGTCGATGACCACGACCTCAGCAGGCTGTCCTCTCGCAGGCCGGCACAGCAGCCCTCTGACCACCAGTGCCTCCCAGGGCCCAGCCCCCACACCGGGGCTCAGGCCTCCAGAGCAGCCAGGGGCGAACCTGGCGGTGGGGCACAAAGCCAGCACAGGCCCCCGCCTGCAGAGAGCTGCCCTCCGGGTGCCCGGTGCCCGTCCAGGGGCAGTGGGAAGCAGGTCCTGGGTCTGTGGCGGGGCCGGGCGCCTCCGTGCGGGGCAGCCTGCCTTGCGGGACCCAGCTTTTTGCGAGGCCTCTGCCAGGCCTCCCCAGGTCCCGGGGGCGTCCAAGAGCAGTGCCAGGACCCTGCCTACAGGCCCGAGGGCTCGGCTGGGCGGCCCCCCACCTGTGGAGGGGCGACCCCAGCCCCCCTGCCCTACCTAGCTATGGGGCTGGGAGGCCTCCAGGTGTGCCAGTGAGCTCGGGCTCCCGCTCTGGCTGGGCGGCTGGAGAGGTGGGGGGGGTGCTCCGGGAGGGGAGTGGGACAGTTGGGCGTGGGTGCGGAGGGAGAGCTGGCCAGCCCCCCTGAGACAGACTGAGGCTCTGCGCCCCCTCCCCCCCCCCTTCCTGGGGAGCCCGGAGCTGCAGGCTCCCGAGTCCCCGCGGGAAGGGAGGGAGTGGGAGACGGGCGGGCGCCACCCAGAGGCCCCAGGCGCGGCTGCTGCAGCAGCGGGGTGCCACGCCCCGGTTCGCACAGCGTCTAGGGGAGTCTGCGGTGGTT
>NW_004567143.1:5537220-5540214 GCF_000260355.1 Condylura cristata
CCCGTCTCCCCACCCAGAGGAAGCTGAGGCAGTGTGGGGACCCAGGGTGGTCAGGGAGAGGGAGGGAGGAGAGGAAGCGCGGGCGGGCGGAGGCCTCTCCTGGTGGCCAGGCCTGGCGGCAGGTCACACTGACCGCCAGCCCCATGCTCGCTGGGGCCTGGCCCCAGAACCGCCCGCACCCAGCCCGAAGCTGCGCGTCTCCTTCCCCGGCCGCCGCAAGGGGAGTAGGGCCGAAGCCACCGAGCTTGCCCCGCTGAGGCCTCTGCTGCTGCGGCTACAGATGTCTGGTGGCCGACCGCGGCCTCCTGCAGGAGACGGGGCGGGCCCCAGGAGGGCCGTGCCCCCCAACCCTGACCCAGGACTGCGGGTGCCTGTCTTGGGGGGCCGCCGTCTGGTCTCCCCAGCCCTAGGCCAGGCGCTCCCAAGCTTGCCGCTTTTGAGCAGGTTTGGGGGCTCCCGGAAGGCAGCCTCCCTCCCTGTCAGTTCCTTTCCCTGTCACAGGGGGCTCCGTGCAGGTGTACCTGGCCCCCTGCCCCGCAGTCTCCCCCTATGGTGCCCGGCCACGTGTGAGGTCCCTGTGAGGTCACTTCCGAGGCCTCAGTCTGTCACCAGGAGAAGAAAGACCCGGTGAGGAGCGAACAATGATGGAAGGAAACGGTGGAACAGTCGGTTGGAAACGGGGCGGAGCTGAGGGCCGCAGGCAGCTGGAATCCTCCTGCCCGCAGCCAGCTGTGGGCCTCTGCCCGGCCCAGTGATAATGCCAAAGGGCAGCAGCAGAGGCCCTGGCCGGTGCTCTCCTGCAAGCTGCCCTCTTGTCAGTCCGCGAGGACTCTGCCCCTGGGCACGACCGGCTGCCTCCCCGCCGGCCCCGCCCGGCCCAGACCCTCCAAGCCGGCCTGCGCTTCTGTGGGGCATTAAAGCGTCTGTGAGTCCAGCCTGCGGCCGGGCAGGTGTCGTTTCGGGGGAGTAGTAGCCACCCCACTTATGCCCGCAGTTCCGGCAGAAAGAATCATCCTGGTAGTTAACATTTTTGAGCCCGAAAATTAAAAACAAATATTTAACTTCCCACCGTGGGATTCGGCGGCCCCTGGCGGGGCTCCGAGGTGCACACGGATGCCCCCCACCCCCCGCCCGTCACAAATAAGTTTTAGAGCGCGGAGGGACGCAGGGCCTGCGGGCTCGGCTGGGCGCCCTGGACCCTAGGGGTTTCCGAGAGAGCCAGCGGTCAGGGAGCCCCGCTGGGAGTCGCAGGCTGCCCCCCGGCCCCCCAGGGCTCCTCCCTCCCTGTGCCCCCACACCCCGCCCCCACACTCTGGGCTGTGCTGCATGGAGGGTGCGTCCTCCCCTGCGCTCAGCCTGCTGGCCGCTCCCAGTGGCCCGAGCACCACCATCGTGCTGGTGGGGAAGGAGACCTGGGGGTCACCCAGAGGCGCCTCTGCCTTCCTGGGGCAGACCTGACTGGGCTCCCCAAGCTGCCCGGGTCACGGTCAGTCTCCTCCTCCTCCTCCTGAGGCCGAACTGTCACAGCCCCTCACACTTCCACCACAAACCCCAAAGTGTGAGGCCAGGAGCAGCCCCGGACCGCTGCCCCCTCCCGTCCAGGCCCACCAGACCAGGGCTTGGTTCCACCTGGAAGGTGACCCCCCCCAGCTGGAGCCGCCCCCCAGAGCCAGCCTGCCCTGGCCAGTGGGTCACCACAGAGGTGTCTGCTGGGGGACAGGACAACGGCTGCGGGGGCTGGAACTCAGTTGTCCAAAGGAGAAGGCTGGGGGCCGCCCAGTCTCCCCAGCACCTCACCTTCAGCAAGCCAATCCGCTCCCTCCCTGCAGCTCCCCTCAGGAGGCCTGGTGGGGAGCCTGACCTGAGAGCCAGCGAGCTCACTGGCTCACCTCACCCTGCATTTCCAGCAAAGGAGCAGCAGTGTCCAGGGGACTCGGATTCCTCTCCCAGGTAGCCAGGCCAGCGAGCTCGCCACCGAGGGGAAGGCGGCCAGAGCCATCCCAGCCTGAAGGGCCTCGCCAGCGAGCACTCTCCCCGGCGGCGCCCTGTCCCAGGCCAGAGCCCTGGCCTGGGCCCCGCCTGGGCCCCATGCTCCCAGGCCACTGCCCACAGGGCCCAGCCAGGGGAGCCTGGAGGAGGGCGGGACTCCAGTGCACGGGCCTCTCCTGTCCCACCGGCCACGGCCACGGGCTCCAGACTCCAGGCAGGGGAGCCCCAGGTGTGTGGAAGAGAGGCAAAGTCTCAAACCCTTCGAGGGCCCTGGAGCCTGGCAAGGGAGGGCAGGAGGGGCCGCTGGCTGCTGGAAATAAAAAGCCCCAGGGTCCTGGGGGGAGCAGGCAGCTCAGAGCCCAGGTCACTGGGTCTTGCCGCACCGACAGCCATGGCCAGGCCTCCGGTTAGTTTTTGGAGGGGGCTCCGGCTCCCCAAGAGTCTGAGAGCCAACCCTGTGTCCTGGGGGGTCTGGCCTTCCCAGATCTGGGCTGAGGATGGGAGAGAAAGACATTTTTTAAATAAACAAAACCCTGACTCTTGGACCAGATTAATCAAAATGGAATTGGGGGGTCTCCCTGCGCTGGCTAAGGCGGCGGGGAGGGGCCGGGGCACCCACTTGCCTCTTTCAGCCGCTGGGATCTGGCAGCCCCCCCCATGCAGGTCGCTGCCACCCAGGTGGCCCCACACCGCCGGACACCTGCCTCTGCCTGGACGCGACTCCCCGACACTGCTGGACCTGCCCACCACCCACAGCCGCCCGCCGCTGTCCCGGCCCCCAAAGGGGGCCTTTGATCGAGTGTAACCTTCCTCTGGCCCGCAGCTGCGGAAACGCACTTTGCTCTCAGCCGCAAAACCGCGTGGATCCCGCCTGTCCCCTCCGGCTCTGTCTAGCTTCGTCCTGCGGCGAACTCGCCTTCAGAACTGCCAGTCAGCCGCGTCGGCAGCTTCAGTGGCCCCGAGCCGCCGGGAGCCAGCGATTTGCAAACTAAGCAACGACAAACG
>NW_004567143.1:5541364-5542638 GCF_000260355.1 Condylura cristata
CCCCCCGCACCCCCTCTCAGCCGCCCCGCTGCCGCTATCATTTCTCTTTGAAATGTCATGAACTTGGCGCTCTCAGACCAAACCGCTCGGCCCAGACAAAGGGAGCCGCGGAGCCGGCGCGGCCCTTTCTGCCTGTGCACCCAGCGTTACGCCTTTATCCCCGCAGCCGCTGGCGACCCCCACAAAAGCCAACTTCCATCTTCCACCTGGGGGGGTCTGGGCAGGGCGGGTGCCCGCGCGGCGGGAGGCCGGTGGGGTCCTCACCCAGCTCCCTGCCCCAGCTGCCCTGGGGGGAGCTGGACGCCTGGGGGCGGCATCGCGGCCCCAGCACCCCCCAGGGCATCCGACCCCTCCCCCAGCTCGGGCCCTCAGCCGCTCCTCCTTCCGCTGCCCTCTGGCCGCAGCCCCCAGCCCGCGCTGGCCCCTCTGGCTCCCGCCAGCCCCGTGTCTACATCTGCGCGAGTGCGAGTGGGGCACAAGGGCCGCCAGCGGGCTGACCTCTGGGGAGGGGGTGGGCAGCCTCCAAGAGGACAGGGTCAGGGCTGTGAGCCCCCCCTCTGTGGGTGAGTGTCTCCTCCTCCTCCCCCTTGCCAACGGGGGAGTGGCGCCTGCCGCCCACCCCCCTCCTGGGCTGAGGACCAGCTCTTCCTGCTGCCATTGCCTCTGGCCCCAGGTCACCTTCCAGGGCAGGACCCCGGGGCTGAGGAGCAGCTCACCCAGGGGGCCCAGGCTGCCTGATGCAGGCGTCTGGCTGTGACCAGGGGACACCTGTGCCCCGAGGGCCCCTGCACCAGGTCACCCATTCGCCAGCACCTCACACCTCACAGCTCATCCTGCACCTAAGCACCCACCTCCTGCAGGGCCCCAGTGCCGGCCCCTGGCAGCGCTTGTGTGAAGATGTGGGGCCCTGGGGGAGGGTCACTGTGACCGGTGGGACCCCACGCCAGGGGAAGCCACTTCTCCCCTGGCTGCAGGGCTGCAGTCACCAGCGTGGGTGTCCCAGCCTGACCTGCACAGGGCACCCCTCCGGCAGGCCCACGCTGCTGGGACCAGAGGCCTCGGGGAATCACCTGGGGTCCCTGGGACGCAGGTGGGGCACTGCTCCTGGGGTGGCCGGCTACCCCAGAGACAGGGCTGGGTGGACTGAGGGGCCCTGGGGTTGGCGCTCAGCTCTGCCCACATCCTGTGGGCCCTTCCGCCCAGGTAAGGGACTCCCGGGCAGGCCGTCCTCCGCGGGACAGGCCACGAGGGACAGAGCCGCAGTGGGGCTGTGG
>NW_004567143.1:5544793-5545413 GCF_000260355.1 Condylura cristata
TGACCAGTGCGGCAGCAGGCTGAGAGCCGTTCGGCCGTTTTATTTAATCCGCAAAAGGCCTCCCGGTCTGCAGCCGGGGCCGGGGGTGCTGTGGCTGCCCGCCCGCTGTGCAGAGACCCTGCACCCCGAGAGGCGTGGGGACTGTGCGCCCGCTGCAGCCGCGCCTGGTGGGCCGGGACCTGGGTGCTCTGGCCGCTGCGAGCCCAGGGTGCCCGGGCGTCATAGAAACAAAGGAGACCAGGAGGTTTGTCTCAAAGCTGGGGGTTCCGCGCTGGGAGGGCGGGGTTGGGGGGCTTAGCTGGCATCTGCGTCTCTCCTGGGCCGCCCCTCAGCCCACCCCCTCTCCGCAGCCGGGGTACCTGTTGGATGCCCTGGGGCACAGGCACGTCCCGAAGGAGAGGGTCTCATGTGGGATTCCACGCCACACACCTGGTAGAGTTATTTGGCGGGAAACACTGTCTCTACTGCCCATCCAGCCCCTGGCCCTGAGTGGTCAGAGAGTGGGCCTGGCCGGGGCTGCGGGCTGGCGCTGTGCTGCGGCCATGGCTGACTGTGGCTGTGGCTGTGGCTGTGGCTGTGGCTCTGGCTCTGGCTGTGGTTCTGACTATGGCTGTGGCTCT
>NW_004567143.1:5547076-5548626 GCF_000260355.1 Condylura cristata
AAGACCCTGTCGGGGTGCCCACGAGCCACCAGCGTGCGTGAGCACGGGGAGCTGGGGCCAGCTCTGCGCCCCCCACGCCGCCCGGCGTGCAGACCGGGGCCGGGAAGACGGGGCGGGTGGGGGACACGGCTCAGCCGCCCGGAGGGGTCTGGCCTGGGCGGGCGAGCCGAGAGACCGGCGCCACGACTTGCCCCCGCCCTCGGTCTCCCCGCTGGTCCCTGGGCGAGGCTGGGGTCTCCCGACGCGGAGGCGTGTAGATGACGTGGACAGGAAGTGAGCCCTCCCTGAGGTGACCCCCAGATGGGATGTCCCCTGGGTAGACGTGAGGGTCAGCAAGGAAGTGGCAGGGCGGACTGAGAGGGCAGGTGGGTCGGCACCAAGTGCAGCCTGGAACCTGCTGGTGACAGACCGTGGGGGGCCTCGGCCCTCTCCTGCTGCTGCTGGGACACCCAAAAATGCGGCTGGTCACTTTCCAGCACCCTTGCAGCTCAGCGTGTCCAGGGGGCACTGTTTGGCCAAGGAGACTCAGCAGAGCTCCCCGAGGGGCCCGGGGGCTGCGCTGGCTGCCAGGCGGCAGGTGTGGCGGGCGGCTGTGCTCCGGGCCTCTCTCCCGGGCCTTGAGCAGGGCTGGGCAGACTGGACGGGCCAGGAGACCCCGGGGCCCAGCCTGCCCGTGGTCGGGCACCCCAGCTCTGGCGGTGGAGGAGGCCGGGCCCCGGGGTGCTGCGCCCCGGCCAGCAGACCAAAGCCGCCCACCTGCGCGCCCCTGCTCAGGGAAGTGCCCAGTCCGGCTCTGGTCAGCTGAGCTGCCCGGGGTGGGAGGCTGTGAGAGCAGCCTGGACCCCACTCACGCCCGGCGCCAGCCCCCCCAGTTCTGACCGCCCGGCCTGGCCTGGGCAGCGCCGAGGCTCCGCGCCGGCCTGCTGGGCTCTCCCTGAGCCGGGTCACAGCCAGCCGGGCGCCTCCTTCCTGGGATGGAAAATTAATTGAGTTTAAGGCTGCAGGTGAAATAAAGCAAATTAGGTCTCTGCTCCACTGACGGGCGCCCCGGACCCGCACGGGCTGCCTGGGCGGCCACGCCTCGGAGCCGGGCGGGGCGGCCCTGGGGCCAGGCCAGGGGGACCAGGAGAAGACGCAGTGGACGGGACTCGAGCAGCGGAGGGGAGCGTGGCCGCCGAGGAGGAGGAGGAGGAGGAGGAGGAGGAGGCTGGGCTTGCCCTCTGCTGCGCCAGGCCGCCAGCTCGGGGCTGGGAAGGTCATTAACACCGGGAAAATGCAAATGGCTTTTCCGTCTTTTTAATTGTCAGAGCACAGGATCACCTCGCTGGCTGGCGTGAAATGGAAGCAGGTCCCCTCCCTGGTGGGGAAGGCGGGGCCCACCCGGCGGGCGCTGATGCAGCGAGGTCCCGGGGGCGGCTCCTCCTTGGGGACGCGGCTGCTATTTAAAGACGCCGCCGCTCCTGGGTGGAGATGAAGAGGCAGCTTCTGAGAGAGGGTGGAATTGGGGGCAACACTCAATTAGCCTAGAAAGTGCCCCCTGCCTGACCACC
>NW_004567143.1:5549603-5555539 GCF_000260355.1 Condylura cristata
CCGCCCGCCCTGGGTGCCGGGCTGGTGCCGGGCACAGAGCAGCGTGGTGCCACACCCGGGCCGTGCCGCGGTGGCGGGGACTTCTGAGAGAAGCGCGGGGTCGGGCCCCACCCTGAGCCCAGGCTGCAGGCCCGGGGCCTCCCCCCCAGGTAGCTCGGCCACAAGAGGCCGCCAGGCCCGGCCCCCAGTTCCTGTCCCTCCCTCTGACCACACCGAGCCCCAGCTCGCGGAGGGGAGTGACTGGGGAGGCCGCAGCCCCACTCCGATGCGCCAGCCCAGCGGCCTTCCTGGGGGTCAGCGGGCTGACCACCCCCTGAGCAGGGAAGCCGCCTCTGCCTTGCAGGCCCGTCCCTCCACAGGGCACAGCCAACAGGAATGGGCCGGAGGGGCCGGCACCGGGCCCAGCCAGCGGCCCTGCCACTCGCCAGCCCGAGGGCCCAGGGGCATCTGCTCTCGGTCCCCTGGACCACGCACGGGCAGCTGCTGTCGGGGCCACAGCACTGACTCCCTTTGCTGGCAGCTTCTGGGACAGCACAGCGACAAGCCCTCCCTCAGCGGGGCCCTGTCACGTGCCCAAGGCCAGAGAGCTGGACTCTGCCCTCGGGACAGACACCCACTCGCCAGTGACCGACCACACAGGTGTCTGTGGGGGGCTGTCTCCCCCCAGAGGGCCCCAGAGGTTCACGAGGCGGGGGCGAGCGGGGCTGAGGGGCAGGCCAGGAGACCCCTGGGGCGAGGGCCTTGGAAGAGAAGGGGCACGCATCAGCAGGCCTGGAGCCCACCGGGGCCGGAGTGCCGTGGAAGAGTGCACCGCCCCCCCGCCGGCCCGTCCGGCATTCACTGTAGTGCAGTGGTCTTCAGAGCAAGGTCTACAGCCCGGGGTCCCCAAGACCCTGTCAGGGTGCCCACGAGCCACCAGCGTGCGTGAGCACGGGGAGCTGGGTGAGCACAGAAAGCGCAGCCGCCTCCTGGTACCCGGCCCTCGGGAGCCGCAGTTCAGCTCCCGCAGGCCGCACCCCGCTTCCTGCCGAGGGCGCCCCGGCGGGGCTCCGGCTGTCCACACAGGCCCGGCCAGGCGCCCGCCCTGCTGGGAAGACCCGCCACAGAGGCCGCTCCCCAGGCGGGGCAGGACCAGGCAGTGGCAGCCGCCCGCCGGCCTCTGAGCTTTCAAGCGAGAAGGAACGTTCTGGAAACGGCGTCCTGCGCTGTCAGTGACCGACGCCCGGCTTCGGGCGTGGGGTCCGCAGGGCCAGGCAGTGTGGCTGGCACTGCCCAGGGGGCGTGGGACCCCGGGAAGGGCGAGGCGGCGGGGGCCGGCCCCTGCCAGGCCAGCGGGGCAGACCGCGGGCTCGGACACGCGGCTGGGGCCCGGTCACCTGCACCGTCAGGGCCGCGCCCGGGGCCTTCCGCAGGAGGCCCGTCTGCCGGCCGCCGGCCTCCTGGGCGCTGGTTTCCAGGAGGGCTGGACTTCTGCAGGGAGTGCAGCCAGCGTGGGCACTCTGGGAAGCGGGACCACCCCGCTTTGCTGACCATACTTTGGAAATGCGTACGAGCTCTTTGAACTGCTGTTTCCCTAGAGTGAGGTGGGTTTTATCGTCTCTGAAAATGAATGGATCGCAGGTCAGGCCTTTCCGTTTCAAAGGCCATCGGGTGTTCCAGACAAAGGCTCTCCGGGGGTCCCGAGGGCGCGCCCCCCCGCGGGGACTCAGGCAGGGCCCCCCAGGAGACAGCTGGAGGCAGCCGGCCAGGGTGGGAGCCTGATGCAGCCCTTGCTGGGGCAGAGACCCGAGCTCTGGGGGGCGCAGGCCCAGCTGAGTGGGACCCACCCTGGCGTTTTAGGGACTGCAGGGGGTGCCCGGTGAGGGGCCAGGCCCCGCCAGGTGCTGGGCACCACACTGCCCCCTAGGGCTGGGTAGGATCATTGGACGAAGGGAAACCTGTTTGGGGGTGGGGGGAGCCCTGGACCTGGCAGTTCAGAGGCCTGAGGCCCCGAGGCTTGGTGGGTGGGTGGGTGGGGGCTGGTGCCTCAGCAGCTCCTGGCTGTGGCAGGAAAAGCAGCACCCCGCTGGCCCCCCTCAGCTTGGGAAGTCCCCACCTCAGGGCCCCCTGGCCTCAGCTGCCCAAGGATCTTGCAGAGCCTGGCCGCTGGGCTGGGGCCCCACCCTGGCCCGCTGGAGGGGTGAAGGCTGGAGGCGAGAGAGCTTTCTGCTCGCAGGGGGAGGGACCCTGGAGAGGAAGTGGGGCCGTCAGCCCACCCCCCACGGTGCACCCCAACACTGCTGCTGTCTCTCCACTTCTGACCTGGACTTCCAGGGAGACTTTGTCAGGCGCCTGTCCTGCCTACCCGCCCCCAGACTCGGTTTTGAAAAAGCTGCTGGCCGCTTCCGTTGCTTCCTCTGGGAGGGCTGAGGATGAGAGGGGTCACCGAGCCGGAATCCCTCCTGACCTCTGACCCGCTCCCTCCCCTGTAGCTCCCGCCCCGCCCCGCCCCCTCCTCCAGGGGAGCGGGGCCTTTAGAGTGCGGGTGCGGAGGGGGCCTGGCTGCTCGGATCCCTGCAGGTGGGCAGGCGGCGGCCAGGCCGGGCTGGGTCACTCCTGGCCGGCGCCTCTCCGGATCCCTTCTGCGCCGCTTTGAACCAGACCTCGGGCTTAAGGGGCGGTGGAGGCCGGAGCCCCAGGGCAGTAGTGGGGTTCAGCCGGGTGGTGTCCGGGGTCTCCCCGGAGAAGGACAGCAGCGGCAGGGCTTTGGGGGTTGGGCCGGTGGGGGCGGCGCCCCATGACGGCTTTGAGCCCTCCGTGTCCGCGGGCAGCTAGGACAGAGTCTGGCCCCCCTCGTCGCTAAGCGCTTTTGCCGCGCTCACTGGACCGCAGCGGCGGGCGCGGCCCTCTGATCGGTGAGCTGCGGAGCTCCGCGGTCATTCGCAAATCCGCGCCCGCGGCCTCCTGCGCCCCAGCCCGCAGCTCCGGGAGCTGTCGGCGCGGAGGGGCGGCGCCTCCCGGGCCCTCGGCTCCGCTAGGCTCCGAACTGGGGGGCCGGAGGGCGGCTTGCCCCTGGGGGGGGAAATTACCCGCCCAGGCGTCGGCGGGAGCAGGGCGGAGGGAGCCGGACAGCACACACGGCCCCTCCCGCCGCAGCCCTGCGCCCCCTCCATCTCCAGGGCCCGTGGGGCCCCAAATCACCAGGAATCACCCCCAAAACACGCTGGCCTGGGGTTTTCATTTATCCGTAGCCCAGGGGAGGGAGACCTGCGCTTTCCTAGGTCCAGGCAGGAAACCCGCTGGGGAGAGGACCCTCCGCTCCCCCACCGCTGTGGCAGGGGAGGCACAGTGGAGAGAGTGGAGCTTTGGCAGAGGCTGCAGAAGCCAGGGAGGGGCCCCTGGGGGCCCACCCTCTCCACCCCGACAGCCCCCGCCCTGCAGCACTCCCGGGCTGGCCGGCAAGGGGAGACCCAGCCTGGGTTGTGGGGGCTCAGGCCACAGAATGTCTGTCCTGGGGGGGCCCTATTGCTGGGGCCTCCTGTGGGGGGTGAGGGGTGGGGGGCACCACCCACCCAGGCCTGCCCGCCTCTGCCTGGCCAGGTGCCCCATCCTGCTCCCAGGGGCTTCTCCCGGGCCCTGCCTGGCCCGGCCCCTCCTCGTTTTGTTTTGATCGCGCCCCTTGTCTGCCTGCGGAAAGGGTGCTCCTTCCATGGAAGGGCCGTGGTGGCCGCTGCTGGGCGAGCCTCGGCTCCCGGAGCCTCCTGACTGGACGTCCAGCCAAGCTGCTGGCAACTGTGGAGAAGCCCAGGCTGGCCTGCGGGCTGGGCCGGGCTCCTGTCCTGCTTCATGGGCGCCTCCGCCGTGCTGCAGGGAGCAGAAGAGTTCGCAGCTCGGCTGAGCTGTGGCCCGCCCCAAGTGAGCCGCTCCTGTGGGGGCCTCCGAGCCTTCTGCCCCGGCTGGTCCCCACTCAGGGCCAGGCCAGGGGTGCGTCTGTGCTGGCGGAGGCTGAGCGGCCTCATTGGGACTGCGCAGGCATTTCTTGCTGTACCGGAGGTGCCGAGGTGCGGATCCCCAGGAATTTAAGGGCACCAGCCCAGAGGGACAGCCCGCCCCATCCCGCTCCCAGCCGGCCTGCCAGGCGCAGGGGGAGGTGACGGACAGGCCACACTCGGCCTGAGGCTCTCCCAGGAGCAGGGGAGCAGGCCTGGTGCCGCGGGGGATGGAGAAAGAGCACTTTGTGACGCACCTTCGATTTAAGCTCGCTTTGGGGGGCTTCCGTGGAGAGTGGGCTGGGGAGCAGAGGCAGCCTGCTCGAGCCCCCCCAGCAGGCAGACCCTACAGGGGCCAGGCGGCCCCAGGTCCCACCCCACCCCCAGCCACCCCAGTGGCTTCACCAGGAAGCTGGCCCGGACCCCTGTGCGCATCTGAGTTGGGCAGGAAGTCAGAAGGTGCCGCTGAGTCGTGGAAGGGCCGGTCAGTCTCAGTCGTTCAAGCAAGGGTGGGCACGGCTGAGTGTAATGGGCAGAGTGCTCTCACCCTTCTGGATCAAGCCACTGTCGCGAGTTTGTTTGCTGAAGGGACTTCCTGGCCGCCTCACTCCACACCCGAGTGAACCCCCTGGGCATGTCGCAGGGCTCCCCCAGACGAGGCTCAGCCCCACTTCCTGCCAGACCTGCTGCAGTCACCTGTGTCCCCAGCCCAGCGGGTGGCCAGGCCCTGTGGTTACACCGGACCTTGCCTAAAGTTCTGGAACCTCCACAAGAGAATAAAGCCCAGCACCCGAGCTTGTGCAGCCCTGGCCTCTCCGGGCCCTCCCTGACCTTGGGGAGAAGGGGCGGAGGCCTGGGGGCCTCGTCTGCCGTCTGCGAGGGTGCTCTCCCTCCCAGGGTCCGCAGGTGGCACCGGCCTCCGTGCCGCAGGTGTGTGCAAGGCAGCGAGGTGGCTCATTTCCCCACCGCCCATTCTCCTTTTACACATCTCCACATCCTGTTTTGGGGTGATTAGCAGCTCAAGTCATGGGTGCCTCCAAATTTCTTCATTAAAGCTTTCCCTGAAGGTGATTTGGAAAGTGCTTCCTCCTGGGTGGTGGAGCCGCTGAGGAGACACTCCAGGCTGGGACCCCACCCACAGGCCCACCTGGGGGACCCTGGGCCAGCCCTGGGCACCAGACAGGCCAGACTCGGCAGTCAGCCCAGCGTCCAGAGGGCTGCAAGTGTTTCTGGGATTAGGAATAGCAGTGAGGTGTTGAGAGCATGAAAGGGCTCCCCGGAGCAAGGGGTTCCCCAAAGAAAGTAAGGTCTCCACCCCCTACCCTGGAGAAACTTTGCTGAGGGAGGCTGTGAGGGGAGCCCAGGCACACAGAGGGCTGAGTGGGGGGCACGCTGAGCCTCCGTCCAGCCCCTCCGTTGGGGAGCCGGCAGGCAGGGCCCCTGAGCCCGGTGGAGCACAGCTGGGGGGGGTGGGACTGGGCAGTGCAGCCGCAGACCTGGGGCCGGCTTCACCCCCTTTGCACCCCACCACAGGCAGCACTAGGCAGAGCCCGGCCCAGACTGGCAAAGCCCCTGCCCAAGCCCCTGCCCGCCACCTCCCAGCACCAACTCACCAGACTTTCCACAGCCGCCCTGGGGCTGGGGCAGGGTCTGGCCAGGGCAGGGTCTGGCCAGGGCTGGTCCCCCACTCCCCACCCTCCGGCCAGGGCCAGGCCACCATCGCTGTGTTTAACCCTTTTCTTCAGGGGTTTCTCAGATGTGGCCCCTAACCCCAGCCCCAGGCTCCCTCCCGGGGAGGTGAGAACCTTCCTTCCCCAGGCAGCCTGCCCTGCCCACCACCCCTGCCCCCAGCAAGCCCTGCGGCCTGGTCTGCAGGTGAGGTGGACGGAGGCAGCACAGCCAGAGCCAGGGGTGTTCTCCCATCCCGCTTCCGGACCCCAGTTCCCTGGCTGTGCTGGACTCATTTAC
>NW_004567143.1:5556105-5557799 GCF_000260355.1 Condylura cristata
GGCGGGCGGCCGGCCGGGAGGGAGGCTTTCCGACCGCGGCTGCGGCTGCGGGGACGGACTCCCTCGGCCTCCCCAGACTGATTCTTGCTGCTCCTGCGACTGCCCACCTTCCCCGCTGCTGGCATTTGGGTGATGCCAGGCTCCAGGGTTCGTGCCCAACCGCGGCTGTGTTCTCATGGGGCGGGCTCTGGGGTCCGGGAGGCCCCTCCCCGTGGCCGCCCCCTCCCGCTGCTCCCTGCTCCAGGCCCAGCACCCCACGGCCCTGGTCCTGCCGTCCTGCCCGCCCGGATGGCTGCCCCTAGTCGCAGAGGCTGCTGTCCACTGAGCGCCTGCAGAGGGCTGCTTCGCTGGGGTCCCCGTTGCCGTCGCCTGAGCCCACATCGTGAAAGCAGGCGAGGCCCCATCCATCGTAGGCCAGTACCCGCGTTGGCAGCAAGGCTCCCCAGGAAGCGAGAATCCTTCTCAGGGCGCCCTGGCTGGTTTCCACGGGACATTCGGGGCATTCGGAGAATGGGCCTCCCTGGGTGGCTCCTCAGGGCAGCACCGCCTGTCCACTCAGTCCACTCACTTCATGCTGAGCCGGAGCCAGGTGCGCAAGCCCTGCGGAGTAAGAACCAGGTTCCCAGCTTCTCGGGCGATTCCTTCCGAAACCCCAGAGCCGCTGAGCAGGTTCCCAGGGTCTCCCCATCCCTCCCAGGGCAGACAGACTGGGGTTTCATTACTCCACCCCGGAGAACTCCAGTCAGATCATGTGGGAACCATGTGCCCCCCAAATTGGGGTGGTGGAGGGAGCAGGAAGAGAGATGTGAGTTGCCCCAAGTGAGAGGTGGGTTCCCCATGGGGGGTTGCTGATGCTCCCCAGAGCCCTAGCCCAGTACCTGTCCTGCCACCTTTAGCGTCCAGGTGACCCAGCTGAGCACCTGCTCCTCCCCCCTGGGGTCTCTGTCCCGGCAGCAGCCCCTGATGACAGCCTGGGGTGCGCTGGCCTGCAGGGGTGCACAGGCTGGGGCTGGTCCAGGCTAGGTGACCCCTAGAGCCCCAGGGGGCCCTGGTCACGCTGTCCGAGGGCTGCCAGTCCAGGCGTGACCCGGCCTTTCTGCCAGTCGTGTCTGCTGCCCACTGGCCACTGGGCCTGGAGCTGACCCTGCTGCAGGCCTCAGCTTTGGGGCACAGGGCTCTCCACTCGCTGTCCACCCAGGGTCCTTTGTGTGGACGCTCTGTGCCCTGACCTGCCCTTTCGGATGGTTCTCAAACTTCACAAATTTCCATAAAATAAATGCATTTAGATGATGGACAGGCGTGCCGGCCGCCGGTGTTGGTGGGCTGCGGCCAGCCGGACAGAGGGGAAGGGGGGCAGCAGAAGTTCAAGTCGGATGCCCCGTGGGCTGCTGGGGAGGAAGTTCAGCCAGAGAAAAGAAGAGGGGAGAGACAAATTGGGGCCCCCACCCCACCCTTTGATGCCCAGTTCTCCTCTGGGCTGGGCCCTGCTCCGGGAACCCAGTTTCAGGAATTTTAAGACAAAGAAGGGATGGGATGGCGGGGGCTCCCTTGGGCGGAGGAGGGACGGAGCGCTGGGGGAGCACAGCAGGTCTGGGGCTTCCTCCCGGGGTCTGAAGTCTGGCCACCGCCCGGTCTCCTGCCCAGAACGAAGAGCCGCGCCGCGGGCTGTCCTCGCCGCTCTTTCCCACGCCGGC
>NW_004567143.1:5559777-5562302 GCF_000260355.1 Condylura cristata
CCGCCGGCGGCGGAGACTCTCCCGGGGACGGGGAAGGCGGCTCCAGGAAAGGCGGCGACGCCGGGGGCCCCCTGGACGGGGCGCTCAAGGCCCGCGGCGTGGGCGGCGGCGACCTCTCGGTGAGCTCGGACTCGGACAGCTCGCAGGCCAGCGCCAACCTGGGCGCGCAGCCCATGCTCTGGCCGGCCTGGGTGTACTGCACGCGCTACTCCGACCGGCCTTCTTCAGGTGAGCGGTCCGCGGCCTGCGGGCGGGCGGGCGGGCTGGCGGCCGGGGCAGCCGCCGGCACTGGCGGACCACAGCACTCGGCTCCCCTCTCCCCCACACAAAGGGCTCGCGCTGCGACCTGGTGTGCCCGGCTGGCCCCGCTGGGCCCCAGGGAGGGTGCAGGACGCCCCTCCTGCGCGGGCTCCCCTCAGACTTAGCCCTGGAGGTTGGGGTGGAACCCGAGCTGCCACCGGGAAGCGGCGCGCTCCGACCCGCTGGGGTGCCCCTAGCGCAGCCCAGACCCGCTGGCGCCGTCCTGCCCCAGTTCCAGAGGCCGCACCAGCTGCCCCAGAGGGAGCGGAGCGTGGCCGCAGCCGCAGGCCACCGGGCAAGCGCCGGGCCGACAGTCCCCTTCGCTCCTTGCGGGGGCCCTTGCCTGGCGCAGGCGCTCGCTGCCCACCCTGGGCTCCGCGGGGGACGGGGACGGCCTGCAGTCCCCGGGCGGAAAGGCCCTTCTCCCAGGGATCTCCTGGGCTGCGGGGAAGGAAGCCGGTGGCAGAGAGCTCAGGAGGGAGCCCGGCGGAGCCCGCGTCTTCGTCTTCGGTGGATGAGGGCCCAGTCCGTGCCCCGCCCAGCGGTGGCCACAGGAGCGAGGCAGGTCGCCAGCCGGAACCGCCTCTGGGAGAGGGCTCCATTGCCCTGAGCTGGTGGCAGAGAGGACACGGTCTCCGCCCCCCAAACCTCAGCTGTGGCTGTTTTCGGGTGTCTGGCTCAGACCCGGAGCGACTGGCCGCTCGGCTGCCCTCCTGCAGAAATATGCCTGCCTCTGCCAGACCCACATTTCTCCAGCCAGACTGGAAATTTGCTCCATTGTTCTGCCTCCTCCTTTGTTAATATTTAATTAACATAGAGGCTCCAAGGGCCAGCGGGCCAGCGGCTTTGTGCGTGGGGGTCTGGCCAGGCCCGCAACTCGGCCGGCCGCTGCCGGGGCCCTGGGCTCCTGGGAGGTGGAAGTCCTGGGTGAGAGCCTGTCTCGGCGGCGGCGTCCGAGGAAACGGCCAGGGCTTTTCTGCGGAGGTTTGGTCGCTTCCGGGGTCCTGAGTGTCTGCAGTTTGAGAGAAAAATCAAGAAAGAAAGGGAACTAAAAATCCCGATTTCAGGGAGATTTCCTTTCCGTACAATTGCTGCAGGTCTTTCTGAGGACTGGTTTGTGTGGCCTCAGCCACAGCCCGGGCCTGGAGGCTTGGGGGCCGAGGGGGCTGGGGGAAGAAGGGCGCCCAGCCCCAGGGTGCCGGCGCACCCTGCCTTCCGCTGGCCGCCGCCTTCTCTGCTCTGCTTGTCCCCCAGAGGGGGCCCAGCCCGGGGGAAGCCCAGGCCTGTGGCTCCAGGCCCTGGGAGGTGGCTGAGCCTGGAGGAGGGAGCAGGCTGCCGGTGTGGCCCTGCACGCTCTGGCCGGGGGAGTTCCCGGCCCAGCCCTGCCCCAGCCCCAAGCCCTGGGAGAGTGCTGGGCTCCCTGCCCAGAGACAGCTCTGGGGCAGCCTCTGCGGTGGACCCTCTGCTCTGGGCTGGAGGTGAACCCCTGCTGGCCCTGCGGCAGGGCAGGGCTGGGGGCAGGTGGGCCTGGGGTTCTGGAGAGCGGCTGGCAGGGTGTCTCCCCTGGCCCGGGTAGGCGACTGGGAAGAAGTTGGAGCGGCACCCCAACATTCATGCCCACAGGGCCCGGTGGGTGAAAAGACCCAGGCCAGCGGCCCAGTGCTGGCCCCAGGCCCTGGGCCTCCGCTCTCAGCTCTCCGCCAGGGGGGCCGAGCCTGCCCTGACACCAAGCGGGGAGACCTCCGCCCTCTGCCCTCTGCCCTCTGGCTGGTGCTGGAGCCCAACTCCCCTCCCCAGCCGGCCTCAAACAGGGGCTGGCGCTGGGAGCAGGTCCAGTGGTGGGAAATCCCACCCCGTGGGGCAGGTTGCCTTGGGGGGTAGGAAGGGGAGCCCCTGCCCCAGGCCTCCAGGGAGGCTGCTCCAGAGAGCCGAGGCCCCAGCGTAGCCGCTCTGGAAGACCTCCTCGAAGGGGCCCCAGGAGAGCGCCAGGGGCTCGGCCTGCACAGCACAACTAACTTGGACACAGGCCGGTTGGGCCCTGCAGTCCTGGGGCCACCGCCCCGCTGGCCCGCTCGCCTTGGCATCCGTCCTGCGGCTCCCTCACTGCAGACTGCAGAGGCTCTGGAGGGCCGGGGAAGTTCCCGCCGCCCTGGTCTGCCCCTGCCGCTGGTCCCAGCCGTCCAGCCCAGCCAGGCGGCCTTGGGCAGACCCCGCGCCCCCCCCCT
>NW_004567143.1:5563072-5566037 GCF_000260355.1 Condylura cristata
GGCCGCTGGCACCCCAGGGCCCAGGCCCGGCCGGGCGACCCGGTCCTTGCGGAGGGACGGGGCTGCCGGCTCCTTCCCGCGGGGCTGCGGGGCTGCCCTGTCCTTCCTTTCCAAGCGGCCTCCTCTGCTGGGGCCACTCTGGGGCGCCCGCGTGGGGGGCCGGAGCCCTCCGGGATCCAGAGGAAGGAAGAAAATGTGTAGATAATCGTTTCCCATCACTTTTTGTCTTTTGTTCTTTTTAAATATACATTTTATTTTTTTGAAGGCGTGGTACACTGTAAATTAAATATATTCGCTATATCCCCACCAAGTACATATATATATAAGCAGCTCACCGCCTGTGTACACATCACGCTGTCTTCATTTCGTGTCCAGAAGACTCCGACGCCCGACGGCGAGCGACGCCTGGGCTTGGCCGGCGCCCCTGGGCCTGCGGGCTGAGGGGGGCCCAGGACCTCAGCCTGACGAGGGAGAACTCTCTTTGCCTTAAACCTCTTTATTTCACTGGATAAGTTTCCCTTTGTACAGATGATGGCAAACCTTTTTTAAAAAGGAAACTATAAAAACAAAAGTTGTAATTTAAAATTCTGTGAATAACCACCTGCTGCTTGGGAAAGTCAATGAGATGCTAAGCCTTCGGCAGGAAGCAAAGGCTTTTGTTTTTAAGATTTTTTTCAGTTTATAAAACACGTGCATTTTCCAGTTCCAGTATCAAATATTTATAATCTTATAAGAAATGAATGTTTCCGTTTACAGAGTGGTCATCAGATTGTGAACATTCCCTGCATTTTTGTGTGTTTAAATCCTTGGAAGTTACCATAAATAAAAAACACTTTATTGTAAAATGCCGGCTGTCCCAGGCGGATGACTGTTGGAGGGGTGTTCTGGGCGCCGCTGTGGGGCTGGGAGCTGGGCGCCCTTGCCCACGTTGGTAGCCAGAAGGTGCCTGGAGGTTTGGGATGGTGAAGACACTGTGGGTGTCTCACACGTGAGCCCAGAACCACCCGGAGAGAAGGGCTGGGTGGGCTGGGCGGCAGGGCCGGGCGGCAGGTCAGTGCCCAGCCCAGAGGACAGAGGGCCGGGCGGGCAGGCAGGGAGGGGGCTCAGGCAGATGGCGCGTCCCCAGCACCGGCAGTGTTTGGAGTCTCCAGGCCCAGGCGGGCGTGCCCTGGCTCACCGGCCGCACTAGACAGTCTTGTCTCAGTAAACATTTCTCTCAGTAAAACAAATGGCAAAAGTCTCACTTCTAGGTGTTTTGGGCTCACCCCTCGCCCCATGCCGGCAGAGCTGCCCCCAGAGATGTGTCTGGAGTCCCCAGTGCAGGGCACCTCCCCGCTCCCTCCCCCCACCGGTCCCAGGGCCAAAGAGTCAAAACAAAAGCGCAGGAGCAGAGTGCCCGGCCCTCGGCTTCTGGTCTTGCTTTGTAATTTTTTATTTAATTTCGTTCAATAAATCAATTCCACTTAACTTACCATCTCTCAGAAAACTCAGACGGAAACAAAAAAGATGAAACATTCTTGCTCTGTGTTTTCGAGCAGCGAGCAGGCCACGGCGAGCAGAGCGGCAGCACACGGGCAAATCCTTTCCTGCTTGTTGGCGAAACACGGCGTGGTGAAGTGCTGAGCTCCCCATTGCCGAGGGCAAGCAAGGGGTGAGCCTGCTTCCTGGGGCGGAGGGTCTTGCCTACTGCCTCTGGTGGGGGGGGCTGGACAGGGCCTCGCCCTCAAAGCGCAGAGATTCTAGTTTTTCTCCATTTACCCCTTTCCCTGCCTGTCGTCTGCAGTCTGAGCCTGTTCTCAGGCCCCTGGGCCAAGCTCCCCAGGTGCCCGCTGGCCAGCTCCCGCCTGCAGGAAGGCTCCGACCTCTCCCACCTGGCCTGTTGCCCCAGCCCGGAGCTCCCCAGCCAGAAGAGCCCCCCCAGCTGAGCGGAGAGTTTGCAGAAGCCCCTGCTCCTTCCAGCTCACAGTCCCATCCCGCCGGCCACCTCTCCAAGCTCCAGGGGACCTGTGTCCACAACCTCCAGAGCCAGGTTAGGGGGGGATTTTGGGGGGTCCGCTACCACCCCAGGCCTGCCCAAACACAGGCTCGGGCAGGGTGAGTGGGGCCCAGCCGGGCTGCGGACTGCTCCCCGCCTGCTGCCAGAGCCCAGGGCCACACAGGCGGGGGCCGCAGGGGGTGGTGGGGCCCCCAGCTTCTTTGGGGGAGACCAGGAGGGAGCCACAGGACTCTTCAGCTTTTTCCTTGAGTGAAAAGGGCTGATGGCTCAGGGAGCCCGCACCGTGCGGATCCTGCAGGGACTCTGCGGTCAGCGAGCGGCAGGGCAGGCCCCCAGCGTCTTTGCTCCCCCGCTGGGCTGAAGGCTCCTGGCTCCGGGGGTCAGAACCCCTCCTCGGCTGGGGTCTTCAGTCTTCACTGGCATCTCCGACTCCCGCTCCCCGCGCCCCTCCCGGGTCCCTCCCTGCTCCCCAGGCTGAGTCCCGGCTCCCGCGAAAGCCGCAGCCCGCTGGGCGGAGCCACGCAGGAGGCTGGCCAGTGAGGGCCGGCGCATGCTGAGGGGCTCCCTGCCCCGCCCTGCGCCCCAACTCCGCGAGAGCCCCCCCCACCCCCCGCCCGCCTGGTACGCCTGGTGGCCGGATCCCTTCTCTGGGCCCCTCGGCCCATGAGGCCGAGGGCGGGCCCTCTAGGCTTTGGGGCCCAGTGCGAGCCGGGGCAGGCAGCCCCAGCCGAGCCCCTGCGAGGCCCTTCACCCCAGGGCCGCGGCTGGGTGTGCCCGCAGCGACTGGCCGGAGCCAGCGGCCCTCCTGAAACCGAAGTGCGCAGATCCTCAGAGGGAGGCGGCGGGCAGCCAGCTCTGCGGTGCAGGCCCCTTGCCTTCCAGGGACTTGGGGAGCCCCTGCGGGGCACAACGCCAGAGTCGGCCTCTCCCGCCCCAAGCCCGGCTCTGGCAGACCTGGGCTGCAAGTCC
>NW_004567143.1:5567462-5572461 GCF_000260355.1 Condylura cristata
GCCTGGCCTGGGTGACTGACCTGCCAGCACAGCCATCTGCGTGTTCTCACTGTGGCTCTGCCAGCGTCTTCTTGACCTCAAGATAGCAGCTTCTCTGTAATGTCACACTCTCCAGTTCCTGTCCCGGCGGATGGCGGGCCTCGGAGAAAGGGCCCACCCCGGGACGGCCAGGGCGCCACGCTGGACAGGCCAGCCGCGCCAGGGAGTCGTGGGGACCCCACTCAGCCACCCGCGGCCCCTCCTGCCAGAACAAGGGGGCGGCCTGGCACTGTGATGAGCTATTTTGTCTAAATAGCAGGGTCTAAGTAGCCCTCTTAAATTAATTGCTGTTCCTATAGCTAAAAGCATAACAGGCTTTGATTACATGCTAAATAGAATGAAACATAATCCTGAGTTAATTATGTGGAGATAATTTTATAATTATATCATTCAATTTAAGAAGCAATGTGCTGTTAACCTCCGATTTTTACAGGAGTGAAGACTCAAAATAAAAACAGCGTCAGCCTGGACCTTGGAAACGGCTCCCGGGGACAGCCCCTCCCTGTCCGTGGCCAGAGTGGGCATCCTGGCCACCCCGCCCTTCCACCTGGCCCGCTTGTGCCCAGGGAGTGGACACGCGGGAAAATCTCAGAGGAGGGGGGCGGAGAGCACGCGGCTGGCCCCCGAGGCCCTCGGCAGCTGCGCTCCGCGTGGCCGGTGTGTGACGAGTCACGTTGTCCCCCTGCGCCCACTGAGTGAGGGGCCCGGCCCAGCGGGGGTCAAGTCCTCGGCCCCTGCGGGCGCCTGCGAGGGGACCTGTGCCGGCCAGGCCTGACCCTCCCTCTGTGCTGGGGCCCCCTCCTCCCCGCCCCTCGCCTCTGAGGCCGGTCCCTGGGGGAGGGCCGGGCCCTGCTGTTCCCCGGGGATCCGGGGCGGGCAGACGGCTGAGCGGTCAGTTCTCTTTGGGCCATCAGGGGTCATCGGGACACTTTCCCGTTGGGCACCGTGAGCCCTAGAATTTACTCCGAGTGGACATTGGCTCAAAGGTGAGGGTCCCTGTAGACTGCCCCCCTGCTGGAGGGAGGCTGGGGCTCACCCCTTCCCGTGGGCCCCTGAGCCCAGAGGCAGAGGCACCAGAAACCAGCCCGAGCCTCAGCCGCACCCCGGCGCCCGCCGCAGGCCCGCTCCCATCAGGGGCAGTGTGGTGGCCGCCCAGTGGACACGTCCTTGGCTGCCCGCACCTGGGAGGGGCGCAGCCTTTGCACCCAGAGATTTGCCGCCCCCCTCCGCACCTTTTTTTTTTTAAATGCTTCCTAGTCAAACTTGAATATGCAATGAGACGCCAGAGCTTTGTGGCGGAAATATAATTAAACTGGTGAAAGATGTAAAAGATGAAGAATGAGGATGACATCAGACCGATTTCACACTTGGCAGTCGGGGAGCAGGGCCCAGGCCGCTCTCGCCACGCAAGGCAGATCAAAGGGCGCTGCCAGCTGAAAAGGCGAAAGGGGACTGAGTATGCTAATCCCCCGGACAAATATATTTTAATCTTGTTAGAATACAAGTTAATGCTGCAGCTCAGCGGCTGAACTTGGTGAGTGTAGAGATCCATTTTTACCTTCCCTGTGAATGAGGGAGACCGGGCTTATGCACAGGTGGCCAACGTGCATTTCCCGAGTGAACCCCTCTTTGGGCTGCGTCACCCCCACCGAGGGCTTCCTCCGCAGCGGTGGGGGATGTGGGGCACCCCCTCTTGCCACGGCCCCGATGGGCAGGGAGGCGGCTCATCTGGTGCAGAAGAAACAGCGAAACTCGGAAATTAATTAAAAGGTTCTCCAAAGCAGCCTGCTTCCCTTTAGGCCTGAGTTTGACAACCACCCCAATTCCTCTCCATCAGCCCTCTCACTTCAATTTTTACAACGTCAATTTTCATTACTATTAATTATTTGCTGAGCGCAACGGCCAGCCCGGCGTGGGCCGGCGGGCGGGGCTGCAGGGACCAGCCCAGTTCCTGTTCCTTGAGAAGAGCGCGGCTGAGCCCAGCCCGGGTTCGGGGTTGGGGGCGCGTGGGGGCGGGAGAAGGGCCGGCTCCTATCATCCAGTAAGACTACACCTGGCCCTGGGCGGGGGCGGGGCCTGGGGAGCTCCGCCCTGAGGCTCCCGAGGTAGAACTGCCCCGCAGAAGCCCCTGAAGGCTGCCCAGGGCTGCCATGGAGAGGCCGGCAAGCTGCTCCTGGTCAGGGCCTCTGCCTCGGCCATGCACCTGGCGTCCTTGGGAGGACACAGGCAGGCCCACTGGGGGCGGGGCCTGGGCCGGCCTGCAGGGTGCAGTGTCCATTCCTCCGGGGCCCTCCAGCAGCCTCCCCCTGCGGGCGATCCCAGGCTCTGTTGCTCCGTGATCCCCACCAGAAGAGGCCAGTGGCCAGCAGCCAGCGTCCGCGTCCATCAGGCGCAAGAGGGCTGTGGGTCTCTCTCCTTCCTCCTGCCTTCCAAGCCCAGGGCCTGGTCTGCTCCCAGTAGCGGTTCCCGGCCGCCGGTCCCACTGTCCTCTAAGGCGGGAAGGACTGGCCTTCCAGGGCACCTGCCCACGGTGGGTTTCCGCGCTCCGCCTCCCCGCTGTGCGAGGCCGGAAGCTGCGGGGCTTCAGGGCCCCAGCCCCACCTCTGCTGGTCGCTCCTCGGGGCTCTTTGGCCATGCGCCCGGCAGCCCTCGGCCCGGGCTCTCCTGCCTCTCTGTGTGTTCCTCTGGGGTCTCTGCTTCTGTACTCCAGCCCTGGGGCTCACCTGCTCCCCTCCGATGGGCAGGACCTCAGGGCAGGCTCGCGGGGGCGGAGCCCAGCTGCGCTAGGGGCCCTCAGGTGGGCCGAGGGTTCCTCGAGCTTCTTTTTTTTTTAAGATCATTTATTTATTTATGCACGCAAGAGCTGGGGTGCTGGTCAGAGGCGGGGATGAGGGGGCTCCCCAGAGACAGTGGGGAGCAGAACAGGCAGATCCACTGACACCCACTGCAGAAGAGGTCTGCTGCGCCCGGGGGTCCCTCCCTGGCCGGATGGTCTCAGGCTGCAGCAGTGACCGTCTGAGACGGGCCCTGAGGTCACCAGGGAGCCCCAGGGCACTCAAAATTCCAGGGATAAAGGCCTGGCTCAGGGGAGGTGGTGGGACAGGGCTTCTGGTAGGCGTCGATTCCCGCCACCCAGCGGCAGAGCCGAGGCCCTGGGCGTGGGCTCTGGGCCACGCGGGAGCGGCGGCTCGGGTCAGCACTCTTCTGGCCTCCAGGGTCTCGCTGATAGGGCACCTTCCAGTTTCCTCCCTGGCTGACCCCACCCAGGAGGAGCCCACCCCCAGGAGGAGCCCCGGTGGTGGGGGCCCGGGCCGGCGGGGAGGGGTGTGGAACGGAAAGGTGGGCTGGGCGCACGTGACCCCAGCCCTCAGCGTGAACTGGGCTCTTCCCTCCCCTGGAGGCCTGGCCTGGACTCCACCCACGCCCCTCCCTCCGGCCTACCAGGCCCCGCCCCTGACCCGCCAGACCCCGCCCCGGCCCTCCAGGCCCCGCCCCTGACCCTCCAGGCCCCGCCCTCTGGCCCTCCAGGCTCCTGGCCCAGCCCGCCAGGTCCTGCCGGCATCAGAAGGCCAGGACCCCAGCATCGGGCGGTGCCCCCGGGCGCTGGGGCCACGCTCGGCACCCTCCACCTGTCCCTGGAGCCCCAGGGTGAACCCCACGACTGGGGCAGAGGCGGGAGCCGGGTGGTGGGGTGGGTGGCAGGAAGCCACATGCCTGAGACCGCCTCCAGGGGGCGCTGCATTTCAAAGGGTGCCACAGGGCGCGGAAACCCCAAGGGGCCTCGCGTGCTGGGCGCTCGCAGGCTTCGAGGGCTGTGCCCGCGGGGGGGCTCCCCGCACCGCACCGTCGCGCCCTGGGAGACCTCCCTGAGGTCAGGCTGGGACGCGGTGTCGGCTCGGCCCGCAGGGGCAGTGGCCTGGTCTGAGGCCGCAAGCTGGCTCCGCCCGCCCAGGGCCCTGCGGGGCTCAGATGGGGACACGGTGTGCCCGGGCAGGGCCCCCCCACAGCCAGACCCGCGGGGGCTGAGCGGGCCAGCCCTCCCCACCGCGGGAGCGCATCAAGGTGACCGGCAGCACAGGCCTGCTGGGCGGCGACTGGCCGGCCGGAGCTCGCAAGGGTCTGTCCGCGCAGCGTCCAGGCGGCGCGGTCCTGCAGGGCGCCTCCCGGGCCTGGGCGCTCCCCTTTACATTCTGTGTTCCGGTGGACCCTGTCTGCTCTCGGTGCCTCAACAGGGTGGCCAGGGGTGGCCGCGGTGGCCAGAGTGGCCGGGAGTGGCTGAGCTGTCTAGGGGTGGCCGGCGTGGGGGCCGGGGAGGCTGGGGGCCGGGGCGCGAGGTCGTCCTGGGGGCTGGGCTGGGCGGGTGCGACCCCACAGCCCTTGCGCCACAGCACGGTCGTGTCCCGCCGCTGTCGGTCGCGCTCACGCGTGTTCATGTGACAGAGCAGGCAAGGGGCCACCCCGGCCGCCCCTGACTGCAGGTGCCTGCGACCTGAGGGGTCAGTCACAGCCTGGCGCTCGGGGGCGGAGGGGTGATTGCAGCGGCCACACCTCTCCTGTCTGCTGACTCGGAGAATCCCTGCTTCAGTGGCCTCTCGCCCTGCCCCAGGTGCGGAGCTCAGCTGGACACCGGGGCGGCCGTGTCCGGCGCTGGCTGCGCCTGGGCGGGGCGCCGCTCCCAGCCGAGGTGGGGGCGGGCAGCCAGCGCCCCGCAGGGAGGGGGAAGGGCTTGGGCGTGGGGGGACACAGGTAGGGAGAGGCGCCGAGGGGTGTCTGTCCTCTGCTCAGCGCCGCCATCACTTCAACGCACAGGCGCGAAGGCCACGACCGCAAACGGGCCCCGCGGGAGACGCTGTCCCGAGCAGGGCGGCTGCAGAGGGCCCCCAGGCGCCCCAGTGCCCTCCCTGGAGCCCGACGGGCCGGACGTCACCGCACACGCCGCCCACATGCTGCTCCGGAGCTG
>NW_004567143.1:5573646-5575777 GCF_000260355.1 Condylura cristata
GCCCCGGCCCAGCGTCTTGGTGGGCAGCGCCGCCCAGCGTGAGGGCCAGCGGCTGTGGGGCCCGCCTCGGCGCGGCCTGCGCAGCCAAGGAGGCCTCTTGCTCGCTTCCTCCCTCTGAGCTGACTGACCGCAGCCGCTACAGGGGGCTCCCAGGGGCGGCACAGCTTCCTCAACCCAGGGCCTTGCTGCCCACCCCGTCCAGCGTCCAGCGGGGAGAGTCTGGTGCCCAGAGCCCGAGCGCTGGAAGGGGAGGGGTGGAGGCAGCTTTAAGGAGAGCTTGGGGCCTTGGGCATCACCCCACAGGTTTTTTTTTTTAAGATTTATTTATTTTTGCACACAGAGCTGGGGTGCAGGCAGAGATGCAGGGGGTGAGAGGACTCCCCAGAGACAGAGTGGGGAGCAGAACAGGCCGACCACGGACACCCACTGCTGAGGGGGCGGCGGGGAGAAGGAGGGGTCTGTGCGCCCTGTGGTCACTCCCTGGCCGGGGCTTGAACTCGTGCTGCAGCGGCTGGGGCAGCTGAGACTGAGCTCCCCTCACCCCCCCCAACTGTGCCGGCGGAATCCACGCAGAGGCCGGTGCACTGTAAGTGCTGGACGTCGGGAAGCCAGAGGGGGGCTCGGCCGCTGAGGGGCTGGGCTGGGCAGGGCTGGGCTGGGCAGGGCTGGGCTGGGCAGGGCTGGGCTGGGGCTGGGCTGGGCTGGGCAGGGGTGCCCCAGGCCGCCAGCTCCGCCCTCCACCTGCCTCACACTCGCCAGCCCCCACCCTCCTGCTGTGCATGTGGGTCTCCGACCTACAGTGGGGTAAATGAAGACCGCCAGGCTGTCCACCGGCCTCTGCGACCATCACCAGCGGTCTTGGTCCTGTCGTCTTTGGCCCTGCGTGGAGGGGGAGGGCTGGAGGCGGCTCTCGTCGGGCCTCAGGTGGGCTCCCATGGGCCCGTTCCCTGCTGCCTCCAAAACCAGACGACGCGAGGAGCCGGCAGTGACCCCGTCTGGCCGGGGTGGCCTGCAGGTCCGCAGCGCACCCCTGGGCAGCCTGCCCAGGACCGGGCAGAGCTGCCAGCTAAGACCGTCCTGCTGGGCCGGAGGCGCCGGGACCTGCAAGTGGGGCGGGGCTGGGCGGACAGCAAGGGGGACGCCGGACAGCGGGCTGAGGGCCGGGGAGGCAGAGGCGACCGAGGGCACTGTGGACACGCGGGCAGGCCGAGGACGGCAGGGCCGGGCTCCCGCCCTTCATAGGGTTCAGCATCGTCCAGCCCCACCCCGGCCTTCCTGGGGCACAGCCCACAGCGGGCGGGGGCCAGTCCCCAGGCGAGGGCCTCCCTGGGGCTGTGCGGCCATGGGACACGGAGCTGAGGAGCAAGAGTGGACAGTGAGGGTGACAGAGGGCAGGGGGCAGCAGAGCAGAGTGACCACAGGAACGGGCAGGGGAGGGCTGCAGGCTGAGCGGCCAGGGGGTGGCTGCGGCTTGTTCCGGAAGGACCATGCAGTGGCCGCAAGAGGCAGGGCAGACCTGGGCGGCCTGGCGGGCTCACAGCGCTGCCGCCCGCCGGGTGGGTGAGCCTCGGCCGCACCCTGTGCTCTCTCTGGAGATTGGGGTCGGCCTCCAGGCCAGGGCCGGCAGGGCCTGGGACGGAGCGCTCTGCCCAGCTCCCAGGCGGAGGCGGCGGTCACTTGCAAACCGGCTTCTTGTCCTGCTGATTCTCTGGATTTTCTCCCGTCACCAGGTGCAGCTTGTGATTCTCCCATTCAGCCGTTGTGGGGGCGCATCCATCCGCGGGCTGGGGTGGGCGCTGTGGAGCGTGGCCGCTGCCCAGCGCTGTGTCCGAGGCCACCCCGCGGCCCGCGGGGCCCCCCAGGCCAGCAAGCGCCGCGGCTCAGCAGCCCGCGCAGACTCAGTGGCCCCCTCCGGAGTAATGAGGTCAGGCGGCTACAGGCGGCCCGCGGAGGGACCTGCACAGAGCAGGGCCGGCCTGGCCCGGGGGTGGGCATCGCGGAGGGAAGGCCGTCTGCGGGCGCGATTCCTGGGGCGGCAGAAGGGGCACGGGAGAGGGCAGAGTCGTGAGGGGCCTGGCGACTGCGGCGGAGGAGAGGGGGCTGACCGGTGGCCACGCCCTCAGGCACTCTC
>NW_004567143.1:5576157-5577396 GCF_000260355.1 Condylura cristata
GGGGGCTCAGTGGGTGGGGCCTTCGGCTCCTCCTCCGGGGTCCGGTCAGGGCCCGCCCAGCGCCCAGTCCCGGGGTCAGGATGCGCGGCAGCGCTGCGAGCCCGTCCGGGCCGTCTCAGAGGAAGAGTCAGCTCGCGAGTCATCTGCGCGTGTTCACAAAAATGAAAAACGGATTTTAATCTGGAGGACGCCGTTGGGCGAGTGTGAGGTGGGCAGGTGGCCGTGGCCAGCTCCTGCTGCGGGGTCTGGGAAGCCGTGAAGAGGCGCTGGGGGGAGCGAGGCAGACCCGCGTCCACGAGCGCTCGCCCACCGGTCGCGTCGCGCACGTGTGTCCGGGGCTTGGGGACACGTGCCGTGTCCTGCTGCCGTTCCACGGTGCAGCTTCCCTGTGGCTGCAGGGGCCTGCCGGCCGGCGTGGCCTCTTCTGTTTTGGGGGGCGCCGAGTGAGGGGCCCTGCCTTCGGAGATCCCGGCGCCCCCCCCTGCGGCCTGTCCGGTGTGGGCGCTGGGTCCCTCGCAGATGAGCTGCCCAGCGCACCGGCCTGCTCTGGGGGCGGGGCCCTGGGGGCGGGGCCCTGGGGGCGGGGCCCTGGAAATCCACGGACACTCCGCCCGCGCGCGTATGGCCTGCTGCGGGAGTCCTGGGGGTGTGGCGGGCAGGAGCCCCGACCACAGGCGCCCTGAGGGGGCAGCGAGCCCTGGAGCCCTCGTGGGGCCAGAGGCTCCTGTCGCCACAGGCGCGGTCCCGGACTCTGCAGCCAGGCTGACGCCGTGGGAGGGCACGCTGGTGCCCTGCGTGCAGCACGCCCCAGCCAGAACCCTCAGGCCCTCTCTGGCCCCTCACGGCTCCTTCTCTGGTCTCCACTTCCCAGGTCCCACCCTCCCTGGCCAGGTCCCGCCCTCCCTGGCCAGATCCCACCCTCCCCGGCCAAGCTCGGCCCTTCCCTGCCCACCGTGCCCACAGGCACGAACCTAGAGTGCGGGTCAGAGATGCAGCGGGCAGCCAAGCACTCGGGGCACCCGCCCTCCGCTCCTGCAGTGTCCTGGGACCTGCAAGGGGACTGTTCAGCGTGGGCGCAGCCGATGCAGGCATGAGGCGAAGTGGGGTAGACCTCGGGCTCCCCCAGACAGCCAGGAGAAGGCCTGGGGCTCTTCCCAGCCCTTGAGTGAAGCTTTGCGCCTGCGCACCTGACTCCGGGAAGGTGAGGCTCAGGGAAAGGATGCAGCCGGAGAGGGCCTG
>NW_004567143.1:5578546-5580463 GCF_000260355.1 Condylura cristata
GGGACCCGGACCCGGGAGCCAGCGCCTCGCTGCCGCCTGCGCCCCGCAGGAAAGGGCTTTTTGCAAAACTTTATCTGCTAAAAATACAAAATCGCGCTCCAGAGGGGGTGCCCTCCCTCGGCCCCCCAGGCCGCCCCGCCAGCCTCACGGGTGCCTAAGGGCCTGGCGGCCGGGCGCTGCCCAAGGCGAGGCCTGACCCCAGCGAGCCACAGCCTGGCCCCTCTCTCCACCTGCTACGGCGCCCTGGGATACGGGGCCCAGTGTCCCTCACAGGGCAGCGGTGACCCACGGTGTGGTTTTAAGGCAAGGCCTGAGGCGAGGACGCTGCAGGGGTCCCGCCCCGGCCACCCACACCAACGCAGGACGGCCTGGCCTGGCCTGCCTGCGCCGCCTGGGCTCGGCCAAGCTCCTCTCGGCTCCTAGAGACCGGCCGGAGCTTCACCCCGCTCCCCCCAAGCCTGCCCTTTACAGCAGAGGGGCACACATGAGCCCGAGCCTCTGAGAACCGCCCGCTCCCACCGCCAGGACTCTCGGGTGCTCCTGAGGGCGGCCATCACGCCCCAGAATCCTCCCAAGCTCCGGAGCCCGGCTCTGGGCTCTTAAACCGAGTCGTGTTTACAGATACTTACATTCCACCCAACCGCTTATCCCGGGGACATGCAGCAGCCGCGGCCAGCCTGCTCCCATTTGCTGCACCTCGAGCGTTTCCTGCCCTCACTTGTGACGGGCAGGGGCTGCTCCAGCCGGGAGGCCGGTCCCCTCCCGGCTTCAGGCCCGTGCGGGCGCAGGGAGAACTCACGGTTTTCAGCTGGCTTCTCCCATCGCTGGTTCAAGAGCGTAAGTTCAGTGAAATATATTGCAGTCTGTCTGGCCAGGAACATGGAGCAACCCAGAGGCCTCGATGCAAAATAAACATTTCACCGGCAGGAAAGCTGGCCCCCCGCCAGGGCCCAGCGCAGTCAGCCTTTATTTAGCGACTCCGCGCAGAAACGCTCGCTCAGCCCAGGGAAGTGCTGCGGCCGCGGGAAGCTTTTGTGGGAAAGAGCCGGCTCCACAGGTCTGAAGGCCCCTCCCCGCAGCCCGCAGCCCGGGAAGGCCCTGCCGCCGGCCTCTGCGCCAGCCCGCGCCCCCGCGCCCCCGCGCCCGCGGAGGTGGAAGGTCTGGGCCGGTCTCCACGGGGGCGGCCGGTGGACGCTGGACCGCCGGTCCAAAGACCCCCACAGGGGCCTGGGCACCTCGGTGCAGACGCCACCACCGCGGGAGAACCTGCAGAAGCCCCAGGCGCGCCGCAGGGACCGGTCAGCAGGAGCAGAGCTTACCGCGAATCTCACAGGTCTGTACAGGTCTGTACGCCTGAGGATACACAGCTTGTCGCGTCCGGCGACGTCTCCTTCGCTGGCAGATTTGGAAAGGCCCCGGCGGCAGGGTCCCACAGCCTGTAGTTCACGCCCACCCCTGGGCCAGGGCTCGACGGGAGGGCCTCGCTGGCCACGGGGATCTGTCCGGAAACACAGAGGGCACTTCATGTCGCCGCTGCCCGGGCCTTCCCCAGCCTGAGCGCCCGGGCCCATGTGGACTGTTCCAGGACAAGCCCGTCTGCTACTGCCCGCCGCGGAGGGTGGCTGCAAGGGGCTTGGGGTTTTACGTGTGCTTGGAGTGGTCAGGGCCACGGCCTACAGTTAGCGGGTGACCGCACCTAGCCAGGTGGTGACTGCCAAGGACCTCGGCGAGAACGAGGAGGTGGCCGGCCCCTGACCGCTGGCCAGGGAGGGAGCTGGGCCGGGCGGAGCCTGGCTGATCGGAGCGGAGCTGAGCCGAGCCCAACAGAGAGGGCACAGGCGCCGGCCACCCCGTCGGGTTTCCCTGAGCGCGGGGTGCTGGGTACGGCGGCCAGGGCGGCGGCTCTCGGGCGGGCGG
>NW_004567143.1:5582203-5584242 GCF_000260355.1 Condylura cristata
GCGGGGCGCGCGGCGCGGGGTCCGAGCGCGGCGGGCAAATCAAGCCTTTCTGCTCCGCCGAGACTGAATAGTCCCTGTCAATAACGCGCCCCATTGTCAAGGCGGGGGAGCGAGCCCCGCCCGGCGGGGCCCTCCGGAGCCGCTGACCTCATTAAAATGTGAATGAAGAGGCCGCCGTCGCCGTATCTGCCAGAGCCGCCGCGCCTCCCTGCTCCGCCCGGCTCTGCCCCGCTCGCTCCGGCTGAGTCTGAACTATAGAAACGACCCGCGGCCAGGGAGCGGGGTGGGCCCTGCGCCCCAGGGGGAGCCCCTGGCTGCTAGGTGGCCTGTGCCCCCCTAGGCTGCTCTGTCACAGGCTGCAATGTGAGCAGCCGAGTTGGGGGGAGGCGCGATACCCCAACTTTGAAGTGGAAAAAAAAGTCGGAAAATTTTGGTTCATTCGGGTTTCTCCAGGAGACCGGGTTCGGGTGCATCAGAGCCCTAAGACACGGGGTTAGTAACAGCCACTTGCAGGGGCTTCCCGTGTCCTTCTTTACCGCCTCTCGGGTAATCTGGCAGCGGATTTCTCTCTCGGTGGCCATCACCAGCGGGCAGGGTAGGAGCCGCCGCCGCCAGCGGGTCCTTCCCCAGTCGGGAACCTGCGGTCTCGGCACTGCTACTTTGGAGGGTCCGAAACCAGACCTCACCCTGCTTAGTGACTGATAATTAATTCCACGTTGTTGCAAAGATTTCTGGAGGTTTAGTTTGTGTAGAAACGTTAATTGCATTATTGCAAATATTGCATCGAGTGTAATCACTAACTTTTCATCCATAAAAATATTGCAGTCACTTTTGATATTAGTTAAAAGTCAATATTTAGAAGTGAAAATTCAAATCTCTTGCTCTAGGCTACGACACGGGGGAGCGGGGTTTAAAAACTCTTGTAAGTTGATGAGATATATAATTAGCTTTTATGTTAATGGACTGCTATGAGTTGGTTGTATGACACTTTTTCATATAATATGCAAATAGCATCGACTGTTTAGTTTTATTAGACACCGTAATTAGAAATCGAAAGGACTTGTTTCTATGAAGAGTAACAAAGGTTGGCTTCCATCAGAAAAAAATAAATTCCATCTGGATATAACTGATAAGGGAGATTTCAAGCGGAGTTTGTTAGGGAGCCAAAATATCCAGGTTCTAACAGAATTAACATTTTTCCAGTGACCATAAAATGGATGTGAAAACAGGTCAAGTTACGCTATCAGTTTCAGGGATAAAAATACAAAGGTTTCGGCACAAGTTGCGCTGAATTTATGAAATTAAGTGAATCTATGATTACAGGGCATCAAAATTTCGCCTTCTATAATTTGAAAAGTGGGAAAAGTCATTTAAAATCAAAGGTTTGCAAGTCTTCCTTGTTACTATTCACGGACACAGCATAGTAAGAGCCGTAAAGTGTTTTTCTCAGGTTGGGAGAAAAATGGGAGCAGTAAAACGACAATAATGAGGGGGGTCTCCCCAGGATTTACGACCACTCGAGTTTGAGTACCATACGTTAATATTATATGCCAGCCGCAGCTTTAATCCTTTAGAACCAATTTCTCAGCAACAGAAACAAACAAAAAAGCAGAATTAGAAAACAATTGCCAGACGCGAGAAAAAGTGAAACACAAAACAAGAGTAACGGGGGCCGGATTTCCCGGGTTCAAAACTACTCGTGTGAGTTTAAGTATTGACCTAATTAGTAAATCCATCACGTTAAATACTGGCTTTCCAACAGTGGCCGCCCACCACATTTTTTATTTTAGAGCTGATTTCCAGCTCAGCGGACCCACAGGCTCCGCAGAAAACAGCCAACGGTGGGGGTGGGGAGCAGCTGGGCTCTTGGGGGACACCCCGGCCCCTGCTGATGAAGCCCATCAGACTCACCTCCACCTCCAGGTCACCTGGACACTCACTCGCCTCCGACCACCCCTGGGCAGGGGCCGGAGGGGTCTGTCGATGGGGACAAACATGTGCAGAACACGGCGGAAGTGGGGCCTGGCCCAGCCCCCCCC
>NW_004567143.1:5584897-5585818 GCF_000260355.1 Condylura cristata
CTCCTCGCCAGGGCCGGGCCCCTCTGCCAGCCTGCCCTGCCCGCGGCTCACTGCGGCCTGCTCTGGCCGGACCGGCCTGGCCTCCCCACTTTTCCCGGGTCCTCAAGGTCAAACTGGACGCGCATGACCCTCCCCGGCATCACCACGGCGGGCCACGGAGGGGAGCCACCAGGGCTGAGCCGCGGAACAGGTCACGGGGCGCCTTCCCGGGAGACCCTGGGCCGCAGGATGGCGTGGTGACGGCAGCGCCTGCGGAGAGCCGTGACCGCCCACGCTGCCCCGCAGGGCCTGCTCCCACGCCGGCAGCTGGACGGCGCCCTGCAGGCCATCGCCAGGGACAGCACCACACTTCAGAGACAGGCCTGTGAACACCGATGTTGGAGGAGAAGTGGGGGGTCCTCGTGTGGAGGTGGAGGAGGGGTGGGGGCAGGCGATGGAGGCGCTGGCGGGGGCGTGGGAGGCGGCCCCCAAGGGCAGCTACTCGGCTGGGGTTTCACTCTCTGCCCCGTGTCCCCCCAGATGGTGGCCACTCAGAGGCCTGCCCTGAGCGAGGGCTGAGCCACGCCGCCGCCTGAGGCCGGGGGCTCGGGTGTTTGGGAAGCCGGGGCGAGGCCCAGGTCCCGGCCGGGCAGCACGGTCCGGGCAGGAGCCCTCTTGTTTCCTCCGGGCTGAAAGGACGGAGCCCCTGGCGGCTAAGCCAGGTCCGCTTGCCGGCCCGTCTGGCCTTCGCTCCCGAGCCGGCCACCATTTGGGAGGGGGGTCCCCCAGCTGGGAGGGAGCGGGCGGCGGCTGCCGGCCCCCGTTTGCGATGGCCCTCTGTCCCTGCCCGCCCCGGGCAGGCGAGGGGTGTCCGCTTTGACCTGCTGTCCAGTAGTCGGCTTTGCAGGGCGGGCGGGGCCCGACTGGGCGCGCGTGGGCGCG
>NW_004567143.1:5587614-5589969 GCF_000260355.1 Condylura cristata
CGGGGGAGGGGCGCCCGCAGCGCCAGGGCTGGGGGCTGGGGTTCGCCATCTTTCCTGTGTGTCTCTGGAATTATGATTTCTAGTTTTAATTACATTAAAATTACTATATTAAATTAAACTTTTATGCTTTTATAATGTCGCCTTTCTCCTAGAGATAATTTAAAAACTGGACGCAGGAGAGCCCCCCGGGGCTGGGCTCCTCCTGGAAAACTCGCAGGTCCACCCGGGCTCCGGGGTATCCCGGGTATCGCCCCGATCCAGGGGCCCAGCCCGGGACGCTTCGGGCTCCTTCCCTGCAGCTCCCGTCCCCTGCGGGCAGCTGTCCCTCTGTCCCCTGCCGAGGTGGCTGGTTTGGCCTTGCTGCGGCGGTGACCCGTGGAGCCCAGAGGGGCGAGTGGTCAGGAGGTGTCCTGAGCTCCCGCAGGCCCCTTGAGGCCAGGATGGGCCCTCAGGCCCGGGGGCGGCCAGGTTGGCCAGGGCGCCCCGTCTCCCCGGGCTCCGGGCCGCAGCTGCCTGCCGCGGGCCTCTGAGGGCGGCTGTCCGGCGGCCTGCCGTGAGGACCGTCTCTGCACCGGCCGCTTCTGTCCAGGAGGACCTCACCGCTGCCTCGGCTGCAGGCCCCGTTTCCAGGGAGGTGGCCTCCAAGGTGCGGTGGGGCTGGGCCGCGGACTGGGTTCCAGAACCGGTTCTGGACACAGCTCGGCCGAGTGCGGCAGCCGGGTGGCCCGTGGCCAGGGGGAGGCGGTTGCCCTGGGGCTGGCTCGGGGGCCACATGGCGCCACACCCAGCTCAGGCTCCAGGGAAGGAGACCGCGTAGAGCGCCCAGGCCGGGGCTCCACCCTCAGCCTCCCTGCCACGGCTGCAGACAGCGTGCGGCCCCTGGGGAGGACCCCGTCCGCCCCACTGAGAGGCCCTGGAGGTCGTCCTGGGGGGTGGCTCCTGCCCACGGCCTCCACCAGGGACCCTGGTTTGTCTGGGGTGGCCCCCCGCACCTCACTTGACACCCCGCTGCCAAGCATCGCCTGCCCCCCCACGGGCCTCAGTCGCAGGCCCCCGCCGGCCCCAGCGCTGCCCTGAGCCCCGGAGAGGGGAGCTGGAGGGGCTGTCTGGCTCCCGCACCCCGCGTCCGCTGGAACACAAGGACCATGCCCACCGCCAGCCCCTCGCTGGCCCCGGCCGCTTCACGTCACATTTGAAAAGCTTCTCTCCTCCCAAAACTGTGTTTGACAGGGAGGTCGGCAGACCAGCCGGAAACACCCAGGAAATGAACACCCGAGCTGGGTCAGGCGGGCAGGGCCAGGCACTTTCGTGGTCAGCAGACGTGGTCAGCGGACGTGTGCAGGCGGGCGGGGCCGGGCCCGAGAGGGCTCAGGCTGGGAGGGGTCAGACAGAAGGGGTGGGTGTGACTTGAGGGGCGCCTGGCGGGACGGGGTCAGGCCCGAGGGGGCTCGCTGTCCCCGATAGCCCCGTGGCCCCCCGAGCCAGCTGCCCTCCTTAACAGAGCCAGGGGCCACCTCGGCGGTGGGTGGGCCTGGGGGACGCGGGGGGAGCCCCGTGGTGCCCCCGGCCTCGGCCTCTGCTGGTTCAGTGGCGGGGAGGAACCAGGCCCCGCTGGGGGCTCGTCTGGGCATCCTGGGACGGGCCCAGACGAGGGTTGCTGCACCTGCAAGCCGCCTCAGGGAGCCCCGCACCCCGCCCGGCTGGGGCTGCAGGCGCCGGGAAGGGCCCTCTGGACTGCAGGTTGTCCTGGACATGGTGGGCCGGGCGTCCGGACCAACTAAGTATCCAGGTGTCCAGTATCAGCTGAACATACCCGCCTGACCGTAAAAGGGCCTGGCCTGGCCGGAAACAGCCTCGCCAGTGCCGCAAGCCACGTGGGCCCTGAGCTCCCCTTTCTCTCCCAGATGCCCGCTGGCGTGACCAGGGCACTGGCCTCTGCCCGAGAGCTGCACAAACCTCTCCCAGTAAACTCTGGCTGCTTACTGCCCAAACAGTCCTCGCAGGTCTCTCCAGCCCGAGGTTTCCCGAAACACAGGTCACCTGAGCCCACGCACGAGGGGTGAGCCTGGGCCAGCAGGGGCCCAGCTGGGAGCTGGGGCGGGGCAGGCGAGGGAGCCTCCTGCCTGGACCCCACCGTGCCCTCTGCTCCGACAGCGCCTAACTGCGACCCGCTTCCCCGCCGCCTGGCCCCAGCAGGGCTCCCGGCCCCCGCCCGAGGCGGCCCTGCTGCCCCGCTGTCTGCGCAGGAGCCCTGTACCCCGCGGGCCGCTGAAGCTCATCTTTCAGATACAAGATAAAATAAAATGCCGCTGCAAAAAACCCACCCCGCCCACCGGGGCTCCTGGGGCCAGGGCG
>NW_004567143.1:5590951-5592066 GCF_000260355.1 Condylura cristata
CTGAGGCTGCCCGGGCTCACTCCTCCCCGTGTCCCCTGGGCAGGAGGCGGGCAGCAGCATGGCCTGACAGGCCCTGGACTGGAGTGTGCAGAGGGCCCCTCCCAGGCCCCCGCCTGGTCAGCGCAGGGGCAGGACCCCACATGCCACACGCAGCACCTCCCCGGCGGCCACTGCACCCCCTGGCCCTCTGCGGCGCCTCATCCGCCCCCCCAGTGCCTGGCCCAGGCCGGCTCAGCAGGGCACCCCAGGGCTCCTGTTCCAGGGGGCGTGGGGTAGGGCTGGAGGCCGCTGGACAGAGGAGGGGGCACACGCCTGCTGCGGCCCCCCGAACACCCCCGCAGACCCCGGGAGTCGTGCCGGAGCAGACCGGCTGCGAGGCCCCACACGGGGCGACACAGCGGCGGGACGGCCAGGCGGGGCCAGGGTGCTGTCCCTCGGGTCTGCAAGCCAGGGCAGGCCCCGGTGCCCAGCTGTGGAATCAGGGTGTGCGGTGGGAGCCCTGGGGGTGCAGAATGGGGGCCGCGTCGCCTCGGCCCCCAGCAGCCTGGCCCGGGGCTGGCTCCAAAGCAGGGGAGCTGGTCAGTCTGGCAGCCCTGGGCAGAGCTGGCCAGGAGGGGGCTGGGCCCTCGCCCCAGTGTGTCCTGCACTGCCCCCGCGTGCCCAGCTCATCTTCCTGCGGCTCCTGGCACCAGCCTCCGGCCCTTTCCCAGCAGCAACCCCCGGGGGCCCACGATGCCCGCCACCAGCCCAGTCCCGGCACCCCTGCGGAGGGGCGTGATCCCTGCTGGTCGGGCAAGGCCTCCAGGCCCCTCCCGACAGTCGCCGGTCCAGGGTGCCGGTCCAGGGTGCCTCTGACCTGCCCTGTGGGCTGTGCCTTGGTCCCCAGCTCGCCTCGCGGGGCCGTCACCTGCCGGTGACCCAGTCGGGAAGAGGCTGTGGCTGCTCGGATCCACTGAGCAGGCGCCCGGGCGGTCAGGGAAGGCCGGGTGCTCCGGGGCCTGGGCACCCCAGCACCCCCAGGCCGCAGCCCCACCCGAGGAGGGGAGTCCCTCTCCCAGGGGCTCTGGTGCAGGCTGCCGCGGCATGGGGGCGTGGGGGCATCGCCCACGCTTCAC
>NW_004567143.1:5593168-5593798 GCF_000260355.1 Condylura cristata
CCCGGCGGGTGGCCCGGGGCCCAAGGGTGGTCCTCTGCCCCCAGAAGCCGGAGGGGGGCAAAAGGGGCCTCGAGCAAATGTGGCTGAGGGACCCCAACTTCACGTCCAGAAAAGAACAGGGGCTCGCAGGCTCGCTGAGTGTCTCCGAGCCCTCAGATGCCGGGGTCTGGGTCTGGGGTCTGGGTTGGGGGCTGGCATCTGGGTCTGGGGCCCACCGTCCAGGGCCTGAGGCCCAGGGCCCAGTGTCCGGGGTCGGGCGCCCGTGGCCGGGTCTTCCTGCGCTGTGTCACAGCCGCCACACCAGCCCTCCGCTCCGTCTTCAGAGCTGTCCCCGAGACGGGGACCTGCAGACCCGGCGTCAGGTGGGTCCCCAGCGAGCCGCCAAGCCCGCGGTGCCCCGGGGGCGCGAGCCCCCTGCTGCCCGCTTCGCCCCCTGGGGCTCGCAGCTCTGGGCAAAGGCCGGAGTCAGCCGCCCACCTCTGCTGTTCCTCTAAAGCGGGGTGCTGTGTGCTGGGACTCGACAAAGCGGGGGCAGCCCCGGCCGGGTTCGGAAATCGAGGGACCGTGGTCCCGTCGGCCCGGGAGCCCAGGGCCGCCACCTCCACCTGTGGCGGGTCCGCCGTGGCCCCC
>NW_004567143.1:5595858-5597238 GCF_000260355.1 Condylura cristata
GCCACGGGCTTCCTGCGCCGTCCGCGAGGCCCGCACTGCGAGCGCCGCCCCCAGCAGGCCCCGCGCAGGAAGCCAATGGTTCTGACGGGAGAGCAGACGGAGAAGCGCGGCTTTTAGCCCAAGCTAGAAAACGAGCTGGGAAGCCGCTGTGCAGGCCCCTAGGGGCCGGGGGGCGCCCCCGCCTGCCCTGGGGTTCACCACGCACCCGGCGCGGCCCACAGGCGAGTGGGGCGCAGGCGAGTGACCAGGAAGGACGGCAGGGCTGGCGGCCTGGCGCTCCGGTCTGAGATGGTGCTGCAGCGCTGGGGAAGGAGCGGGCAGGAGAGTGGCCACTCAGTGCCGCAGGCAGCTGAAAAGAGCGGGCACTGGACAGTCCACAGGTCAGGTGTGGGTTTCCGGACTGGAAAAAGTCCTTTGCGATACAGCCGGGGCTTTTGAAAATGAGCCACGTTGTGACTTTGGACTTTCCTAAGTCCAAAGTCCGGTTTTCCTAAGGCGACCGTCCTGCCCAGCAGGTTTCGGGGGGCCACCCTACAGCCACGCCCCCCTTTGAGTTCCTGCCACCCTCCGTCCACTAAAGGACTATAACAGCCAGCTCTCTGGAGGGCGCTCTTGTTCCCCACCGCCGCCACCACCACCATCGCCGCCGCCTCCATCAAAGGTGCTCAGAAACGAGACCAGAGCGCCCAGTGTGGGACCTGGCCCGTCTCGCGGTGGCAGCTGAACGCGTGGCTCAGTGATAGGCCACCGAAACAACCTGTGGTCATGAATGTTACATATTTTCCAGAAACGTGAAGCAGGCCCCCACCCCCCTGTCCCCCCACCCCCGTGGCTCGCTGGGTCACAGCGCAGCCCTGCAAAGCTGGTTGCAGCCGCTTCAGCGCGAGCTCGATCCCGGCCAGGGAGGGGCCCCAGGGCGCACAGACCCTCCGGTCTCCCGCCGCCCCCTCAGCAGGGCGCCTCTCAGTGGCCGGGCCTGCCGCCCGCTCTGTGTCTGGGCGTCCCCTCACTCCCACGCCTCTGGCCTGCACCCAGGTCTGCGGCCTTTAAAGACCCCATCCGACACCGGGTTGTCTCAGACCCGCTCCGCCTGGTGCCCTGAGGCCCCCGGACACCCCGAGGCCGCGTCTCCCGCCCCGTTTTCTTTAGAGACGCCCCGGACAGCTCCTTTATCAGCGCGAGCTCCAGGGATGCTTCGTGCTTCAGCCCCAGGTGTCAGTCACTGGCGGAGAAGGAGAGGAGAAGGCCGCAGCAACAGTTACGTCTTAATTGTCTCAAAAGCTTGGCGCGGTGATTGAACTTTCAAAGGTCAAAACTTCCACGTAGTTTTTTGTGTTTTTCAAGACACTGAGAGGCCAACAACGCGGACATGGGTGGGAA
>NW_004567143.1:5600688-5601837 GCF_000260355.1 Condylura cristata
CGCGGGGCTCCTTGGCCACTTCCTACTCGCCCCAGAATTCCTCCCAAGAGCAGAGTTGTAAAAACAGAATGGCATATGCTGTCAGTTTTGATCCCAGAAGGGCTTTTTTGATTTGTAAGCTTTATTGATTATTTATGCACACACGCACCGGGGTACAGCCAGAGGTGTGAGGGTGAGAGGGCTCACCAGAGATGGAGCGGGGAGCAGGACAGGCCGGCTGACGAAGTCCGCTGCCGAGGGGGGCAGCGGGGGCCGGGCGGGGTCTGCTGGCCGCGTGGGTCACTCCCTGGCTGGGAACGAGCTCACTCTGCAGGCGCCTCGGACAGCCCCACAGCCCGAGCGGTCCGCTGCGCCCCCGGGAGGCCCCAGAGGTGCCCGTTACCTCTGTGTTAGCGAGAGTTTCACTGGCAGAAGTTGCCCAACTTGGGAATGTCGGGGGCGCGTGGCGCGGGTGGGGTCCCAGGCGGCTCCTCAATTTAACACATAAACAAATTCATTTCTTTTTTCAAAATCGCATCAAATAACAAAACCAGCCGCTGCCACCTGGCCAGGCCCCGCCCGGCTGCCGTGGGCGTCCACTTCCTCCCTGGTGCTGGCCTGGTCTGTCACGGCCTCCCTCCGCCCGCACCCTGGGGCAGCAGTGGTGCCCGCCCGCTGCCAACTCGCCCGCTTGGGCCGGGCTGGCTCCTGTGCAGCGCTGCAGCTCCTCGGAGCCCCTGGCCGTTTGCTCCCGCTGGCCAGCCGGAGGTGGCCGTTAGTTTTGCTCCAGCCTCTGGCCCTGGGCATCGAGTCCCAGAGGTGCGGGCCGTGGGCCGGGCCGTGGGCCGGCCGGTGGGCTACTTCGGGCATGTCCGACGGTTCCAGGCCTTTGACCACTGCGAATGCATTTCCCACTCACGTCCTTTGCACGTGGGGTCCAGCGGGAGCTGCCCGCGGCAGGCTCCCTGTGGGGTGGCGGCACCCCGGCTTCCAGCGCGTGCGTCCGAGCGCGGCTGGGCTGGGCTGGTGCGTGCAGGGCTTCTCCTTGGCCTGCCCGCCGGGGTGCGGGCCTTTCCCGCTCCAGCTGGGCACCGTGCTGAGTTATCCCGCTTCTCAACAGCGCTGTCCGCAGGGTCGTCCGAACAGTCCCGGCTCTCCCGACTGTGAGCC
>NW_004567143.1:5602717-5604190 GCF_000260355.1 Condylura cristata
GGTTCGCGGGCTCCAGCCGCAGGAGGCGGCAGGGGGTTTGCTCCCGGGCGGCCTCGCAGGACACGCGACGGTGCGCTGCCCGGCCGCCTTCCAGCTCTTCCCTGTGCCCGCCTGTGGCCTGGACGCTCGTTGGCTCGGCGGCGGCGGAGGAGCCCCTGTTTGGCGTGAACCCCCCCAGTGGGCGCGCAGTCCTGGGCCGGGGCACCCTCCTGCTCGGCTGGGGGAGCGCTGGCGCCCCCAGGGGCTCCCCGCGCTGGAAGTGGCTTCCCCGCGCGGCTGCAGGTGTGTCTCGGCCACCCGCACCCCCAGGGTGGTGGACGATGGTCACAGGCAGCTGTGGGTTTTCCGGCTCTGCCCACGCGAGAAAGGGAAGGCTCTGCGGTCTCCAGGCGCGCCTGGCCTGAGGTCAGTGCCGCCCGCTGGCCTTTCGACACTCTGGACAGTTCCCTGATGTCCCTGGACACAGGGCTGGCGGGTCCACCTTCCCGGGGAACAAAGCCCCGGGCCTGGTTTTCTTGGGTGACTCGCCCGCCTCGCCGCTGCCTGTGAAGCGGGCCTGTGGCTCTCTGGGCTGCGAGCGTGGAGACCAGTCAGTGCGGCCCCCGGACACTTTATACAAACATCACTTTGCAGCCCAGGGGGCTCCGCCGCACCCCACTTTCTCCTCCTCATGGGCCTGCCTTTCCCTCGAGAGATCCTGAGCACATCTGAGGTGCCTGCGGCCGAGCCTGTGAGGCGTTTCTGTGGATGAATTTTTCACCCGGTACTGGTCACGCCTTTTTTACTCTGCTAATCTGAGCGAGGGCCGAAACTGCTTTCGGTGGGGAACGTGGCACTTAGCCCAGCCCCGTCTCCGGTGAGCACCCCCCTTCAGGGGTCGCTGTAGTAGCTTCTCCCAGGGCTCCTCTGGCCTGGCACAGGTACTCGCCTCCCCGGGCGAGCTGTGTTGGGCCAGGCCTGCTGGTCACGCCCGCCTGAGCCCCGAGAAGCGTCCAGCCCGCGGCTTCCTGGCTGGTCTTGCACCCTCCATGCTGCAGGTCTCCCTGGCTGCCGCCGTCCTCGCGACTCGCGCAGGCTTCTGGGGCCCTTCCCTGGCACAGCCCACCATGCCCGGCGGAGCCCCGCGCTGCCCCTCGACGCTGGTCTGTCTACTCGTTTCTCGGCCGCGGGCGTCCCGGCCCAGTCTCAAGGGGGCTGGCTGAGCTCTGGCCGCTGCGCTGGCGTCCGCTCCGTGAGGAGCCTGTATGGACGGTCGCCCAACACTGGAAACAGACTTCTGACACTTGTCCTGTCCCTCAGTTATCAGATGCCGTGACTCTGTCCTGTGACCCCGCCATGACCACGGGTGGTTTCTTGCTTGGGGTTTTCCTCAGTTTCCCACAAGCACCTGGGCGTGGGCTGCTTGGTTTCTTGCTTGAGGTTCCCGTGCCTGTGGGCTCACGGCTCGCCAGCTCGCACACGCTTCCAGACACC
>NW_004567143.1:5604685-5606345 GCF_000260355.1 Condylura cristata
CCTCTTTATTAAGATTTTTAAGTAACAACAAACTTAAACATGCACTATGGAGTATGAAACCTGAAACCTTTTTTCCCGACCCCCCGGAGAATTCGAGCTTGCTAACTTCATGCCTCATCACCCAATACTTTACTGTATGTTTCCTACAAAAAGCTTCTTCCTACACATCACGGTGGCATTTCCTCGCTTGGAAATGCATGTGCTCCATTCCACCCACCGACTGTGAGACCCTCACACTTTCCAAGTCCTCCGAATGGCCTCCATTGCCGAGAAAGCATCCAGTTTTGGAAACATGCAATCTGTTCAGTTGTCTTGTCTGCTTTTTCTTCTTGCTCAGTCTTTGCTTTCTATCACTTTGACGCTGTAGAAGACGAATTGTGAATTACTTTGTTTTTCCTTGCCTGAGTCCACTGGTGTCTGCTATGGAATGAACACAGAGTTGCACTGTTCCCTCGCTTATGTCCTGTTAAATAACACAGCTTTGATTTATTCCATTTGGAAATGTTTGCTTTAACCACTCAAGATGGAATTTTCTAGGCTTTCCCACTGGACTCATGCTTTCTAGACGGCATCCAGTGTAAAGGAGCCTGCACTCACAGCCCCCCAACTGCTGTCTGGCCCAGGCCATCCTTGCCAGTCAGAAGTGGTGTCCTGGTCTGAGGTATCTTAACACAAGACACGCTGTCCTGGGCCCTCCCTGGTGGCCAAGGTGCTACAGCGAGGCGCTAGGAGGCTGCTGGAGCCACTGCATCACGTTTGATCCTGGCCAGGGAGTGACCACAGGGCGCAGCAGATCCCTCCTGTCTCCCCACTGCCCCCTCAGCAGCGTATTTGGCTAGCTCTGCCTGTTCTGCTCTGCACTCTGCCTCTGGTGAATCCTCACTGCTCCCCGCCCCCCCGACCTCTGGCTTACACCCCACTTCCTGTATGCACAAATCAATCAATCTTAAAAAAAAAAAAAAGGCAGTCTTGTAAGACAACGGACATCAGGTTTCTGGTGCAAGACGGGAGGCTACTCCACAGTGCAATCTGTCTGTAGAGGAAAAAAGCAGTTTGTCAAAGCTTTACTCCGTTTACCAAGATCTTTAAGTATTAGGTATTTATGCTTGGGTTTTTCTGGTAGATGTTTGATGAAAAAAGCTTCAAGGTTCTTAGAGAAATTAAGTTTTGAGGGGTTCTGTGTCTGAGATTTTTTCCTAAGGTACAGCAGGACTCTGACGTTTCTTGTAGCTCATCACGGTTTCTTCTTGACCATGTGTCCTGCCAAGGTCCCCACGCAGCTGCCCTGAAACACGAGTCCGGCCCCGCCCACAGCCAGTCCTGGGCAAGCGGCTGCGGCACACCTGCGCGCAAGCTTACCTGCGCGCGTGCACACCTGCGCGCGAGCTTACCTGCGCGCGTGCACACCTGCGCGTGCGCCGTCGGGCTCGCACACCTTGCCATTACAGGGCTACTCGAAGGTGGGTCACAGGCTTCGTGGGTTTTGTGATTTTTGGAGCAGTGTTGCTTTACAACAGCTAATCCGGAAATGCTTATTCCCCAAACATCTTTACCTGCCCATCACCGGTCCGGCCTGCCCCGGGCAGCGGCCGCGGCCGGTCCCCTCCGGCTTCGGTCAGAAAGCCGCGGACGCCGCCAGGAGCTTCGGCGGGACCGCCCG
>NW_004567143.1:5607755-5616128 GCF_000260355.1 Condylura cristata
TTTGTGCGCCTCCGGGCGCGCCGCCGTGGGTTCGGGCGGCGAGCGCCCAGGCTTGCGGGCGCCGTCCGGTTGCTTTCCGGGGGGCCGGCGCCTGTTTCTCAGCCGCCCTCCCGATGTGGCCGGGGCTCCGGGTCGAAACTTCCCACGGGCAGCCTCGCCCCGGCCTCCCGCTCCGGCGGCCGTGCGAGTGTCCAGCGCGTGTCCTGCCCGCGGGTCTGCGCCCAGTGTTCCCCGAGGCGCGAGAGCGGTGACCCCGACGCTGTGACCCCGGAGCAGAGGCCTTCGGGCGTCGCACCGAGTGCAGAAAGTTGGAGAGTCACTGTGTCAGGGTTGGGGGGCCTCCCTGTGAGCTTTGGGGTTCCTCTTGCAGTCACAGGCCCGGGTTTCCCGTGCCCAGGCAGAGACCAGCGCTTTAGAGGTGTTGAGCAGCACTGGGCCGCTGGTGACCGCCCCCTCTGCACCCGCAGGTGGCCAGGCCTTCCCGCCCTCCCCGCCTCACCCTGGCCGTCTCCACCTCCCCTCACCCCCAGCCTCCTGGGTCTGGGCTTCTGCCTCCGGTGGCTCCTGCCGAGTTCCCGCCCTCTGTCCTGGGCGAGTCCTGCTCAAAACTTTGAGCTGGCTACTTGGTGCTTTCCGCCGTCTCCCGCCCGCAGGGTGTCTGCAGTCCGGGACCTGAGGAAGGCTCTTCCTTCGCCGCCTTCTGTGTGTAGTTGTGCAGCCGCAGCCGCGGGCCGGGCCGGCTGGCCTGCAGTAGGTGGGAGCGGGCCGGCCGGCCACCCGACTGCCGCTCCCAGGAGCACGGCGTTGCCTGCCCGGGGAGCCTGCAGGTCTGAGCCCCGCGGGCCTGTGGAAGCAGGCGGTCGGCGCTGTGCGGCGCTTCTGCCCCGATGCCGGTGTGCTGGGCGCCGCGGGCACCTGGCCACGCTGTGCGCCTTGGCCTCGCGACAGGAAAGGGCCCACGCTGCCCTTCGGATTCGCCCAGCCTCTGAGCTTCTCTTCCCGTGAAAGCCTGTGCTGGCATGTCTAACCGGCAGCTGCTGCTGCTGGGAAGAGCCACCGGCATTTTCTGCCGGCTCTGGGACCCTGGGGTCGGTGCGCCCTGCACGCTCACTGTCTCCGAGGTCAGCGCCCCCCGTGGCCACGCCGGCATTCTGTGCTTCTGTCCTCCTTTCGTGCTTGGCTTCCACGTGGGGTTTGCACGGGCTGTGGAGAGAGTCTTCCAATGCGATTGACTCAGCTCTCCGTCTTTAAGGTCTCTGCGTCTCCCGTCGGGGTGAGCCGGCCGCGGCCTCGCTGCGAGCGTAGGTACAGACGTCCGCTAGCCTTCCCTCTCTCTGTCGTCGTCTGCATTTAAACCGAGGGGCCTCAGAGTCGTCATTTGGGCCCTTCTGAGAACCTGGAGTTTGCGTGGAATTGCGTTGAGTTCATGAACAGAACTTGGGGTGCTCATCATTTACAGCCTGCGCGCGCTCATCCAGCAGCAGGAGTGTTTTGCCAGGTTCTTATTTTAAAGTTTTACTTATTTATACATACAAGAACAGGGTACAGGCCAGAGGTGCGGGGGATGAGAGGCCTCCCCAGAGACTGGGGAGCAGGACAGGCGGATCCACTGAAATCCTCTGCTGAGGGAGCAGCGGGCAGACGGAGGGGTCTGCTGCGCCCTCGGGTCTGTCCCTGCGGGGATCGAACTCAGCTGCGTGGCTGCCCGCCCTTCACAGTGCTGTCACCTGTGGTGCCCGCAGGGAGGCCCCTTGTCAGGTTCTTCTTGCGGCAGCCGGTGAGGGAGTCTTCTCCCTCTTCCTGCGCCCGCACCTGCCCTCTCTCGGGTCAGCTTGGCTGGTCACAGATACTTTGTAAAGGCCGTCGGGATGGCACAGCACTTGTGTCCTCTCGCGGTAACTGTTGCTGATTTTCTGTAGTTTTTTGTTTTTGAATGATACACAACTGACTCTTTGGAATGTATCACTTTGGCCCTTTAGATTTTTTAGCTTGAAACTCATACTTGCAGTCTTTCCTACTCTCATATTTGTATCTTTAATTTTCTTGCACCTTAGAGAAGCAATCGCTGCGCACCCTGCAGGGTGTTATTGGCTAGTGTGAGTGACCCTTGGGTGCTGGATGCCCGTTCCTCGTCTCGTCTGAGTTTACTGAGGCTGTTTAAGTGTCTTACCCTTGAATGGTATTTGTTGCAGGCTTCAGAGGTACTAAGAACCTTTACTTCTTGAATTGGGTTTTTAACTTTATCAAGTGTATCTTCTCCAGCTGTGGAGGAAACGGATAGGAAGCCCCTTCTTTATTCTTAGTACAGTAGGCTCCGTTGGTAGGTGCCGGGTCTGGACCAACCATGCGTTCTTGGGCTCAAGCTGCCTGGTATTGCCTGCTTTACTTTTTAAAGATATATTTTTAAAACATTTATTCTGTTTATGTATGCCAAAGGCGTGTGTGAGAGGACTCCCCAGAGACAGCGTGGGGAGCAGGACAGGCGGACCCATCGAAACCCACCGCGGAGGGGGCAGCGGGGAGCAGGAGAGGTCTGCCGCTGCGTGGGTCATCCCCGGGCGGGGGTCGAGCTCGTGCCACCAGGACACCCCCTTTCAGTATACATTCAGCATGTGGGGCACGTGAGACGACAGGGACAGCTGTCTAGCAGTTCCCTCCTGTGCGCCGCCTGGTTTGACGAGCGGCCGGCCGCGTGCGCTGGGAGGGTCGGGCCGGCCTACCCGCCAGCAGGCGGGCTCAGCCGGCAGAGCCTTTGCGGTCTGTTGCTTCTCCGAGTTGCTTCTTATTTCTTCGTTTAGCTTTGTTACATCTGTGGTCAACTTTGATAATCACTTCAAATTATTCGAATGAATTACACTCCTCTCTTCTGAGAGTGGGTGTGTTGGAGGTCCATTCTGTGAGGCTTGCCGTGTCTGACAAAGTTCTTTATGTCACACTGGATTGAAGATGTCACTGGGTCAGGCTTGAATTTTCATTAGTTTTTTTATGTTATAATACTTTATTTTTACACCATTTTCTGCCTTTCCCGTCTCAGTTGTCCTCCCCGTGGGCTTCCCATCACCAGTCACCCATGTGCATCACCATGGTCCCCGCCATTTTTGATCCCAGTGTCTCTGGTATATAGCTGTTCATTACTTTTGTTTTCTCCCCTGGTCCTTTAGATTGTCATTAGGTTTTTTTTTTTTTTTTTTTTTTAAGATTTATTCATTTATTTGCACAGAACTGGGGTACAGGCCAGAGATGCGGAGGGTGAGAGGATTCACAGACACAGAGCGAGGAGCAGAACCGGCAGATCGTCGCATTCCACGGCTGAGGGGAGCCGCGGGCGAGCAGCGGGCGGTCAGGAGAGGTCTGCCGCGCCCCGGGGGTCAGCTCCGGGGCAGGCCAGGATCACGCGGAAGTGGCTTTAGCTTCTTTGTGCTGCTTTAACCGGAGGGCCCTCATTAGGTTTTTAATGGGCTTGTTTTCCTGGCTTTTTGGAGAACAGATGTAGCTGATAGATTTTACTTTCAAAATGTTGGCAAGTCTGTCAGTTCCAAAAGAGCAGGGTTTTAGGCCGTGGCCCGCAGCCCCGGGGCTCCGTGGGCCACTGTGTCCCTGCAGGCTTCGTTTCTCGTGGGTTACCTGGATGAGCAGGAGGCGCCTGCCCAGTGGCCAGCGTGGAAGACAGACACTGATGAAGGTTCGACACTGGTTTCCTTAAGCACCTGTTTTCCAGATTTCTGGGCTCAACGTAGCGCCATTGAGGACCCTCAGCGAGGGCTTTCTCGTCCGGAGAGCCGCAGGTCCCCACGCCGAGCGCCGGTCCTGCCCGCGCGTGCGTCTCGCACGGGCCCGGGCCCGGGCCGTCCGGAGCGGCTTGCCCTGCGAGGCCTCGGTTCCAGTTGCCCTTCTGCTCAGCCGCGGCTTCGTCCTGGCACTCACCTGTGGAGCTGATGGTGGCGCGCACGAGCGCCCCGCAGCTCTGGGGCAGGGGCTGGGGCAGCTGCCGTTGGACAGCGCCTCCGCCTGGAGAGAGCCCCGCGGGCGCCAAGAGGACGCCTGCCAGGCTGGAGGTGCCCGGAGGAACCCAGGCCCAGGCTGTCAGCCAGCCCCAGTGTGCCTGGGTGCCACGGCCTCTGGGAGCTGGGGCCGCGGGCACCTGCTCTCCCCAGGTAGCCCTCCCAGGCGTGCCTGCGCCGCCGTCCCTCCGCTGCCCCTGCGCGCCCCGAGCCCCGTCTCTGCAGACTGGGGCTCCGCGGCCCTGGGAGGGGACAGCGCTGGCTGAGCCCTCCCCGGCCTGCGCAGCGCCCGGGAACTTGCTCCGCTTCTGTGACCTTTTCCCTCTAAATGTCACCAGCTTTGCAGCTGACCTGCAGGGTAGTGGCTTCACCTTCTGAAAGAGGGCCCGGGGTCCCAGGGAAAGAAGCGGATGTCGTTTGCTGCGGAGACGGTTTTGTGCTCTCCTCACTGCCCAGGAGGGGGGCTGGGGGCTCGCTGCCGCGGCTTCCTGGCTTCCTGGCTGGGAGGCGCTGCCCCGCTTTGATTTTCCAAAACACAGAGAGGAAATTCAGTTGCAGGCACGCGCCTGACTGGTGCAAAGTTGACTTGGTGACCCCGGTGTATGGTTTCTAGTTTTACTTACATTTTCAGGGTGTGACATTTTTGCCCTCCGTCGGTGCACATGTGCCAGCCGCCGGCCGCCAGCACCCCTGCCCGTGCCTCGCCTGCCCCCTCCGGGCCCACACGTGCTGCAAGAGAGTTTTAAAGCAGCAACTGTTTTCTCCAGGAGCGTGGCGTCGGGCCCTTCCTGGAGCCGGCGCGGCGGTCAGAAGCTGATAGGCCTTCGCGGCTCTTGACACCGGGCTTGACTCTGGCTGCTGCTTAAAGCGCCTGGGCCGCCGCCTCTGGCTGGCGGGGCTGAGGCGTGATTCGGAGGGGCTTGTCCTGAGTGACACAGACGCCGAGCTGCGCGTGGCAGGCCTGCTGGCGGCAGGCGGGGGAGCTTGGGCTTCGCAGCGCCGAGGGCTTCTGTCCAGCCGCTGGGCGCTGCTGCGGCCTGGGAGTGGCGTAGGCGACTCGGCCCGCCACTGCTATGCACCCGGAAGGCCGCTTCGGCCCGCGCAGACCCTTGGCCTGACCCGGGAGCTGGACTGTTGCTGGAGTCTGTCCAGGCTACTCTCTCGATGCTTCTCACCCAGACGCCAGGCCCCGGGAAGCAGAAGGGGTCGGGCGCCCGGGAAGAGCCGTGCGGGTGGCCAGCGCCAGAGCAGGGCCGCGGCTTCTGGTCCTGGTCGGTCTGGTCGCTTCAGGGGTGCTCTGTTACCCTCTAAATCGGGGAGCATCTCAGACACGCCTGGTGTCTTGGTGAGCGAAGCGTGTAGGCGCAGCCCGGGGCTGTGGCGAGGCGTCTCTGCGTTGCAGAGAGCACGCGGGCGGCTGGTTTGCGTTTTTCTTAGCGGCGGGTTGTTACGGTCACGTGCCAGGGATCTTCGCCTACCCCGGGGGCCTGTACCGCTCCGGTTTTCCAGGCCTGGGTCTAGGTTCACCCCCCGCCCCCTGCGTAATCGGGCCCTGGTGTCGTCCCGGCCTCTGCGTACGCAGGGAGGGCGCGCGGCCTCGCCCGTCAGCCCCGCGTCACCGCTGCTCCGGGTCTGCCGGGTCTGCGCACTTGAGTAGGTGTTGGAGAGTCGTGTTGGCAGCCTCTGCTGACGAGCGACCGCGCTGGCCCCGGGGCGGCGTCTCCTCAGTGTCGCGTCCTCACCGTGCCTGCTAGTGCTTCCTGCTTTTGTGCTACTGACAGAGGTTTGTGTTAAGCCAGCTCCCACCTGCTCGCTACTCATGTGTAAGGAGCTGATGATTTTTGCCTACTGACCTTCTATTTTGCAGCGTGCTTACTTTATTTACCAGTTTCTCTTTATTTCCGTAAACAGCAAAATGATTCTCTTACTCCTTTCTCTTTCTCTTTTAAGGATTTAGTTATGCTCAGAGAACTGGGGTACAGGCCAGAGGTGCCGGGGTAAGAGGACTCCCCAGAGACAGAACGGGGAGCGGGACAGGCCGACGGACGAAGTCCACTGCTGAGGGGAGCAGCGGGCGGGTCAGGAGAGGTCTGCCGCGCCCTGTGGTCACCTCCGGGGCAGGCGGGGATCGAACTCCTGCACAAGTGGCTTTAGCTTCCCAGTGCAGTACTGTGACCCGCCCCGCCCCCAGGGAGGGCCTACACTGCTTTTTTAAAAAGCTCTCGTTCCCGAGGCAGACTGCACACGGTCACTGTGTGTGTGGCCTTTTACTGTGTCACTGAGCTGTGTGTTCTGGTTCATTCAAAACAACTTTGGCATCTACTGGGAGAGTTGTTCTTTCCCTTAGAGTGTGTCTAGCTTCTGTCTGGTTTGGACTGACCTCAGGGCATGAGGCTGGAAGTATTTTTCTAATTTCTGTTTAATTGTTTTCAGTCCTGATCTTTATTACGTTTTTATTGTCCCCTTGGCTTAGTTCTTTCCCCGAGCTCCTCACGGTGCGCAGGAGGGTGGCTGTTTGAGCGCTTTCTCAGTGCAGGCACACGGGCCGTGCATTCCCGCCAGGTGCTGCAGCAGCCGCGTCCCCTAAGATCCAGTGCACGGGGTCCCGCTGCCTTGTCTCAGGTATTCCTGACCGCCGCCCTGCTTGTTTCTTTGACTGTGGGTGAAATTTCCATATCAGTGAATTTTCCAGGTTTTTAAAATTCCTGTCAGTGTCTTCCGGTTTTATTGTATTTGAACATGCTTTCCGTGATGTTGCCCTTTTAAACTTTATGGCGACTTGTCCTCTGACCGAGCATCATGCTGAGGATGCGCCGTGCGCACCGAGGCCGTCTCACAGTCGGCCGGTGGCGGGCCTGCAGGGGTCGCGTGGCCTGGCCTCCCGGTGCGGTCTCACCTGGTCAGTGCAGAGAGCCTGTTTCTAAGTCAAGTCACAGTCACGGGGGTGTGATAGTGGGGAGACAGGACTTCACCGTGTAGTTCTGGGGCACACGATTCGGTTCACTGCGTCAACAAATTCTTGTATTTTTGTTTATCTGTGGGTGTATTTCACCGTCATTTTTGACAGTTTTGCTGGGTATAGAATTCCTTCTTTGAACTTTGGCAATGCCCGGCCTTTATCGTTTCTGACGGGACTCACCTGGGAGTGAAATTCAGGCTCCTGTACTGGCTGGTTTGAGGTGAGGTTGAGATCTGCTCCAGCCCGAGTGGGACCCCCGCAGCCCACCGCCTGCTGTGGCATTTTCTCTGGCTCACGGGTTCAGTCTCTGCACTGACCTATCGGTCTTCCGATCCCCCCAGAACCTTCCTGACGTTGAGAGCGCCTTTTCCCCAGAGCACTTTTTTGCACCGGTCCAAGTGAAGGCGAGTCCTCTTCTCAGGAAAGCTCTGCGCGCTCTCGCTTACCTTAAGGCTTGGGTTCCCTCGGTCACAGACAGCCCTGCTGTGGTGGGGGACAGCTCTGTGTTTGTCTGAGGGACCTGCGTGTCTGGTGGGGAGGGTCCCCGGGCTCCTGGGCTGGGTGTGGGGGCACCCTGTGCTGCGTGTGGCAGGGGCAGAGGCGAGCTGGCCCGGCGTGGGGCGGGACGGGTCAGGAGTGCCTGTGCTGCGCCAGCTTGGCTGCCGTGCCGTGTTCTTGGGTCACCGGTCTGGGCGGGTGTCCCCTGCGCGGCAGCGAGGGCCGTGTGTCCTGTCCACACCCACAGACCGCTGCTGGCACTCCTGCGGCGTTGCAGCGTTCCTTGTTGGCCGGTGCCCGTGCACGCCGGCGCAGCCCGCCCGGGGGGGGGTCCTCTGCCCCCTGCCGGCTTTCCATGTGGCTACTGGAAGGTTCCGGATCGCGGCTGACGTGGTCTGCCCTTCTCCGCACAGTCTCTGCCTCCTCTTGAGAGAGGGTCAATCTTCTGTATGCAAATTTGGAAAAATAGAGAAACTACAAAAAGTAACGAGCGCATTTAACTTCCAGCAAATTAGCATGCTTTTCCGCTGTTACGGTGGAAGCTTTTCTTAGAGCTACTGCCTTAGAGAGAAAATCATGTCGCTGACATTTACGCTACAACTGCTAGTGGTTTTTCACCCCTTACAGCGTCCAGCAAGTTGGCTTTCTTTGGGTAGCTTTGCATTACAGACGTTTCTTAAGGCCGAAACCGCGAAGAGTGGCTGTGCCTGCAGCCTGTGTGAAGAGCCCCGTCTGGGCTCCGTAATGCCGTGTGCTGCCCGACGCCCGCTGCTGAGCGTCTGCCTGACCTTCCTGGCTTCTCTCTCCAGATGACGACTTCGACCAGTTTGATAAGCCCGGCGCGGAGCGGTCATGGCGACGGCGAGCGGCCGACGAGGACTGGGACAGGTACGCGCGGCCCCGGCCGCGGACTCG
>NW_004567143.1:5616678-5617890 GCF_000260355.1 Condylura cristata
CAAAGGCAGCGACCGGGCCGCTCATTTCCTTAGCTCCTGCGTTTGGCGACCAGGCTGTGGTCTCGGCAGTTCCTGCCTTCTGAGGAAGCCTCTCCCGCCTGCCGGCGAGCTGGGACCCACTGAGAAGCGTGTTCCGGGCCGGGCGGGGCGTGGGGCCTCAAGCTTGCACTCAGGAGCGCCGCACTGGCTGCCGGCTGCTGGTTTACCGTCTCACGGCCTCAAACGGGGGTGAAGTCGGTCTGCCGGGTGACGACCTGTCAGCAGAGGAGCCGGCGAGAGGCGCGGCCCCGGGGGCTGAGGGAGCCCCGGTCGCGGAGCTGCTGTCCGGCCGCCAGCGTGCGGCCTCGCCTTGCCAGCCCCGGGCCGTTCTCCGGCTCTGTACACACTGCTCTTGGGACTGCGTGTGTGGGCGAGCGGGGCCCCAGCAGAGGCCGCTGCATTCCGGCAGCGCCCACACACTGCTAGGCCTCAGCTTGTGCCGGACAGCCCGTGGCCTGGACCCGGGGCTCCCCCGCCCGTCATCCAGGCCGCTCGTCAGGCGCGGCCGCGCTCAGCCGTGTGGTCCGCGGAGGGTGTTGCACCCCGAAGGTACGCGGCTCCTGTCTGGAGTGTGAGCGGGCGACGCACGCGTGGACGTGCCTGGGGAAGGCCTCACTGCCCGGCCGCTGTCCACCGGCGTGCCTGGACTGCCCGTGCTGCCCAGGCCGCCCCGTCCTGCTCTGTGGCCGGCGGCTCCTGCCCTCACGTCCTTAGCCGGCCGCGAGGCTTCCGCAGCAGCCTGAAAGGCCAGAGGTGCGCACGTTTGCGCTGAGTGCGAGGTCGCTTCTCGTCCTGAGCGGCCTCGGCGGGGAGAGTGCCCGGCGGTGCCCACTCTGCACACCCCGGGCGCCCTGGCGCTGCAGACGGCACGCTAGAGGAGGCGCGGCTGGGGACGGTGGCTCGGACCTGCCCGGCCCGCGGTGCTCGGCCCTGCGCCCCACGCGCCTTTCCCCGGGCACGGTGTCCCTGGGGCGAAGGGGGCAGGAAAGCCTCCAAGGCGCGGTCGCCGCGGGCGTCTGTCCCCACGTCGCTCCGCAGAACAGAAACGCGCAGGCAGGACCGCGTGGCGGCACGTGGCCCTCGGGCTCTGCTCACACGCCTGTCCTCGGCCTCCTTTGCCAGCCTGCAGCGTGCCGGCTTCGGTGTGAGCTGCTCCGGTCGCTGTGAAGTTGG
>NW_004567143.1:5618991-5620178 GCF_000260355.1 Condylura cristata
CGGGCGCCGGCCTTCCCGGGAGTCCTTGCCGAGCGCCCGCAGCCGGGCGGCCTTTCCGCCCCCCCCTCTGGTCCTCGTCATCTGCGACGGCCGTTTGGTTAGTGAGAAGTGACCTCTGGGCGGGCGACTGTCTGGGCTCCGGTAGGTTTGTGCTTTGTCAGCCGTCGGGTTACTTCTCGGGGCCGCACGGGGACCGGGCACCGGCTGCCTGTCTGTCTCGCGGGAGCCCCTGCGGGAAGCGCACGACGGCGCCGTGTCTGCAGAGACCTCAGCCCGGTGGGGCAGCCGCAGGCCGGGCTGGGCAGCCTGCGGCAGAGTCGGCGCCCAGTGCCAGCCGTTGGCTGCCTGTCGTGGGGCGGGGGAGCTGCTGGGGCTGCTGTCACGTGTGGGGCTGACGGGAAAGGTCCACGCCAGCGAAGCGGCCCGGCCAGCAGTGGAGCCGGGCGAGCCGGGTGCCAGTGGCCTGCAGGGTGTCCCCGCCTCCAGCCTCTCCTCCTGCCGCAGCGGGCACCGGAGGGCTGACCCCCGGGGGCCCTGGGAGCTGCCGGGAGAGCCTTCTGTTCCTCACGGGCAAGCCCCTGCCCCCCACGAGCGCCCACGTTCTTGGGCACCCGCGTGCTCCTGTGCCTGCCGTCTCCCGCTTCTCCCTGGGACAGGGCGCCGCCTGCGCTTGGGGCCGCTTTCTCCGCCCCGTGGGGGCTGCCCTCTCGCTGCGCCCCTGCTGAGAGCCAGCCGCCCGGGCTCTGCAGGGCAGTGTGGAGCGTGGGCTGTACCCAGGGTTGAGTCTAGCCCCCAGCGGTCGCGTGGGCGTCCTGGCCACCGCCCCGGCCGGGCGCTCAGGTCCGAGCCCCGGAGGTCAGAGCGGCCCTGCGGCAGCTTCCTCTTTGGCTTGGCGGCTCTCTTGCCGTTTTCCTGGGACTTGACATCTGGCGGCTTTAAAAGCTCCAGGGGGTAGTTCTCACCGCGTGAGATCTGACTTGCGTCGAGTGTTCGGTTTGTAGCTATTGCGGTGGCTTTGGTTGACAGTTGGGCCCAGCTCCCCGGAGGCAGCGCCGGCCAGGCCTGCCCCGCAGGATCCTGGCACGTGCCGGGACTCAGTGGGTCTGTTAGGGCGTGGCAGGTCCGCCCCTCCAGGCGAGGTCGCTCCCCGGGGGGCCTGCTGTGACTCCGCCAGGGTGGTGCCCGCC
>NW_004567143.1:5621647-5623417 GCF_000260355.1 Condylura cristata
CTGGCAGGAGGTGGGGAAGTTGGACTGACAGCGCCACTCTCTGTCCGGGGGGTTCTGTGGCAGCCAGCGCCGCCTCGGGTTCTGGAGGCCTCAGCCTCCCGCTTAGAGGTGCTGAAAGGGGGTGCTCGCCCTGAGCCGAGGAGAGGACGGCAGGCGGGGGACGGGCCGAGCGTGCCCCGCGAACCACCACGGCGCACCTGAGGGTATCCCTCTGGGGCTCCAGCCACACGTGTCTTCCATTCTCTCGGGCACCTTTTTGTTGGGCTGCGAGCACGCGCCCCGAATCCGCGGCGCTGCCCCGGTCTGCGACGCGCAGGGAGTCCGGCTCCTGCGGTTTGTTGTTTGACTCGAGGAGGAGCTGTTTCTGAAATCTGTGACCACTGTATCGTGTTTGTACAGTGAAATGTATTTTCAAACATTTTTGACTTTTTTGCACAGAAGTTCATGATTTTGTCAGGCACTTCAAAACGAAGTGCTCTTCGAATGCCAGCTCTGGTCTTCTCTGCAGGTAGCGCATCCAGCTTTTACTTTGCAGTCTCAGGACAGGCGCCGTCCTCGTTCTGGAGCGAGACTGTAGTCCGGCTGCTCCAGCCCCGCCCTGGCCCTTGAGCTGCGCCCTGGGCGGGCAGCCGGCGTGGCCGGGCTGCACGGCGGGTGGGGGCTGTGGCCGGCGCGCCTTCCTCGTGGAGCGGGCAGGCCCCGGTCCTGGTGCAAGGAGCTCTGGTCTGACGCCTCGGGCGCCTCTCTCTGCGTGTCCCCAGCTCCCAGGGCGTCACCATCAGTCTGAACACCACCTCTGGCATGGTCGCGTCGTTCGAGCTCTCTGACACCACCAATGACCAGTCGGGAGAGCAGGAGTCCGAGTATGAGCAAGGCGAAGACGAGCCGGCCTACCCCAAGCCGGACGGGCCGGAGCTGTATGCTCAGGAGTACCCCGGGGAGGGCCAGTACGAAGGCCCCGACGCCGAGCTGCCCGAGGGCCACGTCGCGTACGTGGGCGAGCCGGAGGAGGAGCCGCTGTACCGCGACGAGGTGCTGGACATCGAGATCAACGAGCCCTTGGACGAGTTCACAGTGAGTCTCCCTGTCTGGCCGCAGATAACGCGCCTGCCGGCGCCGCTTCTCCGGCGGCCTGACCTGCGGCTCCCTCGGGAGGGCGGGAAATTAGGCCTTATTATCGCTGTCTGCCAGTTTCTTTATCTGAGCTGTGGCAAAGTTTGTGTTGACAGCTTGTTTGGCCAGAGGAAATGCTCCTTTGTCCTTCTGGAAGGCCGCACAGAATTGTGACCTTGAGGATTGCACCCTGAGGAAGAAGCCAGCTTTGTGTGGTGGAGATGCCCTGTCAATGGTTGGAAGTACTTAATGCAGAGCTTTTATCCAGGCTTTAGACAAAATCTGATAAAGTCCCGCTAAGGTGAAAAGATTATTGACCTGCTAAAGACATCTCTGGGCGCTGATGCCGCAGCGTGATTGATGTCCTGCGCCTCCTTTTTTGTAGCCAAGAACCGTCTCAATGTGAATAAAGAGATTGGAGGTTCGTTTAGGAAATGTCACCCGTAATTGCTATCTGTGATCGGGCAGCGAAGATGGTGCAGATTTTTATTTCAGAAAGACGGTTTCGGTGTCTTTTTCCCAACGGGGACTGTGCGGAGGGAAGGCGCTGGCAGGCTGCGCGGTAGCGGACTTTGCCTCGCCAGGGCCACGTCGCGGCACTCAGCGGACGGCCGTGAACGCAGAGCGGGGGTCCTGGGCCCGGCCACCGCGGTGCGG
>NW_004567143.1:5624835-5628274 GCF_000260355.1 Condylura cristata
GGAGCCTGGTGGCATGCGGCGTGTCCTGGGATGTGCGCGGCGGCGAGGCGGCGGCGGGTGGGGCTTTTCCTCGTCCGGCCTACCGTAGGTCTTGCAGTGCGTGCCTTCTGCCGGCGTCGGTTTGGCGCTTCACGCGGCTCTAAGTCGTTGGACGTCTCGAGCGTCGAGAAGGCGCCGCTCGCCAGCGCCCAGCTCCAAGACTGCGGGCTCACCTGCCTCTGTTCTCACCCTGCAGGGAGGCATGGAGACTTTGGAGCTACAGAAGGACATAAAAGAAGAATCCGATGAAGAAGATGACGACGATGAAGAATCTGGACGGTTACGCTTCAAAACTGAAAGGAAAGAAGGAACAATTATTAGGCTCTCGGATGTAACTCGAGAGAGAAGGAACATTCCAGAAACTTTGGGTAACTTCTTTTGCCTGTGTCCCACCCTTCCTCGCTCCCACTCCAGCTGCTCCGTAGGGCTGCTCAGACGGGCCGGCTGGGTGACGCGGACCCCAGGGTGTTCAGACGCGGACTCCGCGCCCGCTCAGACGGGCTGCGCGAGGCAGGCCCTGGGCGTCGGCCTGCGAAAGTCGCTGTGTGGCCGTCGAAGCTGTGTGAATCACGTACCCGGTGGTTTCCTTTCTAATCGTCTGTCTTTGGAGTCTGGCCGCACTAGGAGGTTCCCGCTTCCCTGGGAAGGGCGTGTGGGCGTGGCGGCGCCTGGCCCCGCTGGGACCCTCCAGACTGCCAGGGCTGGTCCTGGCCCTGACTGGAGCCGCGTGTGCCCTTTTGTGTGGCCGTGACCACCCCGCAGGGCCCTGGCCGCCCCGCTGTCTGCCGCGGAGCAAGGCCCCCGCCCCCTCGGACTCGGTAGGTTGCAGGGGCCCAAGGGAGCGGCCTTTCTGACAGGTGCTCGGGTTGGAGCTTCTGGAGGGCCTGCTGCCTGCGGTCTCGGCCGCAGTAAAAGCTGCGAGCACCTCTGGGCGCTGTTTGAAGTCGGAAGCCTCGGCGCTTGCCTTTGGGTGGTGGCAGGACCCTGCATGTCTGTGGGGAGCTGGCCTGTGCCTTTGCTACACGGGCTTGATGGGGAGGTCGTTCCAGAGAGAGAGACACACACCCCGCTTTCTTCTCTGCCTCTGGCTCAGGAGGGCCCCCAGTGTTTCTCAGTGTGGGTATGCATTGCCATTTGGTCTGAACCAGGGCGGCTTCTGCCTCCGAGAAAGAATTGGAAGCTGACTCTGCGTCAGAGGAGATTGGCACAGGGCAGAGGTGCTCCCGAGCAGGTGGGGGGCGTGCAGGCCGGGCGGAGGTGGCGCCCGCCGCAGGCCTCCGGCCCTGGGCTCTGCACGATGCGCACGGGCGTGGCCGGCAGCCTGGGGGAGCCCGCGCCGGTCCAGCAGCAGAGGGGAGGTGTGTCCGTGGCCTTCACTTCTTTCTCGTTTTCTGGGCTTCAGCTTTATTACGCGTCGGGAAGCCTCGATGTGGCAGACCTGGCGAAGGGGGTAGCGGCTGAGTCGCGAGGGCGGTGACCACTGGGCAGGCAGCAGGCCAGTGAGGGCCTCGGCCCTCTGGGGCCAGGGGGCGTCTCCTGGACCTGCCCCGCCTCTGAGCAGCTCTGGTCCTCGGCTGGCTTCAGCCTGCTCAGCGCCAGCCGGGCGTCGCCAGCGCGCTCCAGTGGCCTCCGCGACACCGCACGCCTGCCTGGGGGTGATCTTCGTCTTGGCCGGCCTCTCCCTCAGCCTCTCCTTCTCTGAGTCGCTTGCGCTTTACAGAGGGGCTCGGCGTAGGTATTTGCTCTCGTGAAGGCGCTGGCAGCCTCGCTGTCTCTCCCGGGGCCTGCGCTGGACTGGGGGTGCACAGGCGCCCCCGGGTAGGCGGGCACGTGAGGCCTCGGCAAGGGCTGTCGCCTTGCACGGCTGACCGCTCACCAGGCCTCAGGCCCGCCGGCGGGAGCTGCGTCTGTCAGCGCGACTGCTGGCCGGTGGCAGCGGCCGCCCGGCTGGGGGCGACCCAGAGCCCAGTGTCCAGAGCACGCTGTCCAGCCACTGACACGCGGTTTGTGCCTCCCTGCGAAGGGCCGTCTGTCCACGCGGAGGTCGGATTCCTCAGCACCTGCCCGCTGGGCAGGTGGTCGGCCCGCGGGAGCAGCCGGCCCGGCAGGACTAGCGGTCGCCCGTCAGCGTCGGCCTCGGTCCAGAAACGGCTCCGCCGTCCCGTCGGGGGTGGAGTGTCCTGCTGCCAGAGGACCCGTCTCGCGTGACCTGAGTGTTTTCGTGCGTGGGGTCTTTGAGCTTTTTACAAAAATGAAAACTCTGCTTTGAGATACGGTGAACCCCGGGAGCGCCGCCGGGCTCGGCCGCTCGCTCCTGGCGCTGGGGTCTGCGGGTGGCACAGGCGCGTGTCGCCTGGCGGCTGTGCCGGGCGCCCGCCTGGAAGGGCGTGAACTCGGCGTGTGTTCACACCCCGGCCGCGGGGCCGACCCGCGGGGGTTGGTTAGTGATTTGAATTCCCATGGTGCTAGCTGTCATGGAGATGCAAGCGCCAGTGGGGGCCGGTCTCCGTCCCCGCGGCTGCGCCCCGGGGCGCCTTAGCACAGAGGGCTCCCTCGCTCCTGGCCGGCCCATCTCGCCGCATCCGGGTGCTTCCTTTGAGGCCCTCTCCAGAGAGGGGGAGGCTGGGCCTGGGCCCGAAGTGGCTGCCCAGTTCAGGGCTGCCGGTCACTGGCCCGGGGTTGCTGGCAGCAGGCGCTGGGCTCGGCTCGCCTGCCCCAGCGCCCGCCCGGGACACCGGAGCTGTGTCGCTGTAGCCTCCAGGACCTCTTGTCTGCCAGACACTTGCCCTCGAGCTAGCCCTTAGTGTTGCTACCGGGCCTTGGGAAAGTGCGCCCACCCTGTTGGGCAGGCGGCGGGCCTCACTCCGTTACTCCCGGAGGCCTCCTGAGGCTGCCGCTTGGTCCTTTTGTTTTGCCCGGAAACCGTGTTCTGGAGATGGTGCGTATTGGTCTGTCACAGAATTGCCTGCGTGCACATGTTTTCCTGAAGCCCCTCTCAGAAAGGGCTGGCCGCGACGCGAGACGCCGCTGGTGAGGCCCGGCCGGCGCGCCGGGGTCCACACTGGTTCAGAAAACACTTAGAGGGAAATTAACATTTCAGTTGAAGTTACAAATGTAATTTCCCTCCTGTCATAGTTTGGCGACCTTTTGTGACAGCTTGTCTCAATTGGAGGAGAGCATTTTTACTCGCTGATTAAAGATGTCATTTGAAACCATTTTATTACCGGGGATAGTGAAATTAATCTTGACGCTTAGAACCACTCGAAAAATAATTGCTGATTCACTGCATAAGATGCGTACGTGAGCCAGTCCTGCCGTCAGGGTCAGAGAAAAAGGGCGTGCGTGTTCAGAGGGGATCACGCTTTCTGCAGATGGGCGTCCGGGGTCATTTGGACGGGAG
>NW_004567143.1:5635859-5640827 GCF_000260355.1 Condylura cristata
CTGTCTTCGGAGGAGCCGCTGTAACGCCCGCCTCTTACAGAGGTCAGGCCGAGGCGGGCCCCTGGGGCCGCAGTCTGGGGTCCGCCCCTTGTCTCCGGCCGCTCCAGGGCGGTCAGCCCCAGGCCGCCCCCGGGAGCCGTCACTGCCGCGGGTGTCGGGTGAATGCCGGCGGCTCGGGGCAGCCACTTCCCAGAGTGTTTTGGCTGCTGACTGACTCTGGCGTTTGTTTGTTCGATGTAAAACTGGAAATTCCGTGAACAAAGGCGACTACACTTCACGTTCGCCTCCGTGAGGTTGCGCGTCTGCCCCCGCAGCGGCGCTCGGGCACGGGGCTGGTGATTGACACCCTCTGGATGGCTCTGACGAGGCATTTCATGCAAATCATGTTTGATGAGGCTGCTGCGCCAAATTGCATTTCTTTCTGATTATAGCCCTCGCAGATGCGAATCCAGACTCCGGCCCAGCTAGGAAAAAGCCTTTCTTTGAACCCCACTGTTCTTACCGCCGCTTGCGGCGCCTGCGCTTACTGGCACTTACGGGTCGGGAGGGCTGGCACTCTGCGAGCGGGCCCAGGCGCGGTGGCCGGCGAGTGCGGGCCGGCGCCCTCCGGCGTCAGCCCGTTCGGGCCGAGCAGGGCCTGCGCTTTCAGATGCGGGTGACGTACTGCCGGCCTCCTGCCTTTGCTAGTGGGGCTCTGATTAACCGTGATTACCATACATTATCATACCATCAGATTTAATCATATCAGCGAATTCCCATCTGCAGCGGGAACCGCAGCCGTTGAGCGCGTGGGCAGGGGCCTGGGCCCAGCGGGTCGGGGAGGCTGGAGAGGACCGCAGGCGCGGCCTGGGCGGGGAGCTCGAGGACGTGGGCTGCTCTCGGCCCTCGTCCTCCCCGGGGAGGTAGCGGACACTGCCCCTCGGCGCTCGGAGAGCCAGCCGGCGCGTCGGAGCTCAGACCCGAGCCTTCGTCAGGGAGGGCCTCTGGCCTGACGTCAGCCTGTCTTGTCCTTGAGCGCGCGTCCAGGACCTTTTCTGGGATTTATGTCCCGGGAGCGCAAGACCTGTGGGTTCTGTGCAGAAACCTTGTGCCGCCGGAAGGAGGCCTGTTGCGCGGCCGGCGCCATGCGGGCAGGCTCACGCCGTGACGACCGGTTAGGCCGGGCACAGCCCCAGCCGCCAAGCTGCCGTGCGGCCGGCCCCTCCCACAGGCTGGCAGCGGCTGGCTGTTTGTCTGCCCCTGGCGTGGCGCCCGCAGGGCCCCGCCGGGCCTGTGCCGTCGGCCCGGAGTCCGCTCGGCGGCCTGCTCGGCCTGCTGCCCGTTTGGCCATGGGGACCCTTGTCGTCTTCGGCTGCTGTGCGAGACCCCGTCGGGGGCGTCGGTGCTCCGCTTCGGGCGTGCGCACCCCAGCGCCCGGAGCGGGGTGGTGGCCGGGTCTGTCGCGGCCCCCCCGGCCTTTCCTGGGGAGACGCTCTCTGTGGAGCACCGTGGGTGGGCTGGGGGCGGCAGGGCTGGTGTGCGGCGCACTCCAGTGGGGCTCTCCCGAGGTCTCCGGCGTGCCGTCCCCCCGGCAGACGGGAAGTGGGTGGACAGGGGCGAAGCGCCTGGTCCTCGGGCGTTGCGGGAGCGGAGCTGAGGCTGAGCAGGCCCCCAGCCCGGGCGCAGGCCGCGGCTCCTCCCGGGAGGGGAGGGGAGGCCTGCCGCGGGCACTTGGCGCGGGCGAGTGGCCGCCTGGGAGGAGCAGTGGTGGGGACAGAGGCCTTCCCCTTCCGTGAGCCTCCTCAGTGATCCGGCGTCCGCCAGAGCGGACGGCCCGTGCTCACCCGCGTGCGCCAGTCCCGTCGCCCCGCGCCAAGTGGCGCGGTGGTGAGCGCTGGCAAGGTGCCGGGCTGCTCAGTGAGCTCAGAGATGCGTCGTCTGTGTCGTGTGAGGGTGAGACGTGCCTTCCAGGAAAACGCGGGGAGCGCTTCCCTGGGCCTGGCGCCGAGGGGCAAGCCAGAGGACGAGCGAGCGAAGCGAGAGGATTACCGGCGGCCAGGAGGGCGCGTGGTGGGGTCACGCCGCCCCCGCGCCCTCGCATTAGCGGCCTAATCAGTCAGCTGCGAGGTGGCTCCCGGCCTCGGCTTCCCATCCAGCCCTTTGCATTTGAAGTGAGATTAAGAAGTGAAAACACGTAGAGGAAGGTTGTAATTTATTGAAAATTCATGAAGCCTCAGTGACATTGTTAAGGTATTTAATTTGCGTTATTAAAATACAGCCGCTGACCCTTTTAGGGAAGCCGATAAATCACATAATAGCTGTCGGAGCCTCTTTATTCTCTGCATTATACGATTAACTTTGCTAAGCAATTTATGCAAAGTTTTCTCTCTTTTTGTAACTGAAGCGATCGGTCCTTCCTGAATAGGATTAAGATCGATAACATCTTGTAATTAACAAGAGATGCAAAAAGTGAAAGTGCAATTTGTGTAAGAATTCTGTGAGGGGGAGTGATAACTTCTTCCTTGGACTTGGAGGGGATATAAAAAGCAAAGTGAAATAGAGCAATTACCTGGGAGGATTAAAGTGGCCTCTTCTTCGGGAGGCAGAGGCCGGCTCGGACGCTGTCTGCGCGGCGTGTGCGGCCCGTGACGCCCCAGAGGGCTCCCTCTGCCGACCGCCTCTCCTCTGTGCCCGTGGAGTGGTAAACATTGTTGAACGAAGGCTCGCACAGGTGGCCTCTGCGTGCTGGGGAAGGCCCCGCCACGGTCTGTCCCACCGCGCCGCCGAGTGACCGCTGGCGCCGAGCGATCCCTGCTGGCCGCCGTGCGCAGAGGGTCCGGCCTGTGTGTCTCTGGGCCGCCCGCGCGTGAGACACGGCCGTGCTCTCCACCCCGTGGGCCGGAGACCCAGCAGTGACACGCGCCCCGGAGCCTCCGTCTCTGAACAAACGCGAGGACGTTCCGGGCTCGCACGCAGGCTGTGGTGCTGCCGGGGACCCTGTTGCCCTGGCCCAGGTGTGGCCGCTGGGGCTGCGGCGGGCCCCTGCGTGCGGTGCGCAGGAGGCGGCGATGGGGGTGTTCCCCGCGGACCGCCACTCCGCCCGATTTAAGGGGACGCGGCCTGTGTCTCCAGGGGCCGGCAACGTCGGGGCGTCGGGGCAGCTGCGTCGGGGGCGCTCCTGTCCCCAAGGGCGCAACTGACCGCGGGGCCCTTTGAGGCCACGTGAGCGCGAGGCGGCCTCCGGGGGCGCTGTCCGCGCCTGCCGCGCTTCCTCAGGCCTGCGTCCCGCGCCGAGCTCCGAAGCCTCCTGGCCAGGTGCCCTGTCAGCACCGGTCAGCGCCAGGCGACCGCTGGCCCCCCGGTCACCCAGCTCAGCACACCTGGCGCTGCCACTTGAGGGCGTGTGAGGTGGCACTGCCCAAGCCCCGTCCTACTACTCTGCCGTGCGGCGCCAGCCAGGGCTCCCCTTTACCTGGCCTCGCCCCGCTGCAGCTGGTGACCCCCGGTCGGCCTCACAGGCCGCTCAAAGGCAGCCGCCACTTCCTTTCGCCCGCTGGGACCAGCCTCGGACGCCCCACGGCTGACTTTTGCCTGGTGCTCACCGGCCGCCCTGACTGGGCACGCAGGGCCCCCTACGTGGGTACGCGCCTGGCTGCACACTGCGGGCGGCGGGGGCGCCGCCCCCTGCTGAGCTGAGCCCCCGACCGCAGGCCCATGTGCGCCCCAGGCTGGGGCTGTCTCCCGCATGGAGGGCCCCTGGAGTCAGGGTGAAGCCCCGATGACACGTTGCCAGTGCCGTGCAGGGAGAGGCGCGTGGGCCTGGCCGGGCTGCTGGCGTTTGGGCGCCCGTGGGAGTGGCCAGGCGGCATGTGGGCGCTGAGTCAGGAGCGGGGCCGGGCCCCAGCACTAAACTGCCGAAGGGGACAGCTCACGCGCCCGGCACGCGCTCAGCTTGACGCAGAAACAGCCTTGGCAGCTGCGGATGGTGACGGAGAGCTCCCAGGAAGTACGGACGCGGTCAGAGGCCAGAGCAGTCGTGCGCCTGTTGTCAGGAAGCCCGGGCTTTACTGGAGATACCGACGACACCCTCTCCTTGAGTTCACTCCCAGGTCCAGGAAGACTGGCTTCAGGAAGGCACGCGAGGAGGCCCAGGGAGCGAGTGCTCCCGGATTTTAGCCCGCACAAAGTCAGAAGTCAAACCCATTGGCCGCCTGCGGAGCCGGAGCCCGTCGGCTCCGCTTGGGCTTTGCCTCGCCCATGTGGACCCGGCCAGTGGCCTCGGAGGGGACGGCGCCCTGCTGCGGGACGGAGGAGTCTGGGCTCTGCCCCGGCCGGGCGGGCCGTCGAGACCCTGGTCTGAGCCAGGTGGGCTCACCCTTCCGCGTCCACCCGGTGTTTGAAATCCCCAGCTGTGGTGAGAAAAACCCCCTCTGCGGATGCCTGGGGCAGAACAGGCCCGCCCGGCCCCTGGCTCCGCCCCTGCTCGCTGGTGGGCGGGCTCCGGGGCTGCCCAGCCAGCCGGGGTCTCTGAGCGTGTGTGTGAGGCCGGGGCCCCGGGGCCCATCCGTTCTGCGTGGCCAGGGCATCGGCGGGGGCGGAGGCTCTGCGCGGGCGGCACACAGTCACCCGCTGGGGCTGGGCCCCCACGGCCCCCGGCATCAGAGGCCAGGCAGGGTTGGCTGTATTTCTGCATCGGTTGGAAAGTACGGTTTGAAGGTTTTCCCTGGAAATAATGCCAGGGCCTTGACTGCTGGTTTACCGTCCAGGAAGTTTTGAAGATGTTTTTAAACCACCGTTTGGGGCGTCTGTGTGTGAGGACAAGTCCACACGCGAGACGAAGACGGGGCGCTCTGTGGGAAACGTGCTCTGCAGGGCGCCCGGAGCAGCTGGCCGACTCCCTCCTCCTCCGAGTCCCTCCTTTAAAGCCCAGTTGGTGGTCGCCGGCCGGCAAGCGGCGGCCCATGGGCGCCACCCCGCCCGGCGCCTGGC
>NW_004567143.1:5646157-5647058 GCF_000260355.1 Condylura cristata
GGGCCAGGGACGGGCGCTTGGCGCCGGCAGCGCGCCAGCTGACTTTGGCCCCAACTCCGAAGCCCTCGGCTCACGAGCCGCTGAACCCCAGATGAGGCCCCGCTGCCTTCCGTTACCAGGACCCGTGGGTGGAGACGGTACTCAGGGTTGTCCGAGCGGTCACTGCGTCAGTGCTGGCCGCAGTGAGCTCCTCCGCGGGTGCTTCCCGTGGGAGCCGCGGGCTTCTCGGAGCGCCGTGGCAGGCGCGTGGCGCCGGGCTGCGCGGCCCGGCGTGGCTTCCCAGCACCGCCTCGGGAGCCGAGCAGGGCACGCGGGTTCAAGGTCAGGGAGATTGACCGATGCTGTTCATTATCACCAATTGTTCTGTGACAGATGAGGCTGAGACCGGGCAGGAAATTGTGTAGAAAAATCAATGGCTCTCCTCAGGCTCTTTCAGGTCCCCCACACCCCCTTTTGTTGGTCTGTCAGAGCGCCAGACAAAGCCGGCGGCCCCCGCCCGCCGGGCCGCTTCCCCGGGCGCCTCCGCGTCTGCGCTGGCCTCGGGCCTGTCAGCGAGTGGGACTTCGCCCCTTCGTGGCCGATGCTCTGCGCAGACTCCCCGGACCAGCCTTAGCTTGTGTCATTTTGCTGCGCTCCCCAGAGGGGAAGGAGAAGCGCCCGAGGCCCCCAGCGGGGGGAGCGCTTCCGGGAAAGGCGTTTGCCTTCCGGCCACGTCAGCCCCGCCGGTTTCTCTTCCAGTTCCCTGACGAGGACGAAGAGACCAGGCTGTACCGCTTGAAGATCGAAGAGCAGAAGCGCCTGCGGGAGGAGATCTTGAAGCAGAAGGAGCTGCGGCGCCAGCAGCAGGCCGGGGCCCGCAAGAAGGAGCTGCTGGAGAGGCTGGCCCAGCAGCAGCAGCTCT
>NW_004567143.1:5649138-5651896 GCF_000260355.1 Condylura cristata
GGGGGCTGGTGCCCGCAGCTTGGCCCGGCCGAGCAGGGGCTCTCCCTGGGGCGCCCTGGCCGCCGTCTGGGTGACGCAGCGCCCTCGTGGGGAGACCTTGGGGCTGTGCAGCCGGCCGCCTCGGAGTTGTCCGGCGCCTGCCGGCTCTGTTCCCGCCTGGCGGCCTCTCCCGGGCCCACTCCGGGGCCGCGTCGGCCCGCCGGGAGCCTCACGCGGCCTTCCCCTGGGAAGACTGCCCGGGCACCCTTGCAGAGGCCCTTCCCTTGAGCAGAGCCTTCCGAGGCTGGCGCGCCGCGGCGCCCGTCTGCACGCCTCACGCCAGAGGGTGACGGGGCCGGCCCCGGAGGTCCGGGCCCGGCCCGGCGCCTGACAGCGCGCGGGCCTTATCGAGGGAGGAGGCCGAGGAGGCCGTCCTGGTGTGTGTGCTGACAATGTTATCTGTGCTCTCCGTCCCGGCGTCAGATGTCTGTCACGAGTGCAGAAATTAATTTAGTGTCACCTGAAGACACGCAATTAATCTTTGAGAGGTGTTCATAATACCTTTACAGAGAGACTTGCCAGTTTGGCGGATTTGGATTTTGGGGTTTAGAAGAAGATAAGGAAAATTAATTTTTCATCAGGGTTAATACAAGCTAGCAGGGCCACAAAGGCTGAGGCAAACGGCCGGGGAATTTGTCAAGTGTTGTCACTCTGGAATAATGCTGCTTAGGTCTGATAGGTGTGATCAGGGGCTGGGGTTTCTATGGCGAGGGATTAGCACGTTGGCGCCCGCGAATGCGCGTCGGCGATACCACACTCCTCGTGGGGCTGCAGATGAAAATAAGATCTGATCTGTCAGGCCGCGGGAGCCCGCCGGCCAGCGGGCACTCCATCTGTGCGCTGACCAGTCCACGCGAGTGTGTCCCGCGGATGCTGCTGGCGGGCAGCCTCGTGTTTGGCGGTGACTAAGCCGAGAGTCTTCCTCGAGCCCGCTTACTTCAGGGAGTGCCTCTGGGTTTATGGCAAAGAAGGCGTTTTTGTTGTGTTTATGCAAACAGTCCTTTGTGGGGGGGACAAGAACCGAGGGAGACACCTCCGTCTGGCCTGAGGCCCACCGAACCTCTGGTCTCCCCATCTGTTCCCAAGCACAGGGCGGCTTCCCCAGCCAGCTTCCGGCGGGCCCTGGCGGGAGCAGGACCCCAGGCCCCTCTGAGCGGTCGGCACCCCCAGGGCGGGCCCTGCAGCGACCCTGCCGGTTTGAAGGTCTGAGCGGCTGGGCCTTCCTGCCCGTCACCGAGGCGGGCTGTCCCCGGGGCTCACTGGGAGAACTCGGAAATGTAGTTTCTCCCAAGGATCAGCTCCCCATGGTGCCGATTTGAAAGAGGAGATTCTCTCGCTTGAAAAAGCGGTTTTTTTTATACATGAAAAGTTGTCACTTACATTTAAGCCTTGAGTGCTTAGAGTGACTTTCAGAAAAATGCAGACGTAGCTTTATGCACAGTCACTGAGTTAAGATGACGTCATTGACTGTGGTCAGTCCCTTTTGTTTGAACTGGAGCTGAGCATTGTCCCCCAGGGGCACGCCTCGGGACCACTGAGAGGCACATCCCAGCCGCCACTCAGTGTCAGGACGCCCCCGCCCGCCCGCCCGCCCGCCTGTGCCCGCTTCTGCTCTGTCCTGTGGCCCAGGTGAGCAGGACTTCCGCCGCCACCCCGGACCTTGTGGGCTGGACACCGCCGAAGTGGCGCCCGGTGCCGTCGCGCGGCCTGGGGCTCCAGGCCTTGTCGTGGGGAGAGACTCCTGCTGGGCTGCGTGTGCCAGGTGGGGGGCAGGAGGTGGGCCCCGGTCCTCAGCGCCGAGGCTGCCTGGGAATAGGCGGGACTTTCTGTCACCAGCTGTGTCCTGGACTTCTCAAGTAAGGGTGAGAAGGGCGAACTTCCCTTGAGAGAATACAGGCTTGGCACTTCGCTTTCCAGCATTCTTACCCAGCATTGCTGTCCACCGTGAGTGACCAGTGACCGCCGCCGCCAGTGTCTGCTCCCCTTTTCCTGGACGCTGTTCCTCGGTGTGGGGTGTGGCCCGCAGGGGGAAGGCCCGTGTTGCAGGCTCCAGAAGGCTCCAGATTAAGGCTTGGACAGCCCCCGGGAAAGCCCCTGGGGTGCAGGGACGGAGCTGGGCCAGGGTCATTTGAAGAGAAGCGGTCAGTTTCTCAGCACTGAGTGGATGTCTATGCGTTTGCCAGGAGGGCGGTGTCCTTCCCCCACGGACGGGTGCGGGCCCTGCCCCTGGGGCTGCGAGCCGCCTGACTCCGTGGTGGGGACCGCGTGGTCGCGGGGTCCCTCTTCTGTGCCCTGGGTGGAGCCGGCTAGGAGAGTGTTGTGCGGCTTCTTCACGCGCCCTGCCTTCTGTGTCAGGGCATGCTGAAGGGGCCGCGTGCCAGCCAGACGCGGTCCTTCTGGCCGTCCCCCTGAGGGAGCGAGATTGCGGTCTCCTTTTACTGGACTCCCAAGGAATCCTCGGACCTGGTCTGTCTGTGTGGGAACTTCTTACTGCTCACTTCGCTCGGTGTCTTACGCTGTAAGGTTTTCGTCTGGTGCGTCGGTTTTGATGCCTCGTGTCTTTCATGGAGTCTGCCTGTTTCCTCTGGGGTCCCCACTATGCTTCCTCCCTGTAGGTCGGGGTGGGGAGCCCCTCATTCCTCATGTCAGCCCAGGTCTCTGGCGGCCTCTTGTAGTGAGTTCTGTCAGAGAGAGCTCTGCGACCTCTCCCTGCTCCCCT
>NW_004567143.1:5652154-5653934 GCF_000260355.1 Condylura cristata
CAGTTTGGTTTTCTGCCTTTTTCTTTCTCATTTCAAGATAAAAACTCAGGTGTACTGACTTTATGTCTCTTCTTCCTTGAGGCGCTGTTTCAGGGTGTCCCCTCAGTTTTGATATATTTTATCTCCATTTCTATTCAGTTCAGATACTCAGCACTTTGCTTCTGTATTTCCACACCCGGGCTCCCGAGCCGGCCGGTCAGCGGGTCACTGAGCCCAGCCAGGACTGCACGTGTGGCTGTGAGAGCCTCCCGCTCCGGCCGGCTCGGCCTCGCAGCTTGGGAAAGGTGTCGCCAAGCGCCTGTCGCCCTGCCGCCGCCAGGGTCTGTGTCCTCTTGGAGCTGCCCGGCCCCTGGCTGCCTGCCGCTATTCCCCCGGGCCAGCACTCCGGCACCCCGCTCAGACGCCCACCCTGGAGGCCGCTGTGCACCGGGCCCTTGGGGCTAGGCCTGCACTGCCCCATCCGGGCAGCTGTGGCCCCATTTCTAGCGTCACTCAGGTTTGCACAGCCTGAGATGCGTCGGCTGTAGGTGTGTGCGGCCTCGGCGCCCCGGGCCGCCCCCAGGCCCGGCTACCCCGAGGGCCCCTCAGGTGTGTGCGGCCTCGGCGCCCCGGGCCGCCCCCTCCCCTGCAGGGCTCCCGAGCTCCTGCGCGGCGGTCTTGTTCCAGCCTCACCTCTCCCCCCTGTTCTGCCACACTGGTGGCGAGAAGCGGTTTCAGGGGGAAAGAGAGGCAGGGCCGGCGGCCTCCTGTGCACGTCTGCACATCTCGGGGCCCCGCAGGGCCGCACGCCCTCCGGAGTCTGCCGTGAGCGGCCAGCCGGGGGAGCAGCCGCAGCACGGGCGCCCAGGAGCCCTGCTCGGCCTCCTTTCTGGTAGGGCGGCTTCAGCCGGCCGGCGAGGTCCACGGCCCCACCATCCACATGTTCTTTCCGGGCCCTGGGCTCTTCGGTCAGGCTCTGTCCCCCGTGGGAAGGGCAGCTGACGGCCCTCGCAGGGGCATCCCACGGCCGGAGGGCCAGTGACTGGCCGCGGCGGCTCCGCTCTGCCCTCCTCAGGCTCCTCGGTGATGGGGGGCCCTGGACTCCGCCGGGGCCAGCCAGGGGCCCCCATTTGCGCTCTCGTGTGCGTGGGGAGAAGGTGCGGGCAGCGGGGTGCAGCCGCAGCCCCGGGCGCTCATGCCCAGCGCGGCCCTGGCGTCTGAGTGGCGTCCGAGCGCCGTCGTGCGGGAAGACCCCTTCGGCGAGGGCCGCGTCTGACCGGCTGTCCCTTGGCTTCAGCAGGGAGGGGAGAGCGACGGCTCCTTTCACCCGGAGACCCAGCCCCAGCGACTGCCGCCGCCCCCCGAAGTGAGACAGCAGCCGGCCCGCAAGGTGACGCTGACCAAGGGGGCCCTGCAGCAGCCCCAGCCCCCTCCAGGGGGCCCCCTCACGCACGCCGGCGGCCCTCCGGGCATCAGGAGTGTCCAGGGAGTCCACCCGGCCAAGAAGGTACTGCGGGCCGCCCCCGCCGGAGCTGGCTCCGCCCCGCCCTCCCGTCTTCCCGGTCTCCTCTGGGCACAGTCTGCGTGTCGGTGCCCTCAGGCGCTGGGGCGCCCTGCCCCAGCCTCTGGCCAGGGGCCTGCGGCCTCCGCCACTGCGGCTTGCAGGCGGCCGGCTTTGAGGCCTCCGAGGGCCCTGGCCTCTGAAGGGCTGTAGTCCTGCTGCGTGTGGCCCCCTGACTCACGCCAGGCCCCAGCGGCGCCTCGCTGGCCGGGGACAGCGCCACACCAGCCTGTCTCCAGG
>NW_004567143.1:5666039-5667877 GCF_000260355.1 Condylura cristata
CTCAGGTGCACCCCGCCCCCCGCGGCTGGCTCTCGGCCTTCCCAGAGGCCGGCCCCCACAAGCACTGTTTGCACAGCCCGGCCTCTCCTCAGCCTCTCGAGATGCGTATTTGAATTTGAAATGGGGAGGCCCGCTCGCGCTGCAAGCGGCGGTTCTCAAGGCCCGGGCTGGCGATTCCCGAGCCCTGCAGCACCCCTCCGCGGAATGGCTTCCTGGCGTTGCTCGTGGGAAAAGGGGGTTTTTGGCGTGAAGCTGGGAACAGTCTTGAGAAGCGGGGTGGGGCGCCCCGGAGTAAAAGGGGCCGGGCGCGGCCTCCAGCGCCCCTGGGGTGCACAGTGCACGGACCACGGGCCGGCAGGGTGCGGTGCTGTGGGCGGCCCTGGGCTCCCGGCAAGGGCGGCCACCCGTCCGCTGGCAGGACAGAGGCTCCCGCGAAGCTCCCGCTGGAAACCTGGCGGGCGGCTGCAGGCGGGCGCGTCCTGCCCAGGGCGGGCGGTGCAGGGGCCCTGCTCCAGACCCCGCAGGCGCCCAGGGAGCCCAGAGGGCCGGGCCCGAGGGACACCAGCTCCCAGACACTGCCCCCGCTGGCCCCGGCCCCAGAGCCGCCCGCCCGCCGCCCAGGACCGGCCGTGAGGGCCGAGCAGGCAGGCCGGGCACCCCACGCCCAGAGAGTGTGCGGTTCAGAGGGGAATGCCAGGCCCTGTCCCGGGGTCCCCTCTGAAATGGGCACCCAGGCTTGAGAAAGCAGCTGGCGGCTGCGTCCGAGAGCCCAGCCCTGCACCCTGGGTGGCCGGCCCGGGAGGGAGGCCCCACCTCCCCGGCTGCAAGCTGGGCGCTGACAAGGGGTGACCCGCAGCCGGAGGGACGCCCCGTGGAAACGCTCAGGCCCGGCCGAGCGCCGCCCGCCTGGGCCAGCTGCAGGGCCCGTCCGGGAGCGGCCTGCGGGCGGCTGGTTCTGGGGCGTCCTGGCGACCCGGACCCCACATCAGGAGGCCTGAGGCAGAGGCGGCGGCCGGACAGGGGCTCCGAGTCCTCACGCACTGACCAGGCCGTGGTGGCAGCTTTTATTTCTAGAAAACTATTACAAAATATTCGAAAATACATTTTAGTAAATTTACAGCAGTTATTTCTCGGTTTATTAATGCAAAAACATCCTTTGTTTTCTCTGTACAAACTACAGACCCTCGCGGGTTGGCCACTATGTGCGCTTTTTAAAAAATATTATTTTCTAATAAATTCTTCGAAGTTAAAAATAAGAGTTTTTCCAGTTTTGTCCCCCAAAAAAGTGTGTGTGAGAGAGACGGTGACAGCCTTGGCTTCCAGGAGAGGCAAGACGGTGCGGAGGGCGGGCCGAGGGCGGGCGCTGGGCTGGACACTGGTCACGTTAAAATAATATATTTTCATATTTTACACTATTTCAAAAATGAAATGTAGTTCAGTTAAGCATTGATCTCTCAAAAATCTAATTTACAATTCTGTGTATAAAAATATACTTTGTGGACCCCGGGCGGCGAGTGGCGGCTACACGGAGCGGCGGGGAGGGCGGCGCCGGCGGCGGAGGGCGGCTCTGGCCAGGGCGCCCGGGTCGCGTGTGGTAATAAATTATCCAGGAAACAAGCTCGTTAAGGCTCTTGAAGGTCCGGTCCATATTATTTAGACATCTATTCATACCAAACAAATAAATAGCCAGGAGAGGTGAGAAAGTAACCAAAATAAACATCGACCGAAACATGGAAAGAGACGGACTCGGCGGCGTCGGGGCCAGGTCTCCTCGCGGTCCATGCGCGGGCCAACTGCTGGCCGCCGTCGTCCCGGAGTGTCCATCGCGCCTGCCCGCG
>NW_004567143.1:5670454-5672034 GCF_000260355.1 Condylura cristata
TGTCGCCGCCGCGCGGCGCGCAGTTCGGTCAGTGCAGAGCCCACAGGCGCGCGGCGGGGCGGGCCGCTCCCGGGGTGTGCAGCGTGGACAGAAGCTCCCGCGGGGCGGGGTGGGGAGGGGCAGTGGACTCCTGAGCCCCAACTGAGAGGGAGGGTCTAGGCCCACCGGGCAACCACCCCGGCCGCAGGCTCGCACCAGGGAACAGCCCCCCACCAGGGAACCGCCCCCCATTCCTCCTCCCCTCTGCCACCTGCGGGGGCTGGGGGGCTCCGAAAATTACAGCCCGGGCAGCTGAGCCCGGCCCCCTCCAGGCGCGCGCCCCCTCCATGGAGGCCCCAGTGCACCCAGGGCCCCGCCGGGGCGCCCCACCCCCGTGTCCGCAGTGGGGCTCACCGGCCTTCACGGAGCAGTGCACGTGGGCCTTGGACTCGTAGTAGACCCAGTCGAAGCCGGCCTCCACGGCCAGGCGCGCCAGCATGCCGTATTTGCTGCGGTCACGGTCCGACGTGGTGATGTCCACGGCGCGGCCCTCGTAGTGCAGTGACTCCTCCGAGTGGTGGCCGTCCTCGTCCCAGCCCTCGGTCACCCGCAGCTTCACGCCCGGCCACTGGTTCATCACGGAGATGGCCAAGGCGTTCAGCTTGTCCTTGCACCTCTGTGGGGAGAAGGCCGTGGACTTGACTGACTGCCCACTGCCGGCCGGGCCAGCCAGGGAGCGGCTGGAAGGAGGACGTCGGCGGGGGCAGGCCAGGCCAGGTGGCCACGGGCAGCGGGGCCCTGTGGGGGCAGGGCAAGGGCATCCCCCAAAGAGCAGGTCCCCTGGGAGACAAAGAGGCTTTTTCCCAATTCTGAACCAGCACAGCTCCTCCCCCCCACGGAGCTCGGGGTCCTGTCTCCGACCCGCCAGAGTGCCCCCGCCCCCCCCAGCTCCCCCTTTCTGCGCGTGGCGTGCAAGGTCTCATCCTTCTCTGGGACTGGCCTGGCCCAGGGGGCCCCAGAGAGGCCCGCGGGGAATTAGCAGGAAGGAAAAGGGGCCCTTGCGCGCCTCAGAGCGGGAGAAGCTCCCGTGCCCGCCGCCAGGCCAGCGGCAGGTGCGGGCCAGCCGCAGGCAGAGGGAGGCGGGAGCCGGGCTTGGGGCGGCCGGAGGCGGCCAGGTGAGCTGGGCTTTCTGCGCCGGCCGGCGGGGCACGGCAAACATTCTTTATCTGGGCCGCCACATTCCTTTCCCCGTGGAACTTTTCTCTGGCTTCTCTGTGGTCTGATTGTGTCTCTTGTTTTCCTTAACCTGCTCCCTCCCCTCTTGTTTTCTCGGCGGGCAGAATGGTGTCCTGCAAGTTTGAAGAGCAAACTTAAGAGGTGGAGGAGGGGTGGGGTGGGGCGGCGGTGGGGGAAGGGGCCTGGGAGAGGCCTGAGCCGGCATCCCTCGCCTTTGTCCCCCGCCGCACCCCCACTAGCCGGCGTGGGAGTAAAGAACCCCGGGAGGCGCCGGGCGTGGGGGGCAGGGGCCGGCCGCCAGGCAGCAGGGTGCCCTCAGTGCTGCCAGCCCCGCGGCTTCGGCTGCGCCTGCGGTGGGAGACGCG
>NW_004567143.1:5672640-5673799 GCF_000260355.1 Condylura cristata
CGCGCGCCCCCCGCCTCGGCGCGGGATGCGGGATGCTCGGTTCGGGCCCCAGGCACCCGCGCGACAGCGCCGGTCAGCCGGGCCGGTGGCCACCGCTGGGTCTTGGGCCTCGAGTCAGGCCGCCTGGGCGTAGCCACGGTGAAGCCCCGCGGGGTCGCCCCGCTTTGTGTGGGCCCGGGAGGCCCGGCTGCTCCCCAAGGCTGCGCTCGCCGCCTTCCCCACTGCGCAGAGCTGCGCCCCAGAGCACAGGGGGCCGTGGCCGGGTGGCCTGCCGCCCGCGGGCTTCCCCAGGGCAGGGGCAAGCTGCCTCAGCTTCCAGAGCTTCCATCCCCGACAGTCCTCCCGCCACACTCCCTCCCTCAGGGGAATCAGACCCTCCGGTCAACAGGGGGACCCCTGGAGCCCACCCCAGGCGCCTGGCCCCACAGAAATGCCCTCAACCCGCTTGCTTGGGCCGCGCCCGCTCCCTGCGAGCCCCCGCCGCCCAGACCGCGCCTGGCACCCGCGGCCTGCGGGAGAGTGTCTGTCTGCGCCTCCCCCTCTCCGAGTTAATATTAACCTGGAGCTCGCGCGTTCCAGAACTGCTCTCAAAGTTCCTCTGGGGACGATCTTGCCATGCTTGAGGGACTTGGGCGGCGGCACACCAGGGCGAGGGAGACGCTCGGGGACCCGGAGGGGGGGCGCAACTGGGCGCCCAGTCCAGGTGGCTATTTTAAGCAGGGGCCAGCAGGTGAGCAGCTGAGGACCCCAACCTCCCAGGCCTGGGCCCACCCCACCCCTCCCTCTCAGGGCCACCCTGCACCGCCTGCCCCTGGCCCCCACCCTCACCCCCACGCCCCTGGTCGCTGAGAAGCTGCAGCAAGAGGTAGAGGAACAGGAAGCTGCGAGAGCCACGTCCAGCCCACCGGCCTCTGGCGCCAGCCACACGCAGGGACCTGGGCTGGGCCCACGGGCAAGCGGGCCGGCTCCCCACCCCACCCCCACCCCACGATGGCCACCTCTTCCCGAACCTTCTGTGCTGGGAGCTGGAGTAGCCACTGCCCAAGGAAAAAGTATTTGTTTTCGTTTTGTGCGTCTGGGGGAAGTTGACAGAGGTCAGAAGTTCAAATGCTGCCCGCCCGCGCACGCGGCGGCGGCCGGAGTGGCCAGCGCGGGGCTG
>NW_004567143.1:5674580-5675710 GCF_000260355.1 Condylura cristata
GGCGGCTCCCCCGGGCCTCCCGCCCCTCCGCCCCTGCACTTGCGCCGCCAGCCCGGCAGCCGCGCGCTCCTGGCCCCAAGGTAGGACTTGGCTGCTTTAATAGGGCAGCGAGAAGGATGTTGACCTATATTGGCGGGGAAATCCATTTCCAGCTTCAGTTAGACGTGCCGGAGTTGCGGGAAGTCGGGGCCTGGCGGGGAGAGGGCAGCGCTGCGGCCGGCCGCAGGCCGCGGAGGGACGGGGCGCCGGCCCCTCCCGCCAGCCCCCTCCCACAACGCCGGGCGCTCCGGTTGTGCTGGGGCAGGTAGGAGCGGTGGTGCGGCTGGAGCCCTGAGTCCTCCGCGGCCGAGAGCATCCTTAAAGAAGCCAGTGCTGGCAGCCCTGGGCACAGCTGCCTGGAACGGCCAGGCGGCCAGGGGACAGGCCGGCCCGCGGCCGCCCAGACCAGCCCTGCCTTTGGTCAGAACCACCTGGGGCTCCCCCCCCCCACCCGTGGGCTCTGGGGTCAGGGAGCCCGGCAAGAAGCCCAGGGGAAGCCAGCGGTCCAGGGCGCAGGCCACACTGGCCGCGCTGGAGGCCACTTTGCGTTTCTGGGGGTTGCCGCCCCTCCCGGCATGCCAACTCTCAACTTGGAAAGGGCGGACACCCCCGAAGTGAAGGTCTCCCCAAGTTACAGCCAGAGCCGGGCAGGAGGGGGAGGCAGCCCAAGACAGCCAGGGCCACGGCCGGCTCCCGCCCTCCGCACCCCCACCCCAAACTTCTCCGCGGACCCTTCCCCTCCGCGCCCCCTCCAGGAAGTGGGAGGGGCGGGCGGGCGGCGAAGGCCAGGGCCTCGTCTGGACGCCCGCGCGCCAGCGCCGGGCCGGCTTTCACCTGAGTCATCAGCCGGTCGGCCCCGGTGTTCTCTTCATCCTTGAATATGATGTCGGGGTTGTAATTGGGGGTGAGTTCCTTAAAGCGCTCCGAGTTTCTCGAGATCTTCCCTTCGTATCTGCCGCTGGCCCCCAGCGTCTTCTCGGCCACGTTGGGGATGAACTGCTTGTAGGCTAAAGGGGTCAGCTTTTTGGGGTGCCGCCGCTTGCCGAAGCCCCGGCCGGGCCCGCACGCCAGCCCCGGGCCCGCGAGCAGCG
>NW_004567143.1:5675847-5677296 GCF_000260355.1 Condylura cristata
GGGCGCGCGCCGCCGATCCCCACCCAGGCGGGGGCTGGCACGGCTCGCTGCTGGGCCCTCGTGACGGAACACATCGGAGTGGGGCTGCAGACGCGATCCACAGACAAAAAGAGAGTGGCTCTGAGGGGCGCCGGCTGTGAGCGCTGCGCTGCGGCGGGACTATATTATAGCTGGCAGGGGCGGAGCTGATTGGCCAGAGCGGCACCAGCTCTCTTCTGATGTTTAACCCTAAAAAAGACTAAATTTTTTTTCTGTTGCTGCTGTTGCTGTACTTCCACCTGAAGGCTTCCAGTTAAAAAAGATCTTCCCCAAGACAAAGGTGGGCGGTGGGCGGGAGGCGGGGTGACATCAAGCCGCCGGGGCTCCCCTCCCCGCACGCTCGGGGCCAACTGAAGTTTTTAAAGGACAGTTTGGGCCAGCTGCCGCCCCGCAGACACCCTGCCCGGCCGAGGGTCAGGGCCCGGCCCTGCTCCCTTGTTCCCCCGCCTTGGGGGTGAAGGCCAGGCCTCTGCGGGGGGCCGTCCCCCACGGGGCCCTGCAGCCCCTGCAAGCGAGGTTGTCTGCAATGCTGGGAGAACTAGAAAACAGCGCTCCTCCGTGGGCTCCCGGGCCCAGGCTGGCCGCTGTGCGGGCCCTGGGGGGCCTGGGGGCACTGCTGGACAGCGGGCGCCTGGGGGCGAGCCCGGCGAGCTTGCGGCTGGGGGCGGCCGGTGGTGCGCACTGCACCCCACCCACCAGCCCAGCTCAAGCGCCCAGCAGCTGGAGGTGGGATCGGGCCTGGGCTGCCCCAGGGAGCCGGCCAGCAGGCGGCTTCCCAGGGCCGGGGCCTCGTGGCCGGGCGCGCTCTCCTCAAAGAGGGGTGTCTCGAGGGTGCTCAAGGGGAGGCCGCGGAGCCTAGAGGCCGGGTGCTGGGTCCCAGGAGCTGCCAACACAGACGAGGTCCCACTTAACGGAGAGGAGCAGGACCTGACGGCCTCTTGCAGAACCTGCCCCCTGCGTCCTGGCCGGCCCTGCTCCGTCTCCAGCGGAGCCAGGCCGGGGGTGAGGTCTGTGCAGCCGGCCCTGAGCTCTGACCCCGCAGCCCGCCCTGAGTGCACCCTGAGACAGCGGGAGGGGCCTGCAGTCCCGGCAAGCCCCTTTGCAGGTGGCCCTCTTGGGGGGCGAGGGGGTCCCCCAGGAGCTGTCTAGCCTGGGCTCTGCTGCCTGCCGCCCAGCCATTTCCAGGCTCAGTGGAGCAGCTCTCCCGCAGAGCATTGACCACGCTGCGCGCTGGGCCTGTGAGAAAGTGGTACCCAACTTTCTCCGGGCTCTGCAGACCGAGGGTCTGCTCTGGGCCCTGCCAGCTGGAGCCAGGCTGGGAAGAGTGTGGCTCGTGGGCGGTGGCCTGTGCGCCCCCTGAAAACAGCATGAGCCCGGGCCTGCGCTTGGGAGGCCCTGGAGGGGTGTGCG
>NW_004567143.1:5705804-5706264 GCF_000260355.1 Condylura cristata
CGGGCGGGCCACCCCCCCCTCGGGCCCGGCTTGCTCGGTCAGGTTTGCTATTAGAAATCCTCTCGGTTTCAAATTGATGAGGGTGTAATAGATCACGAGCTCCCTGAACCAATGGAGACGGTATTTGTGACTATCAATAATTATTTTCTTATTAATGTAATTAAAGATCTCATTCTTTGCTATCCAGTAGCCTGGGAGAAAGAAATCTCCCAATTATCCTCGCTTTCAAGCTCTTTTTTTTCCCTTCAAAATATCTCTAATTATCACTCTTGCTACAAGTATAATCAACTCGCATAAATTAGATTCTATTCTTAGCCAGCTGAGCTACCCCCATCCTTTTCTAGCACTTTGTATGTTATGGTGACAAGCTCTAAACTAACACGTTCCTTCCTCACTCAGCCCGGCCGGAGCGACCAGGGGAATCGTCTCTCACACAGAATCCGGCAGAGTCTCAACACTC
>NW_004567143.1:5707762-5708249 GCF_000260355.1 Condylura cristata
CCCTTTGTAAACACGAAACTGGCTCCGAGCGCCCCGCTTTACAAGGCAGCGTCTGAAGACTCGCGGGCCCAGGGCCTGCTCGCTAAATCCTCCGCAAATAATCGCGCGAACTATGGATCAGAAAAATGCGCTTTGAGCTGGCCGCGCTCCTTCAGCGTCGCCTTTTATTTGAAAAACAGGCAAACAGAAGAGGAATTACATCTGTTTGCTCTCTCTGCTGGATGTTTTAATGGTCTGCTGTCTGAGAAGCCTGGTGTTTAGCGGCAGCTGACAGAAACCGCAAGCGGACGTGTCAAAACAAGCCAGAGAAAGTTACTTTTGATGTGTTTTATTGAGATATCCATGGTACTTTCCAATTACTTTGTGCCAAGAGAGGGAGTTCTTCACAAAAATGATTGCTTTTGAAAACCGCAGCGCCGCCTGTCAAGCCTTCAGCGTCCTGTCAGCCCCTGGGGGGCTCCGGGCCCGGCTGGCGGGGCGGCGGGGG
>NW_004567143.1:5709581-5710137 GCF_000260355.1 Condylura cristata
TCACAGTGACCACGGATGGCCACGACCGCCCCCCTGGCTCCGTGAGGTTCAGCCCAGGGGGCCTCTGACACCCCAGGTGGGGCCGGAGCGCAGGGGCTCCGGGAGGTGATGGGCATGTGGGGTGCCGCCAGGGGTGCCCGCCACTGCCCGACACCCCCCTCGCCAGCCAGGTGCAACCCCAGGCCCAGGAGGGCTGCTAGCGCCTGCGGCCGGGCGGGGCCAGGTCGGGGCACAGGCAGGCGCACCCCCACTGCGGGCGGGCCCTGTGGAGGTGGGAGCAGCCCCCCAGCCTGCCTGTCTGTCTCTGTGCGGAGGGAGGTGCTCCCCCACCCTGGCTAGGGCGCAGCGCGGCTGCTCAGACTTGGGGTGCGGGTCCCCCCCAGCCTTTCATCCTGTCCTCTGTGGTTTCTAGACGAGGCGCGGCTCAGCTGGCCGCCCGAAGCTCCATTTCAAAGGGCCCAGGCGTTGGGAAGGGGTTGGGGCGCCCTCCCCGCCCACGCGCTTCCTGCCTCAGTTGCCGCTCCCGCGCGGTGCCGCACCCCGTCCCGCACCGCCG
>NW_004567143.1:5714336-5715420 GCF_000260355.1 Condylura cristata
CCGGCTGGCGGTGTCCAGCGCCCCCGACCCGGGTCCCTGTCGCCGCGGGCGATGCGCCCTTTCCTCTCGCCTCGCCCGCGTCCCTGCTGAGAACAGCGTGGCCTCCCGCGGGGGGACAGCCGGGCTCCGTGCCGACGGGCTCAGGGGCGGTGCCCGTGCTGGCATCGGCGGCCGGCGTCGCCCGTTCCAGTCTGCCCGTCTGGCTGTGCTGACTTGAGCCTCCTTTTCTTCTCTGCCGCCTTCTTTTGCATCAAGTGGGTGTTTTCTGGTACAACGTTACGATTTCTGGTTCTTTCACCACGCAATGGCTTTCTCAGGGGGGTTCCTCAGCTCATGAGACGCGTGGACGTGCAGAACCCACCCGCGAGTTTACTGAAACCCCGGCGAGCCGCCGGAATGTCCCCACGTTTCTGGGCTGTTATCACTGTTGTTAGACGTGCTGTGCCCACTTGTCACAAACCCAACGGTCATCGTCGTAACTCAGGCCCCAAGGTGTTGTAGAAAGGGGGAGTCACACAGATAGGCGCGTGCTGGCGACTCTTCCTCTTCCTTCCCACTTGCGTGCTCTTACTTTTACCCCGGAGATTCTGGTTGCCCTCTGATGTGAACGCCAGCCCCACTGCCCTGTGCCACCTCTCGCGCGGTCTCGTCAGATACATCCCCTATCTGTGTGATACAGGTCCAACAATGTAATTACATGCATATTATTGTATATAATTGCCTTTTAAATTGGTTAAGAGAAAGGAGAGGATATGTGTAATTATACCGTCTTTTATGATCACGTACATAATTGCGTTTGCCGGCGCTGTGTGTGTGGCGGTGAACTCGAAGCCCATGTGGCGTCCCGCGCTGCCCACCTGAAGGACTCCCCCTGGCATTTCCTGCTGGCCGGGTGTGCCGGCAGCAAGCTCCTGAAGGTGCCCGGCGCCCCTTCAGTTTTCCGTGACAGTTTTGCTAGCTGCCACAGGTTTGGCTGGGGCCTTTTTCTCTCTCAGCACTTTGAACTTGGCGTCCTCGGCTCTCTGGCTCCCACTGTCCTGAAGGGGGAGTCAGTCGTCAGTCTCAGCGCTCCCCCGGGCGCCAC
>NW_004567143.1:5748561-5749537 GCF_000260355.1 Condylura cristata
CCTCCGTCATCGCCTCCGTCATCACCTCCACCATCACCTCCAGCATCACCTCCAGCATCGCCTCCAGCACCATCACCCCCCTGCACCATCACCTCCAGCATCACCTCCAGCGCCATCACCCCCCTGCACCATCACCTCCAGCATCACCTCCAGCATCACTTCCAGCATCACCTCCAGCGCCATCACCCCCTGCACCATCACCTCCGAAGCGTGTTTGCTTCCTGTTGTCCACCGAGAGCAGAGGGGGCTGCTAGGGAGAACTGGGGAGCCGGGGAGCCGGCGAATCAGGAATCCAGCAACGACCTTTCCCTTTCCAGCCCAGCTCTGCGGCGTCTTGTGAGCTGCTCCCAAGCAGCCGTTTCCGAGTGCCGCGCGAGGCCGTGGGAGCCGTGGCCGGCGGGCCTCCGCCTCTCCTCAGCAGCAGCGCACGCCGGCTTCCGCAGAGTGCGGCTGACAGAAGCAATTATTCTCGCCGCTTTGTCTCACTAGGATATTAGCTAGAAGACTCCGCTAGGAATTTCCTAATGGATGGCAAATCACTGTTTGGGTGTTAAAGAGAGTAATTAGGTCACTTAGTAAACACGCTGTCACGTGGCGAGGCTGTTGCCAGCGTCCTCGGAAGCCCACGGGGGCAAATTAGCCGGCTAATTGTCCGACGTCACACAGCCTTGGAAGTGGAAATAACTCTTGTTATCTGAGGCAGAAACAAAGTTCCTGTCAGCTGCCTGGAAGTAAGATTTACCTTGCTGCAGGGTAAGTGGGCAGCCCCCAGGGCAGCAGGCCACGCTGCCGTCGAAATCGCCGGAACGTCCAGTCGCCGGACCTCAGGCCGCGGATCAGCTCACAAGTCTGAGCAGTGCCGTCTGTGCGGAACTTGTTTCAAAGCAATAATGTTCAGGGAAGTAAAGGAAAAGGGGTTTCCTGCTGAGGGATTTTCTGACCAAATTAAATATCATAAAACCATCTGGTTCAGCTC
>NW_004567143.1:5755037-5755654 GCF_000260355.1 Condylura cristata
CCCGCACCCACTCCCACGCGCCACATGGAGGCTGGCCAGCGGCCCCCTGCCAGCTGACCCCGCGCCATGCGGCACTCACCCCGGCCCGTGCCGGCACACCCCAGACGACAGCCGCGTCCGGCCCTGTCAGTGTGTCCCCTGGCCCCCGGGCCCCAGGCCCAAGTCCCCCAGACCCCGGTCAGGCTGACCCCTTGGGTCAGTCCCGAGGGCACTGGACCCAGAGCCACACAGGGCGCCGCCCGGGTGGATTAGTGGCCCGAGAACGGCTGGGCCCGGGCCCCTCTGGCCCTCTGGGCTGGATGCTCCAGCGGCCGCTGCCTGCCCGCTCTCCGGCTCCTCGCTGCCCGCGGGAGGCCTGGACTGGGGACAGAGCGAGGGACCTGGCTTGGCTCACGGGCGTCACCTGGCCCCACGGTCACTGGCCTGCTGTCGGGCCTGGGTGCTGCCCTGGCAGTGGCCCAGCCGGGCTGCCCCGAGCAGGGGCTGCAGACATGGTGCCGCTGGCCCCGGCCTGCCATGCCCCAGAGGGCCCGCGGCACCCACAGGGCGCCCCGCCCACGGCCGCGGTGACACTGACCCGGCTGGAACAGGGTCGGCGGGAGGCTTTGCGCGGAGCA
>NW_004567143.1:5758360-5759457 GCF_000260355.1 Condylura cristata
CTCCTTCTCCCCCTCCCCTCTCTTCCCTAGAGCCTGCTCTGCTTACTTGACAGGACTCTCAGTCCCCACCAGGGAGGCTTCCGCTGGAGGCCCCCACTGCTGTGTTTGAGGCCTCTGATGAGCAGGGAGCCCACTGTTCGGGGTCCCCGCCGCTGTTTGGGGTCCCCGCATAAAGCGCCTCAGGCAAAGCCGCGCCTGGACAGGCCCTTAAGGCGCCACCTCAGAGCAGCCCCCGGGTCTGGCGGGACAAGCAGTCCGGCCCCTAAGCCAGGGATGCTCCGCCCTGGGGGTCCGCTCCCCTTGCCCTGGGGTGCAGGCCGGCCTGAGCTCCCTTCCAGCAGGCCCAGCGCCCACGCGGGCAGGGTGGGCTGGGCCTCCAGGCTCCGTCCAGGAGCTGTCCGAGGCCCTGTGTGTCCAGCCAGGTGGATCCACAGCCCCCCTCTCCTGACACCCCATTTCTGCTCGCCCCCACTGTTCACATGGGGACTGCAGAGCTCAGGCCAGCGCCCTCCAGAGCAGGGGCCGGGCTCCGTGGGGTTCAGCGGCCAAGAAAGCCTGACGCAGGGGGACAGACGTCTCCCAGGGTGAGCCGGGTCCCAGGCCGCTGCAGTCCGAGCGTAACTAAAGCTGAGCTGGCTCTGCCCAGAGCCGTTTCCAAGGGCCCCAGGCCCGGTTCTCGGGCGCCCCTCCCGCCTCCTGGCCCAGGCTCTCTTCATGGCTTCCGCCCTGGCCTCTGATGCCCACGCGGGGCCCCATGGCTGCCCAGTGCTTCCCCAGCCGCTGGGCTCCTGCTCCAGGCCAGCTCCCAAGGCGTGTCCGGAGGCGACCGGAGCCAGGGCTCTGCTGGAGGCCTCCCGGGCGGCAGAGCGCAGCCCGCTGACCAGACATGCGCCGTCCGTCGGGCCTTTGGACGCAGCGGGCACGTGCGGACACTCAGTGTGTGGACATGAGGCAGCCGGTGGCCCCTCGCCTGGGCCACGGCAGGCGGCCCAGAGACCCGGCTTGCACCTGCTGCCCAGGGCAGCTTGAGCCCCGAGGCGGGAGCGGGGCCGCACAGCTCGGCTTTAAACACGCGGCCGCCGGCGCTGGGGCGAGGG
>NW_004567143.1:5761472-5761970 GCF_000260355.1 Condylura cristata
GGGGCCAGTGTGCGGGCCCAGTGGGGTCCTGAGCCAGGGAACCCGGGAAACAAGACCCTGCCCCGCCCCACTGCTCAGGCTGTCGCGCCTCCCCACCGCCCGCACGGTGCTGGCCGCTGGCGGCAGGTGCTCAGCTCCCACTCACCCTGCCACGTCTGGCCAGAGCGCAGGACAACTCCGCCCACAACCTGCCCACACCCTGCGGCCCCCAGGAGGGGGCGGCGGCCAGCCGGTGGGGCGGTCAGCTGAACCCTCAGCCCAGGCCCGCAGGCTCCTCAGTGCCAGAGAAGGCGAAGGGGCCAGCGCGAGCGGGCCGGCCTGGCCACGGCTCCCATCAACTGACCTGGAGGCCCAGGCGCCCTGCAAATGCTATCTGAGCGCCCACGGCAGAGACCACAGACCACTGCAGGACCTCGGGGACCCCAGAGCAGGGCGGGGCCCAGGGACCGCGGGGGCTGGGGGCGCTGGCAGTCAGCTGGCCAGTGGGCCCAGCAGCGC
>NW_004567143.1:5766746-5767501 GCF_000260355.1 Condylura cristata
CCTTTCCCGGCGGCGGTGCTTAGCCTGTGCTCTGTCCTGACCGGATCTCAGGACGTGACCCTCCTTGCCCTCGACGCAGGGAGCTGCCAGGAGGTGTCCACCTGCGGCGGGGCCGCGGGCCAGACAGGCCCAGGGGAGAAGGCAGAGGGCGGTGGCGAGCTGGGGAAGGCCAGCAGGGCCGGGAGGGCGCCGCCTCCGGCTCTCCGCGCCCCGCCGCAGGACTCCGACCACCTAGGGAGGCCGGGCCCGTCCGCAACGCCCACGGGCTGAGCGGTCACTGGTCAGCAGCTGCGCGGTGGCTCTGCTGCCCGTGGGCACGTGTGTCCGGTGCCGGGCCAGGGACGAGCCCCTGCAGAGGGCCCGCGGGCCTGCCCATCCCGCTGCCGGCCCCCGGCCCCCGCGCTGGCCTCTCCCGCGTGGCCGCCGCACGAGCAGCACGTCCACCTGCAGGTGCTGTCGGGGGCAGTTGGTGGGAAGCAGTGTGTCCGCCTGTGCACTGGCCTTCGGGAGAGACGCCAGCGCCCGCGCCCGCGCCCGGGTGACTCAGCGCCCTGGCCTCTCGCGCCAGCCCCGCCGGAGAGGGCGGCCACTCGAGGCTGCCTCCCGGTGCCGCGCTCGGCTCTTCCGCGCGGGCCAGAGCCAGTGAGAACGAGGACGGCGCCCGGCAGCTGTGCGAAGTGGCTGGAGTGGCCCTGGGCCTGTGAGAGCCGCCCGGCCGGACAATGCGGCGGCGTCTGGCCGGGCTCCATTTTGTC
>NW_004567143.1:5768671-5769443 GCF_000260355.1 Condylura cristata
GGGCGCCGTCTCCCGCTCGCCCACCGCCGCGCAGCGTCCAGGCAGAAGGGCCGAGGGCGGTTTCACGCGGGGGCGCAGCCCGTCTCCTCGAGGGGACGCGTGAACAAGCCGCGCTGCTGCTTCTGTGCCGCTGCCGGCCGCGAGGCGCGTCCACTCTGCCGCGGAGCAGCGCAGGGGCCCCGCCCGGCCCCACTACAGGAGCGGGAGCCCCCCAGCCCCGGCCGTCCTTGAGGAGTGGGCAGCCCCGGCGGCGCCCCCCCCACGGAGAGCCTGAGGAGACCCAAGGAGCTGCGCGCAGGTGGGGGTGCGCGGCAGGAGCACAGGGGAGGGGGGGTCGTGGGGGGTGCACGTGTGACCAGAGAGAACTGTCCAGGCCCCGACAGCACAGGCTGCGGGGCGGCCATCCAAGGGCCCTGGACGCTTCAGCAGACTCTGGTCTCCCTATGTCCTGGGTGGGCTCAAACTCCTAGGGGGGTCCAGGGAACCCCAGGGAAGCAAGAGGATTCAGACGAGCCTGGGGTCAGCCTGACCCATCCAGCCTCAGAGAGTCTGAGCACTGGGGGCAGGGTCTGCGCCGGCCTGGACACGGCATGGCCACTGCTGCAGGCCGGGGCTGTGAGGACCAGGGACTGACTCCGTGCTGTTGATGAAGATTATCTTGTCACCTGCCTCCTGCCTGCTACCTGCCAGGACTGTCCCCGATGACCCAGGACTGTCCCCGATGACCCAGGATTGTCCCCAGTGACCCCAGGACTGTCCCCGATGGCCCAGG